>NC_056508.1:22791961-22802154 GCF_014905685.2 Nematolebias whitei | reverse complement strand
TATAAGGTCAGTTATCTGTGGCAGCTATTTGTATACAGGTTAACTCCAAAAGGTAATCATTTGTAGATGTACATACAAAATTTTATGTTTTCATTTAGTGGTTCAAACTTTTATTTTGGTAAAAACTAAGGATGCACGATATTGGATTTTTGGTCAATATTCGATATGCCGATATGTTAAAACTTATTTGGCCGATAACCGATGCTAATCCCAATATTTTATATATGTTCTTTTGTCAGAACATAGCCCTCCTATTTAGGATTATTTTCTACAAAAATTGTGCAACAGCTGTAAGAGCTGGTGACATACAGTATATTAAGTAACTGCCATATGATATGCATAGTACTTTAACTTATATTAAATGAAAAGTGTTAAATGTTATTTATTAGCATTAGTCAGCTGTGATGCTGTCTCACTTGTGGAGGCTTGTTCCAGGTTTCTAGCTGCAGTGTGGAATCCTCTGCACTCCTGTGCATGAAGGACAGACTTTTTAAGTTCAAAGTTTTTGTCTATCCCTTGTGCCGTAAGACTAATCACGCTAACGGGGCTAACACGACGTCCAAATGTCTGAGGTAAAACTCACCCAACAAGTCGTGCTATCGGCTATTAGCTTCTCAACAACGTTGGAAATTACGGATTGTAACTATCTCAGACTGGGGACGATGTAGCAAGGCTCAACGTAGTCCATAAATCTTTGGAATTCGAGATCCTCACCAACAAAAACTAAAACTTCCACACCACCGTCATTTTGAATTTTACTCTCCACCGTGAGCTCGGAAATGCGCACGTGGCGTCATCACATTGTGCTGTAACGTCATCACATTGTGTTGCCACTGCAGGCGAAAACATTGCCTTTTATATCGGCGAGTTATTTTAAAGGAATGGCCGATGTCCGATATTGAATTTGAGTGCTAATATCAGCCAATACCGATACCATGTCGATAGCATGCATCCTTAGTAACAACATACAATAAGACAGTCTCAGACCAGGGGTGTCCAATCCTTGTCCTCAAGGGCCACTATCCTGCATGGTTTGTTTGTTTGTTTTGTTTTCTGCTCCAACACACCTGATTCAATGGTGGAACTACCTCTTCCTTTTCTACAGAAGCATGAGCACATTGATTCATTTCAAGAGTATTAGAGCAGAGAAACATCTAAAGCTTGGAGGATGGTGGCCCTCAAGGGCTGGAACTGGACAAACACACACAGAGGCAAGCCAAAATGTTTTCCTCAGCCTTCAACTTTTGGTGACAGGTGGCGATGACAAAGTAAACTGCAAGATAGTGTTGTAATCAAGACCTCCTAACCCGAGAACAAGACAAGACCAAGACCAGAGTGTACCGAGACCGAGACAGGACCAAGACTTTTAGAGTCTGAGACCAAGTCAAGACCAAGACTGAGGGAGGACGAGACCAAGTCAAGACCAAGATCTCAAGTCTTGGAGCTCAATCTTTTCACAGATTATCTGTCTTATACTATACCGTCACAACACAGTGGCAGTTTTAACAAATATGTAAAAAAGTATATGTATTTTTTTATAAAAGTTACATACTGCAACTTTAAGTTTGCTTTTGAATGAATCTATCAGCTTTTATACATTTTGAAAGCTACATAACAAAGAAATCAGACATTCAGTGGTTTTTGCACAATAATTTTCATGTCATGTGACCCACTGACACAACACTTATGTTAAACTACTCTACTAGACCTGACAGACGAGGCACCCTCATTTATTTCTCATTTTAACATCCTGAAGCCCTGGGTCCTCTTATGAGGACATTGATCTATTAGAGCAGTTGTTCCCAACTGTGGTCCTCGAGGAACACTATCCTCCATGTTATAGGTTATTTTTCTGCTCCAACACACCTGATTCAGTGATGCAATTACTTCTTCAAGTTCTGCCTGTTAATCACTCATTCATTCATATCGTGTGTCAAAGCAGGGAAACAACTGAAACATGGAGGATGGTGCTCCTCAAGGACCAGCAGTGGGAACCATTGTTTTAGAGAACTTCATAGAAAGCTGAACTTTTATTTTTAGAGTACTGGTAAGTGGGACCTCCTATCGCCAATTTGCAAAGAAAAATATAAAATGCAAAAGTAAGCCTACCAACATGGACATCATTTTTTCTAAAACTACTTCCTGTATCATGACAGAATCTAAGTATTTAACTTAGTAGGTCCTACTAATAAATTTTTGTTTCTGAAGAGTGTTTGGTTCGGTAATTTGTTGACGGTTCCTAAGCAAACCATTACGTCTCATAGGAGGGGCAGACTGAGCTCAGCTGACCGAAATCAGACTGCCTGCTTCGGATCGAACGAGAGGAACACACCGCTGAAGCCACGGAGCTCAAATATCCAACGTCCAACGTAAAACTAACTTCACCGCAGTAGAGAGTTGAGGCTCCAGCACAGAACAAACAGTTCAGAAACAATTTGAAATTAGGAAAAAAAAGCTATTTATTAACTAAGTCGCATTTTAGGCTGCTTATTGCTAGAGAATCTATTCTGACCCAAAGTGCAGCCGCGACTGGTTCTGAATGAGGCTTTACAGCAGACAGCCGCTGCCTTCTCTTCCAGGTACTGCGTACCGGCGCAGAATCTTTTAGTGGTACGCAGTACCGGACTGTACCAGCTTACTTTCACCCCTGCTTGCGACGTTATGTTCTGTTGTCTGTAATGTTCTGTTGGTACAGAACCATGTGCGAGTGAATGGGGGTGGGCGTGACAGCGATAACCAAAACATGTATTTAGCAATGGGTCACGTTATCACTTTGATTTGAACCAGTACGTTTTGCATCCAATAAAAACAGGATGTTGACAAATAAACTGGACAATATTCTGGCAATTTAGCGATATTTCCACAGTTGTGGTCTTGACTGGTCCTGAAATAAAATCCAGAGTTCTAAATGTCCGAGACAAGACCGAGACCAAATGTGGTCCAGTCCGAGTCCATCAAAAAGTGGTCTCGAGACGGGTCTTGAGATCAAGACCCGTCTCGAGACCACTTTTTGACTACAGCACTACTGCAAGATGCTAAAAATGTTGAGCGAGAAACTTTATCTTTGTATTTAAGGTTTAATTGGGTGAATAACTATGATTTCAACTAAAAATATTTAATAGAACATCTGGAGAGAACTAAAGCAACATTTGGAGAGAAAGCTTTTTTTTTTCATTTTAAATAAAAAAAGTATTTTACATATTAAGTGTACTAGGTTGTAAAATATGCTTTTTTATTTTCTACTTTTTATTTTTTTCAAATGCAAAAATGAAGTAATTACTCCACCCCGGGGTGTAAAGACCTCCCACTCAAACTGCTCAGAAATGAGACACCTTGATTGGAAGAGACACACACAAATCACTCACCGTGCCAATACATATTATTGTTGGTACAAATCACAGGTTTTGTTTATTCGGGTGTCACTTTGGTGTTGTTTTGATCTCTGCTCCTTTGGGGTGTTTGTGTCTAATTTTATATTTTTTAATGAAGTTTTGAGCTCAGTTTTGGTTGTTCCTCTCTGCTTCGTCTGGGTTGCATTTTCATGTCAGTTTAGTCATTTTGCATCGCATCATGGGTGTTTTGCGTTTCATTTTGGTCGTTGTGTGTCACGCGTGTCTCTCTGAATCTCTTCGTGTTTGTTTTTCACGTCTCAGTTTGTTCTTTCATACGGCTTCACTGGGATTCTGCGTCTCTGTGCCTCTGTGTGGCCATTTTTCTTCTTTCTGATTGTATCTCTCTGGTAATTTAGGAGCATTCTAATTTGGGCTTGACATCTACAGCATGAAAATTAATCAAAACCTAAAACCATCTGCAGGAAAGACCAAAGACACTGGGACCTCGGACTTCATCAATCAATGCAGCAGGCGTTCAGTGTGTTCCTAAGAATTTATTTTATCATCATGACCAAGAAACAAGAACTAAGTGGATGAAATAAATCTTTTTAAAAAGAAAAACATGAAAGACGCGATGCTACATAAAGAACAAAGTCATGTTTTTCCATCTCAGCGGGAAGAGAAAATGAGCAGTGCTCTGTTGGGTGCAGATTGTGGTGCTGGTCACCTTGCTGCCTGACAGCTCTTATTTCCAGCCTCAGAGTAATGAAGAGGCTGGAAAAAGGAAGCAACAAAAACAGGGCGCTTCTAGTTGTGACCTCCTGGTTTTATGTGACCTGTTACCTCATGAAAGACAATTTGTGCATGACCCCTGATCCCTGTCAGTTAAAATATTTCTGGAAAGGCAACGCAAACGCACACTAGCGCGCACACACAAGAAGCTGTTTGTTATCTGTGAGACTGACTTTGCTCATTGTCCCTGATAATGGGGGAAAATGGAAATACAGAAAACAATTATATCCTTGCATGGCTCCAGCTCTCACCTGAGGAGAGCGTTGCAATCCATCCATGTTATCCTTCCGCTCCCTCTGAAATATTTAGGATGCAAAGACGGGCTCTCGGAGCATGAAGCGTGTTGCACTCGCAGGGCTGGAATCGCGGGCGAACTTGAAGAGCACTAATCAGTGTTGCATTGCTTTTGTGTAAAGGTACCCGCTACACCTGCCGGCTGGAAATACCACGCTGATTTGCATTTTTATTTGATTTTAATATATTCTTCAGGGGTGATGGTTTCCAAATATAGAGTATCCTCATTCTGCGCTACGATTGCTAGCAACAAGCAATGCAAGTTAATTCTGTTGAGTAGTGTGTTTTTAATAGATCAAAGTAGAAATCTGGGGCTGTCTTATGCAATTAAGGAGATGCATTAAGAAGAACAAACCCCTGTGGGCTGTTGTTTTCAAATGATGCCCCACTGCTTCCACTGGCATGTTACGATTAATGCTGTGCCCTTTTGTTGAGTGCATCAGACAGCAACATTCCTGCAGACCCACTACAAGATTAGGATTTTTTTATTTTTTTTTTTACCAAAGGCTGCTATTAATGTTTTTTTTTTTTTTTCCATCACAGAGCCAGGAGTCAGGTAACTTAACACACATGACAAGAAACAAATATTTCAAAATCCCATTTTGCCCCTTGGATTAAAATTTGGCTCCTAATTTCCATTCTTAAAACTCCCTTATCCAACTTTAATCTTTGTCAGGAGTGCACTGATTCTGTTTATTTAAAGCTACCCCCCCCCCCCCCCCCCCCCACACACACACACACACACACACACACACACAGGCAAATCACAGAATCCTGAGAGGATTTCAATCATCCTGATCACGATCTAATCACCTCTAATGCAGAGGAGCAGTTGAATTAAAGACAAGCAAACTGGGTGATCTGCTACTATCCAGAAGGTCATTGGGGGGTGGGGGGGGTGTCTTTGTGTTAATTTTTCCCCACCAGAACTTACATGACAGCTCAAAAATTTAGATTCCTTCTTTCCTCATTAAACTTAAGCTACTTTATGGTTAAATGTGATTTTCATTTAGATTTGTACTTAAAAGACTTCGTAATGGAATCACCAGTATCTTTTATTTTAAAATATCTCCAATCTAAATTTTTTCCATGGGTTCTTCCAAAATATATTTTATGAACTTTTACACCATCATCATTTTGTTTTAACTGATTATTCACAGGGTGGCACGGTGGCGCAGTTGAAAGAGCTGTTACCTCTCAGCGAGAAGGTCGTCGGACCAAATCCCAGTTGGGATGTGTTTGAGTTTGTGTAAAAACTTTTATTTTTAGTTTTCTTTAATTCTGTAAAAAGCTGGTGTGGTGTTAGCTGGGAGGAGTTTGAAACACATACTCTGTGCACTGATTGCATGAGACTTTGATTTTGATAAGAGGTTTTTATAACTTTGGCATCAGCCCTGTTATCAATTAGCAAAATATCTCAAAAACTAATGGATGGAATTCAACAAAACTGCCTGAAAGTAATCATTGAATGCACATCTACAGCTTTTTAATTGGAGTCCACCTAATCCAATATAGCGTCTTAGCTAACCATTTATAGTCAACAAAAAAAATTGTCCCTAGCTCAGTCAGTTCGGCAGATACTGGGCTAATTTTTGTGTGGTAATGACTGAGAGTCGTTGACAACCTATATGCCAAGTCCAGAAAAGTTATGTCAGGTCGCCTGGATGGTTTGTTTGTGTTGAAATGTTTCGTATTTCATCCAAAAGACTTCGCAGTCAGAGGAGCCACAACAAACTCAGTCCTATAAGTGGCACACTCACACAGTGGGCCAACCAGTTTGATGGTGATAAGATGGTTTCTGGAGTCCTCCATCTCCTCCTCTCAGGCAGCTATGGTTAAAGTGGTTCAAAACATCAAAGAAAACACCAGCCACCATCTTATCACCATCAAACTGGTTTGCCCACTGTGTGAGTGTGCCACTTATGGGACTGAGTTTGTTGTGGCTCGTTGGAGTGTTTTGGATGAAAGACCAAATGTTTCAACACAAAGAAACCGTCCTGATGACCTGACTTGGATTTTATTTTTACCTGGATTATTGAGCATGAACTTTGATATATGCCTCGTGCTCATACCTGTGAGATCTCACAATACCACGAGATTGTCAATAAGTGTTTTGTAAAAGAATACAGGGGGAGTGATGGTGCAGAGGTTAGAGAAGGTGGTCGGAAGATAGCTGGTTCAACTCCCGGTGCCAACAACATCAAAATGTGGGTGGGATTGGTGAAACACTCACACCTGCCTCCACCCTGATTTGCCCCACTCTGGGCCTTTGTGCAAGGCCCTTAACCCCCTCCATCTGCTCCCCTGGGTGTCCTAGATAGCAGCTCTCTGCTCCACACAAAGGGCTGTGGTAGCTCGGTGGTCTGTGGCTGCATCAGGAAGGACATCCCGCATAAAAATAATCGCCAAGTCTTCGTACGACTCGGTTCACTGTGGCGACCCCTGAGGGAGGAGCAGCCGAAAGAAAAAGAAAATAAAAAATTTACCAAAACGGCTACAACCACGATCATCTAAAATTCAATCATGAAAGGTGGTGGGTGATATACATCCCTTTGAGGAACGCTCAGCCTTTAGTTTAGCTTTAGTACGTTAACTGGAGTATTTGTGGCTGTGCTCAAGAACCAGTCTCTCAGAAAGTACCAGAGCATCCATGCAGGCTCTTTTCCAAAAACCAAATAATCCACCAGCAGTTTCAGATCATCAGATCATCGGCAGAGAGTAAAACCAGTCTGCATTCCTGAACAGGAGTTTTTACTTCAGGCTGTGTACCAGGACAGAGTTTTTTTGCTTCTCAGAAACCTCTCTGCATCAGTAGGACCTGACAAACCAAAATATTCAAATGTGGTAAAGCGATATGCAAATCTAGCCATGACACATTTCACAAACCCCCAGCTCATTGTCAAACATAACTTCAAATCACTTTGCTGGCAATATACCAGATACCCCCCCCCCCCCCCCCCCCCCCTGCCCTCTTGCGCTCTGCAGCCTCCTTGATCTCGTGTCACGCTGATGGCTGTAATTGTCAGATGGTCCTTTACTGCACAGCTCTCATGTGTGGAGAGGCTGCGAGCAGTGGGTGGTACAGGCCAGCGGTTAAGGTGGGTCACAGTCGTCAGGTCCTGAACCTCTGATCCTCCAGGACACAATCACAGGCTGGTGATAATTGCACGGTGGATCCAGTGTTAATATTTAAAAACAGCTTGAGGCAGGTGTCTCCATCTGCCATTACATGTCTTTATTCCCTGTGTACCCACATTCCTCTTTTCATAATCTTCTTACTTTGAACATTCTGCAAGGACTTTGCTTAAAGAGTGAGACGCACAAGAATAATTATTCTGGTTTACTGAGAACTTCCATATTGTGTCACTTTTCCTCTGTGTGAAAGGAGCAGTTTATGAAAATAGGCGCACAAAATGTTATATTATTTAGACCTTGTCTTAATTTGTCGAACTGCAAAATTAGCACTATATTTTGCAGCTGGAAAACCTGTGAGGTTGTTTTTGTCAGGATCTGTGTATTTTTTTTGTAGTTTCTTTGTTGGTTGTCAGGTTTTACACCTTACTTTCATTTGATAATGTTCTGTTCAGTTTCCTCTCTTCCATCAGCTGCTTCTCCTCAGTCTGTCCTCCTCCTTCAGCTCCTGCCCCGCCCACTCTCACCTGTCCCCAGTTGTCATGATCCCAGGTGATTGAACTCTGCTTGTCCCCTGTCCATATTGCTGTCTGCATTTCATCCCATCCTCAGTCTAGCATTGTTTTGTTATGCCAGGTCCAGGTCTCCTGTGTGTTCTCCTCGAGTAGTTTTTTGTAAGTAGTTTAGGCTTTTCAGGCTGTTGGCTTATTTCTTTAATAAATATGTTTGTTTGTATTTATTCAAGCACTTTGTGTCTGCATTCTTAGGACCAACTCTTTGCACCTGTGACCTGTTTTTGCTTCTGTAAAACACCAACTCTATAAGGACTAATTGTTCTGATAGAGCGCCTTTAAAATATGATGCCTTCAGATAAAACGGAGTATTCAGTCAACAGTGTAAAACATCAAAATTATATTAATTATTTGTAAATAAAGATCCCTTAGAAAGACACACTTCTTTTAGGACATTGTTACATTTTCTTATTGTCAAGCCAACTGCTCTTTGAAAAGATGTACGTGGCTGAGTGGTTAAAGCAGTCGTCCTCCAATGCAAGAGTTGAGTGTTTTGACAAATTATTTAGAAAAGGGCAACGCTTCAGTCTAAAGTAGAGCTTAAAATATAAATTCTACATCATTAGACTTCTTCAAACTGAAGGAGGAGAACTTCACTGACAGCGATGTGTTCAGAAAGCAGATGTCGGCCTAATGCAGTCTGATGTTCGCTTGTTTTTCTCCTTATCAGAGGGGGGCACCTGCGAAGTAATAGCTGCTCACAGGTGCTGTAACAAGAATCGAATTGAGGAACGATCTCAGACGGTGAAGTGTTCCTGTCTGCCAGGAAAAGTGGCTGGAACCACCAGAAACAGGCCTTCGTGTGTTGACGGTGAGTATTTTAATATTAAAAGGTTAGACTCCTTCTCTGTAAAACATATCTGTAAATATTATTTTTTTCTGTATTACTTCAATAGCTGCAGTTTAAAATACAAAGTACATGAATTTACTAAATTTTACATTCATTTTTGTAGAATGTAATTATCAGTTTAGTGATGTAATAAATAAACAGCATAAATGGGAAATCACCATTCTGAACATATTTTTAACATATAAAGCCGATAAAATACTATTGCATTAATCTTTTTTCATTATTTGACAAGAAATGTATAACTTTATATACAAAGTAGCCATTTATGTACAAATCAGTTAGATTAAGTTAGATTAAACTAGACTACTTGTTTTTTAATAATTAGTGACTGGAATTATTGAGGCAGGTCTGAGGGAGCTGAACCATTTGGTGATCTGACCCAAATGATCTGGATCCCAGAAAATAATGTAATGCCCATCTCTAGCAAAATGCATTTACTTTTTAAAAATAATAAAACACAGGTAAACAGTTTTTTCAGAAATATTAATTGATTTTAATCAGAATGAAGCACACTTTTAGTGTTTGTAGCTGTTTAGATCGGCGTTGCTTCAGTTCTTCTCTTGAATAGCAGGTGTCACCAATGAGACAATAATACTACAGGACGAAAACCAGCAGAAGAAGAGTTGTACGCACACATGCACACAGGAGACATATTTTTAATATAAAACATAATTACACTTTTTTCTTCATTAATATTAGAAGTCTTCATAAGCAATTTTTTGTTTGTTTGTTTGTTTGTTTTTGGGCTGCTCCCTTCCTCAGGGGTCGCCACAGCGAACTGAGTCACACGAACACTTGACAATTGTTCTTCCGCCGGATGCCCTTCCTGACACAACCACAGACCACCGAGCTACCACAGCCCTCTGTGTGGAGCAGAGCTGCTATCTAGAGTGCCCAGGGGATCAGATGATGGGGTTAGGAACCTTGCTCAAGGGCCCAGAGTGGGGCAAATGTGGGTGGAAGCAGGTGTGGGTGTTTATCATCCACATTTTGATGTTGTTAGTCTATCTATCTATCTATCTATCTATCTATCTATCTATCTATCTATCTATCTATCTATCTATCTATCTATCTATCTATCTATCTATCTATCTATCTATCTATCTATCTATCTATCTATCTATCTATCTATCTATCTATCTATCTATCTATCTATCTATCTATCTATCTATCTATCTATCTATCTATCTATCTATCTATCTATCTATCTATCTATCTATC
>NC_056508.1:22779434-22791861 GCF_014905685.2 Nematolebias whitei | reverse complement strand
TATCTATCTATCTATCTATCTATCTATCTATCTATCTATCTATCTACAGTATCTATCTAAACATTTTTATCATATACATTAGGCAGTACGGTGGTGCAGTTGGCAGAGCTGCTGCCTCTCAGCAAGCAGGTTACCCTGGTTCAAATCCCGGTCCAGGGGCCTTTCTGGGTGGAGTTTCTATGTTCTCTCTGTGCATGCGTGGGTTTTCTCCAGGTACTCCAGTTTCCTCCCACAAACCAAAAACATGCATGTTAGTTTGACTGGTAACTCTAAATTGTCTCTAGGTGTGAGTGAGACAGTGAATAGTTGTTTGTCTCTATATGTCCCTGTGATGGACTGGAGACCTGTCCAGCATGTCCACCTCTCGCACAGTGATGGCTGGATATGGGCAACAGTGACCACCGCAGCTCAAAAACGGAAAATGCGGGTAAAGATAATGGATGGATGGATGTGGAAACATCTTTAATTTAACTATAAAATTGTAAAATTAAATATAAAAATGGTATCTATATTATGGGATTGGTAACTCTAAAAATTGTCCCTAGGTGTGAGAGAGAGAGTGAATGGTTGTTTGTCTTGTTTGTCTCTATGTGTCCCTGTGATGCACTTGCGACCCGTCCAGGGTGTACCCCGCCCCTTGCACAGTGATTGCTGGACATGGGCACCAGTGACCCCCGTGACCCAAAATGGAACAAGCGGGTAAAGATAATGGATGGATGGATGGTCCTGCTGCAGGATTATTGTATATTTCTTACACTGTGTTTTGTGGCGTCAAAAACATTTGTCCTTCCTTTGCAGGCTGAGAATGATTTCATTTGTGCTTTTCTTTTCTTTTTTTATTTCATCAAACATGTTATGCCAAAAGTAAAATCCAGCCATATTATCCAAAGACACAGATTTGTTCAATCTCTCCCCAGAACGTAGTGAACCATGCAACGCCTTTGCCCAAATAAGATAACAACCGTGGATAATGTCACATTGGGATTCTGTTGACAAGAGAACGTGTCTGCAAGGGTAAACTACTCCAAAACAAGACAAACACAACTACAGATTTTAACCCACCCAAGGGAAGAGTAAATAAAAATAAAAACAAAAAAACATCATAAAGAGAAAAAGTGCTGTTTACATATGCACTCGGAAGACATTTCATGACGGTTGTTACATGCATTTTTTTTTTTTTTTACATATATCTGCAATCGAACTTCAATCTTTTGCAAGAAATGGATTTAGTGCTCGGGTGAGAAATCTAAAAAAAACACGTCGGCTCCCAGGAAACCTTTCACCTGCAGCTTTTTATCTTAAATCCTTGTGCAAATATTATTGCAATCTCTGAGCGGACCGGGGGAATTTGAGGTCTCTCTGTGTCAGCTCTGACAGATTCTTTCCCTCTGTCTCACATTACAAACCATTTACTGTCTACTTACCCTGTATTTAAAGCAATTTTCGCTTGTGATGGAAAGTGTGTGGTGTGCATTAAAGTCAAGTCTGAGTCCCACCTACTCTCAATGAAAAGCCAAACTTTCACCCTCCATATTTATGTCTAATGGCATACAGAAAAGAAAACCCATTTCAGTGCATAGAGTTAGAATTGCACTTGATTGTGTCCATTGTCTTTTTTTTGTATGTAAAAAGCAAATCACTATAACTGAGAAATGTAAAACCTTAGCCACTTTTATGAGAGGTCAATATGTTTGCCTTATAAATAAAATTAGATTTAATGAGGCTGAGACAAATGCTGTATATCTGTGATTTTGCTTTACTCTTTTTGCATTTGGCAACAAAAAGTGCTTAGGTATTTTAATCATTTATATTGGTGAAAAATAAAATATAGAATCCCTGAATTGATTGGAAAGCGACTTAATTCTCATATAGCTATAGTGTTTGATAAACCTTTATATTTCTTTGAGCTCTGATGTTCCTCTTAATGTTGTTTCCTGTAGCATCTATAGTAATTGGGAAGTGGTGGTGTGAGATGGAGCCTTGTCTGGAGGGGGAGGAGTGCAAAACGCTTCCTGACAACTCAGGCTGGATGTGCTACGCCGGGAACAAGATCAAAACGACAAGGGTAAGATAACCTCTACGAACTGTGGGAAGAGACACAGCAAACACGATCTATATCCGTAAAAATACCAGTTTGGGACTGACTCTACTGCTGTACTGTTGTACTGTTGTACTCTACTGCTGTACTGTTGTACTCTGTACTGTTGTACTGTTGTACTCTGTACTGTTGTACTGGATTTAGTCAGTCCAAAACGTGCAATTAAATCTCAGATTTCAACATCGATTCTGTCATCGGGGACATGACAAATACTAAAAGTTTAAAACCAAAGCAACGGGACTTATTTTCTGTAGATGAAAACATTTTGCTCTTCATCTGAGGAATTTTCTCAAATCAGAAATGAGATGTGGGAAACTTCAACCTTGTGATACGTGTGCAGCAACAATAAAATGAGCGTCATCTTTCTCAGTGCACACATGCAAAGTTATTAGAGGAGCAAAGTGTGGCCTGGAAAAATTGATTACCTCACATGACAGTTACTTTTATTTATCGTAAGAGACGAAACAAAATAAACATAATATTTAAATGAACGAGTACAATAACTTGCACTTTTCTTTGTTCTTCCATCTCTCAGTTAACAGCAAAGAAACATGTGCAAAAGCAACAGTTCTCTTCACAACTGATTTGTGGCAAATAAACCATATTATTAAATCTGCACGAGAAAATCTCTCCATCTATGAAAATAAAATAAAACAATTAAATAAAATGCAGCTATAAAAGTACCAGAGGAAATATTTTAAAAGCTTGCTTGTTTGTCATCAATTTCTAGAGCAACACTAAGTCAAGTTTAACCTGTACACTCAACTTTTCTTTCAACTGCTATGACTTGTTTTTTGTATCTTGATATGTTCACGAACAACATTCCCAATATCAGCAATTGCAGAATATAAAACCTCTTCCTTACAGTAAAGCTTATGTTTTTGTAGAAAGAAGCCATATTTTGAGCTTCTTGCTGACAACCAGTGATAAAAAGTTTCCCTCAAACGTGTAGTTCTTTTTAAAATGGGATTCTGTGGAAAAGTTAAGAATGATGAATAGTTTACTAATTTAATGCTTTTTTTTTTTTTAACAATCTCAGTTTGAAGAAACAGTTTAATTGTGACTGAACTGACAAGCTATCAGTTAGTCTGAGAGGTGCCAAGACCAAAGTGGTCTTCTGACATCTGAAAACAACTCTACTTTATAAAATACACCTCCAGCAGTTTTTTATTACACAGATATTTACAGTCAGTTTCCTTACACTAAAGATCTTGTAGGCAGAGTCAGAGATACTTTATTGTCATTCGCGCCTCATGTGGTACATGTGGTGGAGCAAAATTATGTACACAGGGTCCCAGTCACATCCAACAATAAAATGTAAAAGTAAAACAATGATAACATCTAAGATATGATCTAAGAAAGTAGTTCTACATTACCAAGAATTGTCCATGTAATACCAGTGCATATGATGCCAAATGAAAGGAGGTAAGTATGAACAAAAAGAACTCTAGAATAAAACGGTCTGTGTAAAAAAATACAATATTGTTTTGTTTTTTACTCAAAATGACCTGTTTCATGTAGCTTCTCTGTCCGTTCACACTTGACATGTTTTGTTTTGCAACACTTTCCACATGGAGTAGAAATATATCAGATGATGTAAAGTTGAACTTTTATGGTAAATGAACTGTACTCACATTGCACCTTTCTATAATCAAGACACTCAAAGTGCTTTACAACACAATCTGTGCCCTCATTTAACTCCACACACACGTTCATACAGCACTCCACTAGATCTCTGATAACCTGAACCTGTAGAGACTAATCAGAGCTTTGGATCGCATTCATAAACCGATGGGACACACAGCCGCTCCACACATCGGAGGCAATGAGGGGTTCAGTGTCCTGCACAGACTTTCTTCAGCATGTGACTGCTGGTGGAATCGAACCCCCAACTCTCCCATTGGAGGACGACTGCTCTAACCACTCAGCCACAGCTACCCCTCTAAATGTATTATGTAAAACAAATTTGACAGAGGTGTAGTTTCTAAAATACTGTTTGAATAAAACATGCTGGAGGTTTTGAGGCTAGAGTAGTTTCAACATGGCAAACAATCCACTTTGGTTCTCGACTTAATCTGCTGAGCCGTTTGCTGGACTTTCTGTTAAGAAAGAATCCCTGTCCCTCCAAACTGACTATCCATAACCACTCCACAGATATCCACTTAAAAAAACATGTTACTTTTTCCTTTTAAACCTAAAATCTTCCCATAACTGAAACCCAAAGAATGTGACTATCAAGCTGCAGTGTGTTGTAGTTTAAAGAGACTTTTTTGCTACAAGTTAAGAGCTGTGTGACCCACAACCAATGAGACGCAATGCACATTATGTTAACATGTTAGTGGTTAAAAGAAGGACCTTAAAACCTTTGTTTACTTTCACAATCAGTGAAAATCTGCACAAATACCATACCACTTCATTTATAGAGCACTTAAAACAGCGACAATGCCAACCAAAGTGCTGTAATACAAATACAAATAGGAAAATAGTTATTTATGATAGAACGTGCTCATGACAACACAAGCAGTAAAAATGGCATCTCACAACTAAGCAGCATCATAAAAAGCCAGCGCACCTCGTCACGTGCATCCCTTATTTCAATTAGTGGAAGCTGCAAGTACATGGTTTCAGGTGATGTTCTTTGTCTTTCATTAAAACCTTCACTAATAAACACACAGGGAGTATGATGTTGTTGTGGGAATCAGTTTTGTTAGGTGGCTCCTCAGATCGAAGAAGTCCTTTATTGCTCTCACTAATAAAGTTGACTTATTTTCTTATTCTTACCAAAAACATCTTGGAGTTTTTTTTTTATTTATTTTTTTTCAATCCAATTCAATTTAATTCAGTTCATTTATGTAGCGCCAAGTCACAACAGAAGTCGTCTCAGAGCACTGAACAGAAACATTCACATACATTATAAAAGACAATTAGTAAAAGTGGTCTATCTAAGGAAGCAGCAGACTGTGTTGAATCTTCACTTTGTCACAGTCTCCAATCCTGAGCAAGCGCAAAGGCAACAGTGGAAATGAAAAACTCTTTAAACAGGAAGAAACCTCCAGTAGAACCAGGATCAGGACGAGAAGCCATCTGCTTTGACCGGCTGGGTTTAAGAGGACAGGAAGGAGAAAGAGACAAACACAGAATGACACATCCAGATGTGCTTTCTACTGGAAGAAAGACAAAAAATCATGTTAAAGATATAATTAGTTACAAATACAAACATTTAGAGTAGAGCAAGTAAAGACAGCAGCAGAGTGAAGAAATGTGGTCAGTTTGTCATCCAGCAGTCTCAGTGTATAGCAGCGTAACTAAGGGATAACTCAGAAAACACAATAAACCCCTAACTAAAGGATTTACCATAAAGGAAAGATTTAAGCCTAGTCTTAATCCAAAGAGTTTTAAAAGTTTGTGCGTTTAATTTTCATCTATAAATCACTCCTTTGGTTTGCTGCCTTCATATACGTATCTTCTCCCACATGTCACGTCATCAGTGCAGTTACAGCGTGCACTCTCAGGCCTTCATTACTTGTAGCATTCCCTCAGAGCGGACTGAACTCTGCAAAAAAGTCCTTTTTTTATTCTGCTCCTGGAACACCTTGCAACAGGAACTGAAGCTGTCGACATTCATTTCTTTAGGGGATTTTAAACGTTTGATAAGGTCAATAGAAACCTCAAAGCAAATATGTTCTTGTTTCATATGGCACCTTGATCTATTGTTTTATAATACTATTTTTATTTTAAGTGCATTTTTACTGTAGCTTATCGTTTGTACTCTATATGTTGTCAGGCTAAAACAAGTCTCTCTTGTAAATGAGTCCTCGTGACTCACCTGGATAACTCAAGGTTGAGTGAATGAAAAAAGTAGGGGTCCAAACCAGTAGCCTCCCTCCACCTTGCTGACTTGGAGTTGTTTCCTTGATCTGCCTTTTTCAAAACTTGTGGCTCTTATTCAGTGGTGGTTGTGTTGCAGGAATGTTGGCACTGAAACCTGATTTGCTCTTTCACCAATTATCAATTTTAACTTAAAAAAAAAAAGCAAACAAACGTAGTAGCAATCAATCTTTCTAATCATTTTTGTTCACTCTAATTTGAGGCATTTCTCACTTAAGCCCTTCTTTAATTCTCTATTACATTTAACCAGAAACTCTTTAAATCCATGCTCATCCTAAAATGTAAATTTCACAGTTGAGAAACTTTCACAGATCAAATGTTGGAGCCAGAATACTGACAAACATACATCATTATGTGAAATGATGCACAATATATTATGATAGCATACTATATGAAATAAAACACAGTTATTAAAACTGAATTTTACTGCAGATTGACTTGTTAACTTAATTTTCTTAATTTTTTCCCTTCTTTTCTGTCAGAACACTCAGCCATATACAACATCGACGTATTAACATTTGGTGAAGAGGATGCAAGGGAATACCTCAGCTTCCAAGGTCAGCTCTTTCATATCGCATGTTCGAACCCAAATATATATATTTTTTTCCAACTACTCTGTTTTGTAAAGTATAAACCAGATGATTTAGACTAAATCCTGTAATATTCACACTTCTGTTTCTCGTTTTAGCGCTGTCATTGGACCAATTATCACAAGAGACAATGAGCCTATTGTTGCTTCAAGAAATGTGAACACTTTCAACTCTAAGTGTAAAAAGATGTAGAATACATACAGCACATCTTCCTTGAGGCTCCCAAACTTACCGAGGCTCCAAGCAGCCTGCGAGGAACTTCATCATAACCTTGTAATAAATCTATTTTCATCCGGTTTTTGTTTTTTTCTCCAACTTTGAGATGGAGCTCGGCTGTTTCTGCGTTTGGATTAATGTTTGGAGAGTGACTGACTAGTGAGACAGATGTGCTGCAAAATACCAAACAGGAGGAGGAGTGATCAAAGGACAAAGATGTGCAGAAGTTGACAGCCCTCAGGATTTTATTGTTTTGTTTGTTTGTCTCTTTTTATTATTGTCAAATGTAAAATTCTGCAAAAACTGTTCGTCTTTTCCAGTGTACATGAAAACTATTTGTGCTGTTGGTAAACCCTCTCATAGAAAACTCAACAAGGCCAAAGGTTGATGAGGTAAAATATTTGGTCTGAAGATGAAACGGATGCTTTGTGAACAAGACGTTTTATAAAGAAAAAAGAAAAGGAAAGAAAAAACAGCTTGTGTGTGTCGACACATTTTACATTTTGTCCGTAGGGTACTTGTCTGCCTTTGATTCCTGCTTTGTGAATCTAACTTGGTAACATCTAAGCTACCCTAGAACTAATGAATTCACCAGAAAAGTGAAATCAGTACGTTCTGTTCAATACTTGAAATGCCTTATTTATGTTCAGTCATTCACAGGATGATGCTGTACATATGAAGATGTTCAATGGTGTGTGCTGGATTCCATTAAAGTCATTGATCCTGGGAATTTGTCAGTCAGTGAAACATGAACTTATGCAGCCACAGAACGAACATTTTAACCCAGATGATCCTTATACTTAAGAATGGGACAATATTAATCTTTTTTTTTTTAGGTTTTAAAAAGAAACTGCAAAAAAGTTACTGTATCTGCGTATTTTGGGGTAAACTGTGATCAGTGGCAGGTATAATAAACTTTACACAAAATGAGGAAGTTTGTGTTTGGGTGATTATTTCTTTGTTGAAACAAAGATTTGAAGAAAAAAATCTTATACTGTTGAAAAGCCTGTTTATTTCCCCTGACATGGTGCCACGTTTGTTAGGAAAATGCATTTGTGGCTTGAGCAGCAGAGTGGATTACGTAGGTTTGGTTCCATGAAAAACTTGCCAGATTGTCTTCGAAAAGGACTAAGTGTTCAGTTATCCAGGTTTTTATGTTATTTACTCTTGTTAAATGTTGTGCATTGGATTGGAAGATCAAAATCTGAAGAAACGAGACATAATGGCATTTTAACACATTATTTATTTAATAAACAGGGGCCTTAGTAGCATGTGGAAGAACCATACACAGTCACAAAAGCCTGGCACCTCCATCTTATGCTGCTCACCAGCTTGGTCACACACTGTTGTGTGATGGCATGCCATTCTTCAACTTGCAATGGTCACAACTCAGCCAGGGTGGTTGAGTTGGTGACGCTTGAACAACACATCCACTCTGATCTCATAGTTCATTGGGGTTGAGGTCAGGACTCACAAATTCTGAAGGTAGTCTCCAATAAACCTGCTCTACTCAGAAAAGCATCGTCATTTTAATGGATAGTTATGTTTCAGACTGTAGAAAGGTGGAATCGCCACTGGTTACTCACGTGCTGACGGTCAGGCACTGAGCAGACACTTGATTACCAGCAGTCGGGGTACCAGCAGCTCAAAACAGAAGTCATTTGCAGACTAACCTGTTTGGCATTGACAGAGAAATGTTCATAGCCATGACCCACATACGCCACTGTGCTGCTCAACTAACAAATGCATTTTCCAAACACATGTGGCACCATTTAAGGTAAAATAAAAAGGCTTTCCAATAATGTAAGATATATTGCCAGGGAGCATTGCTACAACAAATAACTAATCAACCAAACCAAAACGTCCTTCTTTTTTGTGCTATGTTTAGGTAACTTTAAATAAACTCTCAGAATATGTTAAACATAATCATTCAAGTCTCATCAGACTTTGGGTGATTTTTTTTTTTGTCTTCAAGCATATTAATGCAAAAAAAAAAGAAAAGAAAAAGAAAAATTGGTTGACTATTTGCAGCCCTGCACAAAAATATAATTTTTGAAATATTTGAATGAATAGTATCATAAATAATATCAATATTATATCAATGATAAAATGTTGTGATTAAAAATTTATTCCTAAATCTAATGCATATATTATGACAATTCAGTTATGAAGGGGGGCCGAAGCCAGCCAACCTCTTTATCAGTCTGCCTAGCCTAGCAGTCACTGTGCAAGAGGCAGGGGACAACCTGGACAAGTTGCAAGTCCATCATATCAAACAAACGAGACAATCTTTCACACTCACATTTAGGGATAATTCAAATATATCAATTTTACCTTACATTCATGCTTTTTGTCAGTGGGAAGAAACCATAGTACCTGGAGAAAACCCAACCAAGCACATGCACTAAACAAAAAAACTGGGAGGCAAACCTGTGACCTTCTTGCTTTGAGGCAACAGCTCTAATAACTGAGCCACCATGCTGCCGGCAAAGCAAACTGACTATAAAAAAGTGTGGAACTGAATGAGGGTTACATGTTATAAAGCTGGTATATTATAGTAAAGTATGGTATACACTGGGGTTCCAACTGACTCCTCCCATCACCTTTTTGGTCAAAGCTGTCTCTGTGTTGAACCAACATTGTCATTATCACCGACACTGTACTTTTTGGTGGCAGGCAAAAAAAAAAAAAGATTGTGGATGATAAATTATATGAACAATTTGACAATTACTGTCATCATGTAGCAAGATGATGACATCATTTGATACATAATTGGTCTGATTATTTAAAAATGAGAAACTATCTTTCTTTCTTTCTTTCTTTCTTTCTTTCTTTCTTTCTTTCTTTCTTTCTTTCTTTCTTTCTTTCTTTCTTTTCTTTCAGATTTGAGTCTTTATGAAACTGCCAGGTATTATGCTGTAGACTAATGTACTTCTTACAGTTTCTGGTGTGAGTTCGGGTTGACATATCAGAGGCATTTGTTCTGTACTTTTCCCAAGAACACGCTGACATATTTGACTCAGTCCGATTAGTGCACGACCTGCACTACAATGTGAGCTGCAGCACAGTGGAGAGAAACAAAAAAACACACTTGTATAGAAGATTTACTAACTTTTAACACCAGATATTACTGTGATGTCAGACCAGAACTTCATCTCTGCTTAAGTTAAGCTGTTCTGCAGTCTTGATCGTACCGTTCCCCTTGCTTTTTACTTTTTGAAGAGATATTCTTATATATTTTTTTTATTTTCTTGACATTTGGACAAAGCTTCTGGCTTCTTCTTTTAGCTTTATGCTAAGCTAAGTTAACCTACCTTTTGCGCATGCTTCATGTTTAGCAGCCACAGCTATAATTAACACATCTTCTCATGTAACTGTGCAAACAGTGATGAAGCGTTTTGCCAAATTATTGCTTTTAGATATACAGCTAAAAAACTCAACTCTATCACATTGGTATCTTTAAGCCAGACACACATTCACTAATTGGATTCACTTTTCTTGCACAGGAGACTTTTGGACTTATTACACACACAGATGAATGTGTTACAGGACTCCTGTAAGTGCAGCACACAGTGGGATACTGACCGTTGCTTTCACAGCCGCAGACCGTTGGGAATTACTCCCAACGGAGCTTCTGTGCAGAGTATCATCCATCTGTGGGGGTGGGGGGATGAAAGTTTTTTTTTCTTTCCAAGCTTTTAATGTTCTACGGCTCATTCAGACTCTGCATCTTTTAAAGCTCTTGCTTGTCTGCCTGTTCAAACGCACCAGATCTTCTGTTTCCAAGACAAAACTCGGATCATTTTTATCTGCCTCTGAAACTAAAAATAATTTGCTCTTATCCAACTCTAACCTTGATGTGCCAGCAGCAACAATTTTAGGGCCAGAAACCAAAAGCTGCGTGAGGCTCTCTAACAACTCGTGTGAAATGACAGTTTTCTTTGTTGCAGAAGCATTAAAAGGCATGTCTAACATTAAATCTGGTAGCAACGGAAGAATGAACACTTTGTCCTTTTAACTGAGATAAAACACAATGTTATTTTGTTCTTCCTTAAGTTACTCAAGACCTTATTTGCTGTCTTGACATTGTCACTTTTTACATTAAGCTAGTATCTCACTGGGCTGCATGTGTTGGAGACTAGTTTGTGACAGAACTGTGAGAAAACTGACAAGTTTTCAGTAGTGTTTGTGAACAAGAGAAAAGCCAGCATGGCAGCTGTGTTTTGCATGGCCACTTAAAAAAAACAACAACTCATATTATGTCCATGCCTACTGTATTTTATGATGTACAAAGGGCTTAATTTGAGCTGGATCCTGCCAGAACAGGATCCGGGAGCTCTTATTTTGACAAGGTGCGTTCCGCTAACTGTTTGCTAGGATCCGGCTTGGATCCGATAACTCTCAGGCTTGCTAATAATAAAGTTACGAACAAATATGACTGCCTTGAACAAATAAAACTCATACTGGATATGTGAACCGAACATAATTGAATAAACACTCATTTTAAACTCAACAGCCACTTACGAGCATACCAGCTCCTCTTCAAGTAGCATTTCCGCCTCTACCCTTAAAAAATATCCACCCCTAAAAGAGTGGTGGGGGTGAGTACTGAGATAACCAGTCAGTTGTACGTGAGCAGGAATCCACAGGCAGCCACCATGAACAGATGGAGGAGGTGCCTTGAGGTTTCACATGTGGAGTCGGACAACAACAAGCAGGGACAGTGCCGGGTTCGGAATCATCAAGTAAGGGGGAGGGAGGTAGGATGCTTGACAGAAGAGGAGTTTTTACAAATGTAGGTAAACTACATGTTTAGCAACACGTTAAATTGGAGAAAATCACATCGACGTTATTCTAAATTTTCTGTGGTGAGACCTCAAAAACACCCCCCCCCCCCCCCCCCCCAGCACATCTGCTAGTTGTGTTCCAGCACCGACAGGTTTACAAATTAAGCCCTAGGTGTACATGTTGTTTCCACCTTTGTAGCCACTTTCGTAGCTTCCTTAAATATTTATTCTGCTGGAGTACAGTTTTAAAATTAAGATTTTGACTAGATCATTTGTATTTGTCACTGGTTTGGTTTTCAGACCTGAACATTAGCCTCAGATGTTTCCTGTCAGATGACAGCCCCCATGCAGTACTCGATGTAGCTCTAGTGCTCTTAAGATAAGTTGGAGACGTCCACAACAAAAATTTTGACCAGTTCAAGACACTTGCAATGATTGTAGGACTGGTTTAAAAACTTCATGGTCAAATATCCTGATGCATGCTCAATAATCCAGGTAGAAAAATCTAAAAAAATTAAATCTGGTTCTCTGGACATTCAAAAAAACAAAACAAAGCAAAACAACAAAAAAATGTAGAAACGTTTCGTCTCTCATCCGAGAGACTTCCTCAGTCTGAGGTGCTGTATTCAGCTCAGTCTCAGTCTCTTTTCAGGGACACCACTAAGTCATTGGTTCAGGTATGTTGACGACACCTGGGTTAAAATTAAATCTCAGGAAGTCCGACATTTTACTGACCACATCAACTCTGTGGATAAATACATCAAGTTCACACGAGAAGATGAAAAAAATGGCAAGTTGGCTTTCTTGGACTGTGAGGTCTCAGTCTCTGATAGAGGACATTTGCAAAC
>NC_056508.1:22764193-22774434 GCF_014905685.2 Nematolebias whitei | reverse complement strand
ATGTATATATATATTCCTTCTTTACATGAATTCAGTCTTTTCTTTTGCCCTAAAATATAAAATTGTCAATAAATATTAATAATAATTTGAAATTTTAGTTACATAATATGACACCTACTGGCCAGTAAAGCCCCCTCCAGGAAGCTTGAAGTGGGCCATGGGCCACCAGTTGATAATCACAGCTTTCACAGGTTTTGCGGCTCTGTAGATATTTTATTTGGCATGCGAAGGGGCAGAAATGTCTCTTTTGATCATAAAGTTTGCAGACCCCTCCCTATACCCTGAATGAAAATCCCTCGCCATGACCTATTCAATCATTGTTGGACTGTGACAAAATAAAATAAATCTTATTTTAGTGTGCAAACTATCATGCCAGTGGTGAGGTGTGCCCATCATAACTGGGCCTTCTCTACCTTGACACACTCCCACCCCATGCACACAAACACGCAGCCTGTTGACATTTCTGTACAGAGAGCTCACAACATTATTACACCCATAGACCTGCAATTTGGCTTTATTTGAACACATCACACTTTCAACGCTCGTATAAGCAAAGCGGATCAAGTACTGTAGGTAGACTAAGACGGGAAAATTGCAGCACAACGTGTCAAAGAACAACTGACTACTACCTGTTAGAAAAAGGATGACTGCAGCAAAACGAGCCATAAATAAACTGTTTGACTCACCATTGATGTTCACGTAAAAACAAAATAATTCATCCCTGTTCCCTTTTCCATACTGTTCATATGTTTTCATGGTGATTTCCAACTTCCCCCCCCCCCCCCCCCCCCCGTGTTTTTATGCTTTTCCGCAGCTTCCAGTAAACAGTTGAGGTTTTCGTAGCCTTTCCCCTCTCCAGCTGCTAAACAGCTGGCAAATCAAGGGGTTAAAAAGCTCTAACTGTTCAGGCATTAAGCAGCCTTTTTAAACAAACTCCAATGCTTTATTGAACAGTTGTCTTGGAAAAAAAATCACCAATAATAATTTTGCAGCAAAATAATATCCACCGTATCCGAGCAGCTAGCCTCCTAGCCTGCTTAAATTAGGGGTAAAATTTTTGAATCATGACCACACTAGATGTATTTTTGCGCTCATTAATATACTGTAAAGATGCATCTGTTATAAATGAGAGTCTGATTTAGTTCATGCATAAAAATGTGCACATTTTATATGTATTCAGAGAAAGAAAATCACATTCAGATTTATATTATGTCCACAAAAGACGCTGGAAACGTGTTCAAAAGGGATAAAACGTATGTTTGTGATGTTTTTTCTGCACCACAAGAAAATTTTGTGAATGTAAACTAGAAAATCAGGAGCCACAGAGAGGAAAGGCACCGCCTCATGCATCAGCCAGAAACGTGTGTCAAATATCTGCCAAAAATGATTTGTGAGTCTAGTTTGGATTAGGAAAATAAGCAAGTTTTTAAATGACAGGTGTGGATGTTTAATCCTCATCATGATCCATAATTTTCAGTATTATGTTTCAGGTATTAGAAGTTTTTTTTATTTATTTTTTTATTCTGTCTAAGATTGTGAATCCAACAACACCAAACACCTAATTACTTTGTTTTTTCTGCTCTCATCTTCATTTGAAGTAAAGTCACTTTTAAGGCAAAGTTTTCTGACAGGAGCTGAGAGGGTTTTAACACACAGCGAAAGGCTCGTCGACACACTTTAAGCTTATTTTACACATAAAAGTTATCACCAACAGCTTTATAAACTGTTTAAAGACCCTGTGAAAGTGTGTACTGATCACATACACGTGAAAATCATCTAATGAATGTCACCCAACGGCTTTGAAAACGAATGAGGAATAGAGCGCTGTGAGAGTAATTTGGTATTTTAAGAACAGAAGCATAAATTTGAACACATGATATGTCAGAGCTGACATAAGTCCCAGTAGGGTGAAAAAGACCTGTTTTAATTTCAAGCTCATATTCTGTAAACTTTGTTTTTGTGATGTGAGAGAAATAAAATGTTTTAATGCACAAACTATTGCCAAACAGTAAAAGTGACTATAATTAAAATAATATTTTGTATAGACAAGAATTTAAAACAAACACCCAAATATCCATCCATTATCTTTACCTGCTTCTTCCTTTATGGGTCGCAGGGGTCACTGGTGTCCATATCCTGTCATCAGTGTGCGAGAGGCGAGGGACACCCTGGATGGGTCTCCAGTCCATCACAGGGACACATAGAGACAATTGAGACAAACCACCATTCACTCTCTCACTCACACCTAGGAATAATTTAGAGTTACCAATCAGCCTAACATGCATGTTTCTAGTTTGTGGGAGGAAACTAGAGTACCTGGAGAAAACCCACACATGCACGGAGAGAACATGCAAACTCCACCCAGAAAGGCCCCCGGCTGGGATTTGAACCAAGACGACCTGAAGTGGGGTCTGGTGGTCCTACCCCTGAAAATTTTGAATAAAGTATATGTAATTTCCTGCATTTTGGTGTATTTTAACAGGTTGTTAAACATCTACGTTTACGTACATTTGTAAACATTCTGCTTCTGTCAAGCTCAGAACTGAGCCTGACTCTGTCCCTGCTCGTTGGTGTCTGACTCCACATGTGAAACCTCCAGCTGCCTGCCCTGCTGCTGCCTGTGGGCTCCTGCCCGCTTATGACTGCCTGCTCAGCACTTCACTCTTTTAGGGGCTGAGATTTCTTTAAGTGTAGATGTGGAAACGCTTCACTTGAAGAGGCAGATAGTACTTTGTATGCCTGTTGTGTTTAAAATGAGTGTTCACTTTTTTTTTTTTAAGTTTACTTATCCAATATAAGTTTAATTTGTTCAAGACAGTCATATTTGTCAATAACTTTATTATTAGAAAGCCTGAGAGTTACCGGATCCAAGCTGGATCCTAGCAAACAGTTACCAGAAGCATCCTGTCAAAATAAAAAAGAGCGTTCCCGGATTCTGTTGTGGCAGGATCCGTCTCAACTTAAACCTTGGATATTAACCATTTCAGCACAAACTCAAAGTTTGGGCCCCCCTGCCGCCGGTGCACTGGCAGCTCTCAGCATCTGGGGCTGGATGGTGGGGTGGGTGCAGGCCCGTCCTGGTGGCTGCCTGCTGGGGCCTGGGTGCCCTGGCTCTGTCAGGCCTCTGTTGGGGGGTGGTATGACCTCGGGACTTGGGGCTCGGTGTCCATGGCCGGATCTACTCTGGAGGGGCGGGTTGCCAGTGGGCCTGTGGACTCTCGTTGCAGCTTCCTGGGGTTTTTGCATTGTGGTTGCTGGGGGTCACCCAGGGCTTCCCTCTGCTTCTCTCTGGGGGGGTGCGGTTGTCCCTGTTGGGGGACTCCGGGAGCTCCGGGCTTGGGGGACACTGTGTGTCTGTGGCTCCGGTCTTCCCTGTGTTACCATCGTGTCCTGTGGGGATGGGTCTGTGGGTCCCCACATCCACTACTGAACATTTTTAAGGTAAATGGCAAATGGACTGTACTTATACAGTGCCTTACTGCCTTTCTATCTTATTTCAAGATACTCAAACGCTTTACACTACAATCTGTGTCCTCATTTACCCATTCATACAGCACTGTACTAGTTAGCTACTTTGCTAATTGAACAAATCATTCTAAAGAGACTAATCAGTGCTTTGAGATCACATTCATACACTGATGGAACACACATCAGAGGTTATGAGGGGTTCAGTGTCTTGCCCAGAGACACTTCGACATGCGACTGCTAGTGGATTCGAACCCCCAACTTTTGCATTGAAGGACGACTGCTCTAAGCACTTACCCACAGCTGCCCCTTATGGATAAACTTTATAGTGACAAGCATGCTCACACAGGTGTTTAGATTCAGGTGTTTATCAGATACACACTCAGGTGGGTTGTGGTATTCACTAAATATATCTTGTATTACCATGTACTGTATAAAATACTTTCTAATGATGTTATAAGTATCATTATATATGTTGATTGTTGTTGTGGTTTCTCGGTTTTGTCTTGTTTATTTTTTTTCTTTCCGCAGGTCTAGAGGCAGACTTCAATGATGTTGATTTGTGTTCTCTTTATCCCTCTCTCTCTCCTCTGTTCTTATCTACTTCTTTACCTTTTAACCCTTCTCTCACTTTTCTGCTTTGTTTTCTTCTTTGTTTCTCATCCCCATGTCCATTACATCTGAAACAAGCCCAAAGCAAATTCTGATAAAGTTTTATTTATATATCAAGTGGAGCATTAAGGCCAGCCATAATGCTCTGCTTGTGAAAGTAAATCTATTGAGCATCACTTTGACACTCAGACAATAATTCTGAGTGTCACAATGCCGGACAGGACAAGGAAAAAAAAAAAAAAAGTTTCACGGCAACAGAAGCACAATGAAGAAACATCTTCTTTTTCTTTTAGCTTTTCCTTCTTCAGAGGTCTCCACAGCGAGTCATCCTCTTCCATCTCACTCTGTCCTCTGCATCCTCTGTCCTCACTCCAACTACCTCCATGTCCTCTCTAACTGCATCCATATATCTCCTCTTCATCTTGTTCTTGGCAGCTGCATTTTTAACATCCTTCTACCAATATACCCACTGTCCCTCCTCTGGACATGTCTAAACCATCTCAGTTTGGTCTCTGTAACTTTATCTTCCAGTTGTTCAACCTGTGCTGTATCTCTGATGATCTCATTCCTAATCTTATCCATCCTTGTCACTCCTAAGGAGAAACTCAACATCTTCATTTCTGCTACTTTCAGTTCTGTCTTCTGTCTTTTTGTCCATGTCTCTGTCTCCAGACCATACAATATAGCTGGTCTCACAACTGTCTTGTAAACTTCTCCTTTGACCTTTGCTGACACCCTTTTGACACAAATCACTCCTGAAACTTTTCTCCATCCACTCCATCCTGCCTGGACTCTCTTCTTCACCTCTTTACCACACGCACCATTTTCCTGGACAGTTGACGCCAAATACTTGAAGTCCTGCACCTTTGAGACCTCTGCTCCTTGTAGCCTCACTGTTCCACCAGACTCCCTCTCATTCACACACATGCACTCTGTCTTACCATGACTGACTTTCATTCCTCTTCTTTCATGTGAATACCTCCACCTCTCCAAATTTTCTTCCACCTGTTCCCTGTTCTTACCACAGATCACAATGTCATCTGCAAACATCATAGTCCACAGGGATTCCTGCCTGACCTCATCTGTTTGGCCCTTTAATGTGATGATGGGCTTAACTTGACTTAATGCTGAACTGGTTCACCACCCCTGTGTTAGAACATTACCATTCCTATCTTTAACAAGCATAACCTGTTATACATCCTTTCCAGCCTTGGTCTTCTTCTCTGATTTTACTATTTTTTTCTTCTTCACAACAACAGTCATTCTACACACAATAATCCGATGCGGTCTGGCCACGCTCTCCCCTGCCACAACCTTACAATCCCCAATCTTCCTCAGGTTTCCTCTTCTACACAGAATGTAGTTGACCTGCGTACTCCTTCCTCCACTCTCATAGGTCATTCTATGTTCCTCCCTCTTTTGGAAATAAGTGTTGACTAAAGACATTTCTATTCTCTTGACAAAATCCACCACCATCTGTCCTTCCTGATTTCTTTCCTTGATACCAAACCTACCCATCACCTCCTCATCCCCTCTGTTCCCTTCACCAACATGTCCATTCAGCTCTGATCACCACTGTCTTCTCCCTGGAAATACTCTCTATCACTTTATCCAGATCCTTCCAATATGTATATTTCTCCTCCATATCATATCCAACTTGTGAAGCATTTTCCTTCATTCATTCAACCTTTTTTACAGGTTAGTCTCATTGAGTCACGAGGACTCGTTTACAAGAGGGACCTGTAAGCATAACCACTGACAATGTTTAGCATCAGACCTTCTACTTCTACCTTCAGACATACCGCCCAATCTGACACCATGGAGAAACATAAGTGAAGGAAAAAAGATTAAAAAATGACTCCATTGTTGTTGTGGTTTCTATGGCACAAAGTAAAAGTGGGCATGAAACATTTGAAACAGGCAGCTACATCCTCATGAGCTATGTATCTTGTGTCCGAACAAATTTAACATAAACTAAAGTTTTAAAACCCCGCTTTAAAAAGCTTCATTTTTTTTATTTGTTTTTACACCAAAAATTCAGATAGGACATGTAAACACAATAGACAGTTTCTGTTTTAGAGACTAGGATCGGTATGAATAAGAACCATATTTTACACTAAATATAGCTTTAAATCATTTTATTAACATTTAAAAAAAAAAAATTGAACAAAACCAAATAAAAAATTAAAGAGCAACAAATAAAAGCTTTACCTGGGCTGATGACAGTTTTTAGAATGTTTTCATGGTCTTTTTGATGCAGCAAAACTTAAGTATATTTACTTTCTGCATCTAAAAACATCATCTAACCCTTAAAACGTTGGTGCTATACTTGTGTATTGCTCCTTCTGTCTGAATATCTCCATAAAAAAAGTAAATTCACACTAGATTCAATGCAATCCTTCCAGAACATTTGTGCAAAATCCCAAAAACATTTCCACCGTGCAATCTGTCATTATTTACAGCATTAGAATGCAGTCCTATAAACTAAATGTCTGCTGGAGCTAACTGAAATATGTTGTACATTATTATTTTATTGCTTCCACACATGTGAATATGTTTTAAAAAAGCCACGTCCAAATCCTAAAAGAGATATTTTGTCAACAAACCATCATCCTTCTTTATCCCACTGATGTTGGATTTGTTTTGCACCAGGCCTGCATGATCAGAATTTCAAGCTTTGGCTGGGTTTAGCTGCAAATGACACATTCAAAAAAAAAAAGGCAGTAATTGTTGTGTGATACACTGTCACTGAATCTACAGAGGCAGTGACAAATTACACTCAATTACCTGACCATTTTGAGAGAGAAATCAACTCCTTATCTTCATATGAATCTTAAAAATATATATAATTTCATTTCATGCACATTCACAGTCCTCTGAAACATTAAATGACAATTAAAACTTGGCTGTTTACAAAGCAAACCAGTGTATAAATACTGGAAGCGCATGATGGGCTCAGTGAAGAATCTTGTCTTTGCCAAAACAATCATAATGCATAATTGTGTGATGTTGTGCAAGCTGCTTAGAATTCAGCCGCTTTCAGCGAACACAGCGTGTGGCCTTCATACAAGTCTGATGCCTAAAATGGAATGATTTGTAGCTGCTAGATTTGTGTTATTTTAAAAAGTCCCTTTGGTAACAAAGGTAAAAATGCAAAGCATCTGGCTGAACTTACGAGATAGAGGCATTCAGGGTGGGTCTAAAATGAATGTGTGTATTATGCATATTACGAGGACAGCTGATTAAGAGGCAACGCAACATTTTTGTAGTGGCTCCATTTTTGTAGTGGCTCCATTTTGCTTCAAGGCAGAAAAACACTGGTTTCTCCCATCGTTTCTATAAGAACAGTCTTCTCTACAGGAGCGCTCAGTTTAGAGGGACAAACAAAAACAAAAAAAGCCTGTTGTAAAGACTCTCAGCAGTGAAGAAGCTCCTTTTCTCTTCTCTCGTCTTTCTCCTCGTGATTAGCATTTCAAACACTCCTTGTTTTGTGTCAGGACTTCATGCTCGTGTGCACGCCGCCACAGCCTTGCAGGTGGTGGCCTGTCCAGTCGGTGGAGTTCAAAAAGCTGCCCGTGTGTGCTCATATGTGTCTGGAGAGAGTGAGTGTGCGTTACTGCGGTAAGGATGAGTCTGCAGGGATCTGATCGTGTGGAAAGCTGAAACGAAGGGACGCCACTGACTTCAGCTGCTTCACATTGTAATCATAAATTTCTCAGTATTTTGTGGTCTACTGCTTTGAGCGGCAGAAAGTCATGAGCCGCAGACTAGGTTCACATTTCTGCTACCTGAAAATCCACAAAATCTCTTTTTAAGTGTCTGCCAGCAGCTCCATCCAAACTTTGATTGAGAACATCACAATGTGCCCAGCATTTCAAGCACAACAAAACAAAGGCTTTTATCTTCCTTTTTTTTTTTTTTTGCAGAAGCTCTCACTTGTTTCAACTGGTAACAAAAAAGGTGCTTCACCACTTTATCTAGCATCAGTTCTTAATAGATTGCGCTCTCTGTGGGATTAACACAAAACAAAACTGTTCAAAGACAAAGGAATACAAATAATGAGTTGCTACAGTTTAAAGCTCAGCCAGGAGATATCTAATTAAATCTCTATATTTTGTGCGCTATCAGACAGGGGTCCAGTGTTACTAAAGTTGACTGCAGCAGGTCAGGTGTGGTTTATCAGCTCCTCTCTTGTTATCGTCCCACCTGAAATGAAATGGGGAAAAAAAAACATTCCAGTTTTTTATTGCCATGAGGTATTTAAAAGTGTGGCAAAGGCATTTCAAGCATGAGATTAAAACAATTACTTTATTTTGCTTTATTTTCAATGTGCTATTCAATCAAATTTAACACTCTGAAGAACTGTTCATTTGTACAAATGGAATTTTCACAAATACCACTTAAAGATGGATTTTTAATTTGGAAAGTCGACGGTGGGGGCAGCTAGACTGATGCTGGTACGATATAGAAGGAGGTGGGCAACAAAACACTCTGCATAGCCAAGAATACAGCTTTGCAAGCCATGTGCACAAAACAGTGATTTTCAAAAGTTGGCTACTCAAAACGAGTCTGCACAGCTCACCGATCGCATGATTGCAACAACGCAGAATTTAATGACACTGCGTTAGAAAAAAAAAAATTCTTTTCTGCAACTCTTTCACAACTTTAAATCAACAACTTGTTTCCAACAGTCACAACCCTGTGAGATACCATCCTGGACTACTTATCAGTACGCAGGAAACAACATACTCAGCTTGGCTAAAGAATCTCCGGAAACTACTTTTTTAGATGCTCCCAGCTGGACAACAAAAACAAGTGTATTCGGCCACTGTCTCATCTCTCCTCGGCTCTGCATGACATGGCTCTAGTTTTAAGGGCCTCTCTACTAGAGTTGCATTCGGGCCCAAAAAAATCCGACCCGACCTCAGCCCGTAGCCATCATTTTCGAACCCGACCCAATGAATTAACAGTAATTACAGGTACAAACCTAAACACCCCACCCCCACCCCCACCCAACATTTTTATTTAAGCTTTGACTGCTTATATAGTTATTAATGGTCGGCGGACACACACAGCTGAATAAAAGGGGGCAGAAGATGGATGGGAGCTGAGGGGGTGTTTGTCCTTTCATGGCCATCAAAGTGCAGTAGATCCCAGCTTCTGCCTGCATTCTGCATTATTCAGACACGGACCCTGCTCTGATATGTCTGCAAGGATATTTTGGGATCTCATCTGTTTGGGTTGTCGTCCGCTGAGTGCAGCTTTGATGGATCGCTGCCTGGCAGTAGTCCCATCTGAAGCTCAACTGAACATTTTTTTTACGTCTTTCAAGGCCAGTCAGCGCACGGTCAAAGGCGGCGTGCAGCTGGTGATTGTATGGCAAACCATGTTGCCATATAATGGATTGTATGACAAGTCATGTTACCATAAAATTGGAATGTCTGGCAAGCCATGTTGCCATATAATTGGATCATCAGCCACGTGCATCCGGTGATGCAATCAAAAGCCCAACACCGACCCAGACCGCCCATCCAGCACATTATTATGACCTGAATTTGGGTCGGGCCGGGCCGGGCTTCAGGCCCGGATTAGAAATGACAGCTCTACTCTCCACTCTAAAAAAGTTAAATCTGGTCCTCTGGACATTAAAAAAAAACCAAAACAAAGCAAATCAACAAAAAAATGTAGAAACGTTTCGTCTCTCATCCGAGAGACTTCCTCAGTCTGAGGTGCTGTATTCAGCTCAGTCTCTTAAATAGCACCGTCTCAGAGTGGATCAACCAGTTTTGCTGCTGACAACCAAAACCAGCTGATCACATGCTCAAGAAGGACCATCAGCCTAACAATGGATCATTAGCACACTGATGGCTGTTTACTGTTCACAGAGGGCTGAGTGATACTAGCAATCACAGCATTGTAAGAGGGGGACAGTTGAACCCGGAGGCCTCCACCCCTGTTTAATGATGGACGATTTCTTTTCACAAAGATGGCCTCCTTTACTCCTCTCTCAAACCATCGTTCCTCTCTGTCCAGGATGTGAACATCTTCATCCCTGAAAGAGTGACCGCTGGCCTGGAGATGAGTGTAGACCGCAGAGTCCTGGCCTGATGATGTTGATCTTCTGTGCTGGGCCATCCTTTTGGCCAGTGGCTGTTTTGTTTCCC
>NC_056508.1:22751400-22764093 GCF_014905685.2 Nematolebias whitei | reverse complement strand
TCTTCTGTGCTGGGCCATCCTTTTGGCCAGTGGCTGTTTTGTTTCCCTGATGTAAGACTGATCACAGCCCTCCTGACACTGAACAGCATACACAACATTATTCTGTTTGTGCCGGGGGACTGGATCTTTGGGATGAACCAGTCTTTGCCGTAATGTATTTTGGGGTTTAAAAGCCACTGGGACGTTATGTTTAGAAAATAAACGTCTCAGTTTCTCTGATACTCCCTCAACATATGGAATGACCACTGGTCTGGGTCTGGGTTCCTCCTTTTCACCTGTTGGCTGACTGGAGTCCTGTTTGGGTTTCTTCTCTGCTTTCAGGAAGGCCCAATTAGGATATCCACATTGCTCTAGAGCCTGTCTTGTGTGGGATTTCTCCTTCTGCCTGGCTCCTGAGCTAGTGGGGACGCTGTCTGCTCTGTGATACAGAGTCCTGATGACTCCTAACTTGTGCTCCAAAGGGTGATGGGAGTCAAACTGCAAATACTGGTCTGTGTGGGTGGGTTTGCGGTACACCTCAGTTTGCAAATGTCCTCTATCAGTGACTGAGACCTCACAGTCCAAGAAAGCCAACCTGCCATTTTTTACATCTTCTCGTGTGAACTTGATGTATTTATCCACAGAGTTGATGTGGTCAGTAAAATGTTGGACTTCCTGAGATTTGATTTTAACCCAGATGTCGTCAACATACCTGAACCAATGACTTGGTGGTGTCCCTGAAAAGGACGTCAAGGCTCTCTTTTCTACCTCCTCCATGTACAGGTTGGCAACAATAGGAGAAACTGAAGACCCCATAGCACACCCATGTTTCTGCCTATAATATTGCTCCCCATATGTCCAGAGGACCAGATTTAACTTTTTTAGATTTTTCTACCTGGATTATTGAGCATGCATCAGGATATCTACTCTCCACTGTCGATATCCACCCCACTCACCTCGATTTATGGGACCATCTTGTGCTTCCACACTTGCTTCATTTTTCATACATTTTCAGACTTCAGTCATTACTAATGCACAGTAAATTATTCAACTATAAACATGATAGTAATGGTTACTTTATAGTATAAAGTAACCATTACATATAGTGAAGTGAAAGAGTGAGAGAGGATATTTATTCTGGCACAGTCATTATAGTGGCTCATCATTATCATCAAGTTACAGCTATGGCTCGTAAAACCTTCTTGTGACCCATGATTCAACTGCTGCCAGCTAGAGATGAAACATTTGCTTGGATTGTTATCAGCCCATTACGTGGATTTCAAAGGTGGTTATCACTCTTACAGATAGGAGCGATCACTCCCCTCCCCCACCACATTGTGCTGTAGGCAGAGCAGGCAGACTTTATCCCTTCTGATCAGTGATAAACCACTAATAAACAGTAAACAACCTAGATTACACTCACAACGTCTTGCCATTGCAACACTGCTGGTGTAAATGTGTGAGAGCTTGAACTGCTAACTCTTTCTAGGACGTTATCTTGCTTAACCAAACAGTGATTAAAAATTCACGGATTAATACAACAGAAAACATCCATCCATCCATTATCTTTACCCGCTTCCTCCATTTTGGGTCACAGGGGTCGCCATTGCCCATGTCCAGCAATCACTGTGCGAGGGGCGGGGTACACCCTGGATGGGTCGCAAGTCCATCACAGGGACACATAGAGACAAACGAGACAAACAACCATTCACTCTCTCACTCACACATAGAAACAATTTTAGAGTTACCAATCAGCCTAACATGCATGTTTTTGGTCTGTGGGAGTACCCAGAGAAAACCCACGCACGCACGGAGAGAACATACAAACTCCACCCAGAAAGGCCCCTGGACATGGGTTTGAACCAGGGACCTGCTCGCTGAGAGGCAGCAGCTCTACCAGTTGCGCCACCAACAGAAAACACAAATGACGTATTTTGACTCTACAGGGAAAACCAAGCCACTTCTGGCTTATGCACTATAAATGCAACTTTTTTACTTTATGTTTAGGTGGTAATGGGCATTGGCAGTCCCAGCACATTGCCATGATGGTGCTATACAAAGCTTTGCAGATGAATGCCTGTCTGTGGTAGCTGAGGATGCTAGATATTTCGTTTTTCTGTTCTTTCTATGGCTTACCTTTGCTACAAAGCAACTGTCACTTTAGACCATAAGCCACTTTGTAGGAAAACAATGCTGGAGATAGGGGAATGTCAAAGAGCAATCTTACTGTTAGGCCATGTGACATCATCAGACTTATCTCATGACCTTCATGCTGAACTCTGGTGGGAACTATCCTGATTCATGCTTAGTAATCCAGGTAAAATAATCCAACAAATTTAAGTCAGGTCCTCTGGACGGTTTATTTTTGTTGAAATGTTTCGTCTTTCATCCAAAGGACTTCATCAGCCCGAGGAGCTGCAACAAACTCTGTCTTATAAATAGTTGGATTTGTTGGATTTTTCTACCTGGATTATTGAATCAAGAAATTTGGAACCACTTTGGCCATGGCTGCCTCAAACAAGTCGATGGGGGAGAGGGCGGACTCCAGAAACCATCTGAGCACCATCAAACTTGTTGACCCACTATGTGACTGTGCTATTTATAAGACTGAGTTTGTTGCAGCTCCTCAGACTGATGAAGTCTTATGTATGAAAGACGAAACATTTCAACAAAAAGAAACCATCCAGAGGACCTGACTTAACTTTGTTGGATCTGGTGTGAACAGTTTGTTTCTTGTTTCAGTTAATCTTTCCTCCTCTCAGCAGGTGTTTTGTTGGAGCCACAGAAAGTGACGTTTTGTAGCCTTTGCTCTTCAAATCTGAGGATGTGGAGCTATGTGGAAAGATTTTATACTAAAAATATATTTCCTTGTATATGGCTGACTGAATTAGCAAGCTAATATATGGCTAATCTGAGCCCTACCAATATCACAGTGGATCACAGTGGTCTTTAAATAACTTCAAGCTCCAAAATGTTCAAATGGTTTAACATTTATGCAAACTATTTTATAACCTTAACATTGTCATCAGATTTGCATTAGGGTATTTTTGCAGAAAAGCATTAGCTGCTGTTGCATATTTTTCTGCTTACAAAGACCCTCAGAATAATGTGTGTAATATAAAGTTGCTAAAGGTTTACAAAATAGTGCTCATAAAATCCATTATGAAACATTTTAGATAGGAGTTGTTTTATAATGGTGGTACTCCACTTCAGTCTTAGCCATATCTGAATTAGCTGTTGGCTCATCAGTGTAGTCAGAATAGAATCTGTGTATCTTGAAAAGATAGAAAGCCACTATACTGTAAGTACAGTCCATTTGCCATTTACAAGATGTACATTAAATTGAGCTTAATAGTAAAGTAAGATGTAAATTGTTTATACCATTTTCACAGACATCTACTTTAAAAGACAAGAACTGTTGTACCTGTAGATAACAACAAAAAGGGTTGGTATCTACCTCGATGATTGAGCTTATAACACGTTTTCTGAACTACTCTGCTCTTGGTGTCCTCAGGCTGATACTGTGAGCAGCAAGTTGGCCATCTGGCCTAAAACATTTGATTGTTGTACATGATTGATTGTTTTGGATGGGTGTGCTCTGTTTGCATGTGTTAAAAGTCTACTACTGAGATTCCAACAGGAGATTGGCTTGAAACACAGTGGGCTACGTACGGGACAGATCTGGTTGGCAGTAGGGGTTGAACGACTACATCATTTTTAAACTCGACATTAACATAATAAAACTCGAGTAGAACTTGAGTACTTGATGACATCATAGGATCTAAAGATACAAAAATAAATAAACCCGCAAAAAAGGTCATTATTTACAAAAAAAAGACCAACAAAACATTGGGAATATATATTATGCTCCTAGCATTTATCATACTGCATATAAGTCACAGAAAAAAACTAAACTTTTAGTTATTCTTATTAAGCTGCAAAAATAAAAGAAACATGCAGCACATCAAAAACAAAACTAAAAACAGTGGGGCGGACGACCACCCCGCACCACCGCCAGCTGTGGTGCGCATTAGGTTTAGTTTTAGAGATTAATATGTTTATAGGTTTTTATAAGTTTAGAGATTCATATATTTTGCTTTTTGTTTGTGAAACAAGGTCAGAGGAAGCTGGTTCTGGTTCGGTCATTGGACTCGGTGTCACACCATATTCTGTGACCTGCAACAGTGAATGCAACACCGCCCCCTACGGTCACAATATACGGTGGTCACAGAATATGGTGTAACACCGGTTCGCAACAAGCTCCAAACAGTCAGGAAGTTGATTCATTTTCTGTTTCCTTACGGTAGTTGAACCTGAAGATTCATCTTTAGTGAAATATTTCCAGACTATTGATGCATTTCTACCTGTTTGCCAAGACTGGGCCTGCTCCGCTCCATCTGTCTGCTTGGAGGAATCCATTTTGTAACCCGTGCCCGGTGCGGATCACGTGACGCAATAACGTAACTGTGACGTAATGACGTCACCACAAATACTCGACGTGAAATTAAAAAACTCGATAGATGTTCTAGGAATCGATACGTAGATTACTCGAGTAGTCTGTTAAAGCCCTAGTTGACATGCCGTAGACTGACAAAGTCCTCTGGATGCGGGACGAAACGTTTCTCACTTAAACGAACTGGTCCCGATGACACGATTTAACTTTTTTGGTTGTTGCTTTTATGCTTCATTTTGGGCTCAGATGCAAATAGCAAACCATAAAGAGGCTGTGAGCCTGCTAGAAGGTGGAAAAATCAACCCCTGGCTTTATCATCTGGAGCAGTTACAAGAAGTAATGGCCATTTAATGGTCCTGTTTGACGCAGGTCTATGAACAGAATGAAAAAAATGATCCACAGTTTCAGATATTTCTAGGAATTTAAACTGCCTACATACCATTCAAGAACAAAAGGCTTTAAAGACATAGCAACGGTAACTAAGAAAAGGTTATTGTAAGGGACAACTTTATGCTGTTCTGTTTTATCCTTTTGTTCACGACTTCAGTCTTTGTGCTACATTGAAGCCATTGATCACTTTGTGCATGCTCCTAGTGCTCACCTGCCCCAGTTTCACTCTGGCATGTTTCCTCCCATGAATTATGAATAGAAAACAGTTCGACATAAAGGCAACTTCTGAGGAAGTGTATTTCTAAAACCAATGGGCTTTCCTTTGGCCGTCAGATTTAATTACATGGGTTTTAGTGCTCAGAATGAGTTCACAGCTTATTTCCTGTTTGTCCTCTTGGCCCCATCATTCACCAGATTATAGAATTAGGTTTTCTGAGCCTACTGTGTCTTGTGAGAGCAAAAAAGGTTGAGACAGCCAGTGGGAGTAGCTTGGTTTTAAAATCTTATGGCATCAAAAAAGACTGTCGGAAAATAAAACTTTAACTGGAGTAAAGTCGTAAAAAAGATGGGGCTTACCATGTCTCTGTATTTAGGCATCCATAAATAATCACTACCCTGTTTTGTCTTCTGCAGGGCTGATGCTACTGTTTTCCACTCTGCTAATGATATATGTTATAATTATATTCTGTGCCCACATATGCAGGCGTAATGTAAATGACCGTCATCACTGACACAGTTATCTTCCTCATTGCTCTGTTTGTCCTGACAACAGCAGCGTTAGGAGCACACTGTATGCCCACTCAGCTCTTTTATAATTAATACTACGAATGTTGCTGTCTCTGTTTTGTCCATTTTCAGTCTTGTAGATGAGATGCACCATCTGAATGGATCACATCTAAATATAGTGCAAGTAAGCTAATATGCTATATGTTTGGATGAACTAATCTGTTCTATTTTGGAATATCTTTTTAGACCTCCTTCACAACAGATGACGACCCCACTACGACCTAAAAAAAATCACAATGTGAACAGTCTTTACAGGGTCTTGGTGATGTCTTCAGCTATGTATTAAGAAATCGGTGGGCTCCCCAAAGTGTGATAGTTTCAAAGTGGTTAAGAAAATGCATAAAACTATAGCCAGGTTGTGGTAGTTTATCATCATGGTGGCATCATATCAAGATCCTGGGTGGAAGTAAAATATATTTGTCATAGGTTTTCATCAACAACCTTTTTTTTCTAGACAACAATAAGATGGTAAATGGTGTGTGCTTATGTAACGCCTTTCTACCTGATCAACACACTCAAATCGCTTTCACTACAATCTGTGCTCTCATTTACCCATTCATACAGCACTCTACTATGGCTATACAAAGAATAATCAGTGCTTTATCACATTCATACACCGATGGGACACACATCTGAGGCAATGAGGGGGTCTTGCCCAGGGACACTTTGACATGTGACTGCTGGTGGAATTGAACCCCAAACTCTTGCATTGCATTGGAGACGACTGCTCTAACCACTCAACCACAGCCGCCCAATGATAACAAATACCAAACAATGCAAAAGCTCTAAAAAGTAAGCTACTAACATGTTTGGTGATAAATAAAATGAGATAAAAATGTCAACAATCCATCAGATCTAATTTCATTGCATACTGTATATAAAGTGAGTTGGAAAGAAAGAAAAAACAAGGCTCAGGGTAAGTTTTTTCAGGTGGCATGTAAACATGGATATAAAGCAACATTTGTACATCCTGAAATTCCTGCAAAAATAAGCAGCTGAAGCTAAGCTAACATTGCTATTGAGGCTACAAATTGAAATAAACCTCGGATGTTAAACTACTCATGCTGTGATTTAAACAGACATTTAACAAATATCTTAAGAAATGACTGCAGTGGGCATGTTAGGTGTCAAATGAACTCAAAACTTTTATTTTCTCTTTCTCTGTATTACACAGGAGGCAAAGAGAAGGAGGCTGCGGGAAACAGATTCTGAACAGAATAACTGAGATATTAAAAGTTATCAGGTTACACCATTAACAAGAGTAGTCCTGACAGTGTTGCATTACCACTTTTCATTAAATGTTCTTGAGATTTTCAGTTTTTGATATAATTACCAGTGAATGCAAAATTTATTATGATTATTAACATTAGTAGTAGCAAAAGCACTATTTGCATTATTGGTATTTCTCCCGGCAGCACGGTGGCACAACTGGTAGAGCTGCTGTCTCTCAGCGAGCAGGTCCTTGGTTCAAACCCCGGTCTGGGGGCCTTTCTGGGTGGAGTTTGCATGTTCTCTCCGTGCATGCGTGGGTTTTCTCCGGGTACTCTGGTTTCCTCCCACAGACCAAAAACATGCATGTTAGGCTGATTGGTAACTCTAAAATTGTCCCTAGGTGTGAGTGAGAGAATGAATGGTTGTTTGTCTCGTTTGTCTCTATGTGTCCCTGTGATGGACTTGTGACCCGTCCAGGGTGTACCCCGCCCTCACACAGTGATTGCTGGACATGGGCACCGGCGACCCCCTTGACCCAAAATGGAAGAAACGGGTAAAGAAAATGGATGGATGGAATTGAAATTCCTGCAAAAATGCAGTGTTCATGCTTATTTCTGAAGAACTTGCTGAAAAACAGCTGAAATGTAGTTGAAATGAATAACTAGACTAAATTAGCAGAAGAAAACAGTTATAACATATATTTGCTGAATTAGGTTTAAATTAGCAGAAATTAGCACACAAATGAGGAAATTAGCTAAAAAAAAGTTGAAATCAGCAAAAATAACTGAAAGTAGCTGAAAAGGCAGAAAGAAGTTTAAATTACCAGAATGAAGTGGAAGGAGCTGAAATTAATTCATAAAAGGTTGAATTATCTGAAAAAACAAAAATTAGTATAAACCATCTAAGTAGTAGCTGAAATAGAGAAACCTAGCAGAAAAAAGCTGAATTGAGCATAATACTTGCTCTGGTACAAGGTGCACGCTTTCTCTTCCCTCTCCCTGGGGAAGTGGAATGTGATGAATCTACCTCTGTTGTCAATCGAGGATGCCGAAATTGCATGTCATTGGATTTATGATAACAGGCTTCCTGTTTTTGGAATAGTCCAGTTCCTGGTTTATCAACAAACAAAGACGACGGTCGCAGCTAATCTGGCCTGGTCAAGCTGCGGTCTATGTAAAGGTTTGGTTCGTGCTTTGAGGACTCAAAATCAGCTAATTTACGAGCTAAATCGTAAGATGGATGTGAATTGAATCGCAGGCCACCTGCAGCTTTGGGACTCGTCAGCATGAAACGACCTTGAAGAGGCTCGTAAGCACAGACCAGTAGAATACACCCTAATCTGGACATTTTGGATCTTGGAAGTATCAGTAAAGACTCAAGGCTGACAAGAAAAATAGTATGCCTGAAAAAAAATCAACAATTGTAGCTTATTTGAATCTGACTTCCCTGGTAGGCCTCGAAACAGGCCAACATTTACATTTCTTCAATTTCTCCTGGGAAATGTGTAAACTAAGGAAAAGTTTTGTCTATCTATCGCATGACACACACACCCCTGCCACCCTCTCCCCCCTGCAACTTCTGTGGGGACTTATCAGAACTGTGACGGCTGACCATCATCTTATCAGGACAATGGACTATCTGTTAGTGCTTCATGGACTGCCTTGTCATCAAATGCATATGTAACGTGTTCATAATGTGCAGCTGGCAGAGTTTTTTGATGTCTTAAATTGTGTCCTGTTAGGACAAGGTGTGAAAAGATCTTTTTTTGTAATGCCACTATCCTCTCCTCGTGGCTTTGTCCCTTTTTCTATCTAAAAAAATATATTCTGAAAAGGATAAAAAGGCTGCGCTCTTAAAGAGCAGCAGCTACGTGCACTTCACCCATCTTTCGGACGACTGTACGGACATATTCTTGTTGTAGCTCGGTGCAATGATAATAACGCTTATTCTGATTCTGATTCTGAACAAGCTGAAATTAGCATAAAGAAGTTAATTAGCCTGAAAGTAGCAGAAATTACCACAAAAAACTTGAATTTATCTGAAAACAGCTGAAACTAGCTAAAAATGCTAAAAAGGTAGCTGAAAAGTTAGAACAAGCTTAAATTAGCATAAAAAAAAAACCCAGAAAGAACACGTTTGCCCAGTTAGGCTGAAAAAAACAGAAATGAGCACAAAAATATGGAAATTATCTGAAAAAAAAGCTGAACTTTAAATAAATAAATAAATAAATAAATACACCAGAAAAGTAGTCAAAATGACAAAAACAAGCTGAAATTACAAGAAGTAAGTGAGTGTACATTTTGGCTGAATTAGGCTGAAACAAGGTGCAAATAGTGCAAAAAATGTGGAATTAGCTGAAAAAGCTAAAATTAATATAGTAGCTGAAATATTAGGAACAAGCTGAAACGCAGAAATGAGCTGAAAGGAGCATAACAAGCTGAAATTAGCAGAAAGAAGTTAGAAGAAGAACAAAATTGTTGTAGTTTGCAGAAAGAAGCTGAAAGGAGGACAAAACAGCTGAAATTAGCAGAAAGTAACTGGAAAAAAAAAGTTTAAATTTGCACAAGGAAGCTGAAAGAAGCGGAACCAGAACAAAATGTGAAAGGAGCAATAAAAGGTTGTAAACAGATCTAAAGATTTGAAGGATATTCTTTTTCTATGAGGATAAAAGTGGCAGAAAAGGCTAAATATTTCACAAAGCTAAATTTGCACCAAATACCTAAAGTCATAGCAGGATTGTCCTGAAAGAGCTTTTTGATGTATGATTTGTTGAAAGAGCTTGAAAACTGCAGGATAAGAATCGTACCGACAAAAGCACAGAAGAAAAGTGGATCATAATAGTGTGATTGCTTCAGAAGCATTCACACTATTAACTAAAACTGAGATGATGACTGATAATTTAGACCAAAACTACAAAATACATACGTTTTTGCTAAAAGTTTGACTATACAAATTTGTCACTGTGATGCATGGTGGCAGCTGTGGCAGTTGTGGCAGCTGTGGCAGCATAACTGTGATGTGGCGCATCTTGAATGTTGAGAATATGAAGAAGAACCGGTCATGGTGGCATCATACCAAGACTAACAAAGACATGGAAACAACTTCATGCAGACGTGATACACAGGATGGTAGCGTTGAGCTAGCATGACGTAATATTCCAGAGCTTATTTTCACTCTGATGTGGCTCAAGAGAGTCAGGCCAGAATGAGTCGGAAAGATTAAGGGAAAACCTCTTTGGTGAGGACCAACGTAGCAGCACCACAACGGCCTTCACTTGCAGTGATCCTGCCACTATTGTAGAGGCCATAAAGAGCAAAGCAGGGTCTTACATCCGCTCCATTCTTTTTTCTCAATACCAGGACTTCAAGCAACACATCCCCTAACAACAAAGCTCTCCATCTTTAAGAGCTTGGTAAGGTTCAATGTTTCTTCCTGTTGCAGTAAGGAGGTTGTTTTTTCTCATATTCACATTCATGTTTGTTCTTATGGGTTCAGGCACTGGCTTCTGAAAAGTAGTTTGTGACTATTTAGATTGATCATGCTGCTATATAAATAAAACTGAGCGAAAAGCCTGAGCTGGACCGTCGAACTGTCACACATCTTGTCCAGTGTCAGATGGAATATGCCCCAACAGCCCCACAACCCTCAGAAGAATGAAGCAGGTATAGTTAGGTGGACGCCTGAACCGAAGTGTGACTCATACTAATGCAGGCCCCCTCCTCACCTTTGTGGTCTTCACTTTGTTCCCAGAGATGCACGACCAACCAGTGAGGTCAGGAAGAACTCGGCACTCCTCCCCTTCCAGACACGGCTCCATTTTACACCACCATTTCAGTCGCACAATAGACGCTGGAGAGAGGAAAAAAAATGTCATGTCAGAAGGTCATCTTTTAGATTGAAGGACTTCCAAAACTAAAAAGAAAAAAGATGAGCTGTTTGGAGAGAAACATCCCAATTGGATGTCACCCGCTGGTCCCTAAAAGCCTCAGTGTTAGTGAATTCCAGTGAAAGGAACTCGACTTTGACTTGAAACTCTTTCATGTCACATCAGGATATTTCCTTAGAGGAGAGTAAGGAAAGGATTTTGGTGATGTTACCTTCCACGCAAGAGGGCAGAGCCTTCGTTGTCCCTGCTACCTGTCCTGGGAAGCAGGAACACTTGACTGTTTGAGAGCGCTCTTCAATCTTGTTCTTATTGCAGCAACGATGAGCAGCAACTACTTCACAAGTCCCCGTCCTCTCCTGTGATGATCCTGAAAAAGGAATTTAGTAGGGAAAGGTAAAAAAATAATAATCATGCAGGGAGGTATAGAGAGGCGGCAGTGGAGGGGAGACCCTGGGTGACTTTAAATGACCATTTTAATTTGACTGTCCCAGTTACTGGAAGGTTTATTTTGAACTTTGTTAGATGTTTAATTCAAAGGAATGTCTTCTGTTCTGGTAGGAAAGAGGATCAGTGAGCACTTCTTGTTGTTTTGTAAAGCTACAGCGCCCCTCGGTGGACATGAAGCTCAGAGGGATGAACAAAATAAGAAAATGTTGTTGTTTTTTTAATTAAAAACAGAAGCCAAAAGAGCATTCAGGAAAAAAAGGCGGAGCAAAATAATGAACTAAAATTTGTTGTGCTGGAAGCAAAAAGCAAAACCATTTGAAAAAAAAAAAAAAGCGCTACTAGACTAAAAATATTTTTAGCAAACAGAGGAAAAAAATTTAAGCTAGTCAAACATTAAACTGGATTGTACACTGAAACCATGAAATACAGAATAGCATCACATTAAACCAAGACAAAACCCAAGCGCCATGACATGACGACCTGCGTCACCATGGCAACCCACGCTTCAACATGCTCCAAGCCAGGTTTGGTTTGCAGATGAAAAATGTCACACTTGAACCCGCTGCCTTGAAACACTCACTTCTTTTATAAAATAACACAAATTAAAAAATGCTATGATGCACAACTAGTGAGAGGAACTGCTCGCTGAATTAAAATGAAAGTGATAACTCAGGGGCTCGCTCCTATTGACCTTTAAAGATGTGCAGCATTTAACTTGTCTGGTTCAAATGGTTTAAATAGCTATCACCTGCTACCAAAGGTGAAAGAGTGATGATGTTTTTATCCATGTCTGTGTGTTTGTTTGTCGTGTTAGTAAAATACTTCACGACCCAGTGGATAGATTTCAATGAAGCACTCAGAAAGTGATCACAGCAAGTTTGAGTCAAAATGGCCACCACAGCAAATTGAACTTAACAAACACAAAAAATGTCTATACCTAGGTGAATCTTACAGATAGTGAGATAAATTTTGTGTGGTAGTAGCTGGGAGTCATCCTCAATGTATTCTCCGTGCTAACATCTTGCAAGAAAGGTTTGGTTAAAACATCTGCAGCTTGTTCTCAGCAGATTGTCTCAGTTTGAATCTCTGGTTATTTGTACACTTTCAATGAAGTCTTGAATTTTTTTTTATTTTTCTTTATTGATGTCTTTGTTCAAAGAGCGTTTAAAACAGCAGTAACATACCTGACATACGACAGATTACTACTACAAAATCCTGATGCATGCTCAATAATCCAGGTAGAAAGATCTAACAAAGGTTAGTCGGGTCCTTCGTCTTCAGACGACTTGGTCAGACTGACTGACAAAGTCTTCTGGATAAAACATGAAACGTTTCAACAACAAGAATCTGTCCACAGGACCTGACTTAACTTTGTCGTCCTATTAAAATGTTCCCACTCTCAAAAGCACATGATGTTCCTTCTTCAATGAGATGGAGACATTTTAAATGGTCACCACATGAGTTATATATTGTCCACACCCATCTGGGCCCCCAAGCAAGGCCCCCAAACCCCAGCTGCCATATCACGTGGGGGGTTGGG
>NC_056508.1:22732546-22751000 GCF_014905685.2 Nematolebias whitei | reverse complement strand
ATGAAGAAGTATGTAGAGTGTAATGGTCCTGTTGCTTTAATGGCGCTCCTCTTCAGACCTGCAGGCTGGTGACCAGGAGTCATAATGAGTCCCTGTGGGTGTATGAGTGGTCTGGCTCCGTCTGACACTCACCTGTCTGTCCTCGGGAGCTTTGGTTGCCACTGGACACTGACTGGATGTTCAGGTTTATTACACAGAGCAACAAGAAGAAGAGCCACTTTAATGGATGTGACATCGTGTTCATCTTTCCTACATGGGAAAGCACACATTCACGCAAACTTTAAGCAAACAGCTTAACCTAATAACAATCTGACTCTGATATAATGAGGTTATGTTTATATGCTAAATCTTGACTCGCACACCATTCTGCTGACCTTATGGTGATGGGGAAATGGCAGAGGGCGTGGGGGAACGGACACGATTCAGATTTGCACTCATTCCTGAGTCATATTCTCCTGTGAGCTGTGCACAGCTAAAATTTAATCTGAAGTTAGATTTTATGAGTCACTGAACAAAAACAGGGACATGTTGATGCTAAATCACAGCAATAAATAAGTCGGAGCAACGATGACAAGATGTAACTGCTAGTTTCCTTGGGGCACTTTCATTAATCACACATTACGTTTAAGGCTCCGAATGACCTGCATTTATTCATTTAAACCATATTAGCTTTTTTAAGCTGTTTTTAACGTTCCAAAACCTGAGAGTCTGGTATTTTCTACAAAAACTGCCTAAAATCATTCCTATTCATGCAAATAAAAGATTCATTTTCACTGGACTGAACATTTCAAATAATTTTACAATTGCCCCACACTAAATATATTAACTTTTCTTGACACACATGTTTATCGTGTTAAAAAAAAAAACAGCTTGAAAATGTAATTCTTTCTCCACTTACTTGCGCTCGGTTCATTGATGGGCACGGTCAGCCTTTGTGAAAAGCCTCCATCAGTTTTAGGAGAGAAACAGAAGTTTGCAGAAAATGGTATTCCTCATTTTTAACATTTTCCACCTCGTACAAATACAAGCTAAGGAAAAAAATATAAAATAAAGACCCCACCAGCCTGTTGTTGAGGCATACAGGTGTGATCAAAACATCAGCTACACTTCCACACATCGGCTTCTCTCCATGGAGTTACAGAGCTGGCCGCCATGCAAGAGAGAGATGCTGCTTTGTGTAAACAACAGGACAAGCCTGTCAGCTTTACCCGACAGGAAAATTAAATCTTAATGAAGACAGAAACCATCTGCCCTGTGGACAATATGCGGCCACTTTCATTAGCGCCTTAAGAAGCTTAAAGTGAGCGTGGACATCCGGACGCACACTGAACTGAGAGGATGAACCTCATCCAGTGACCTGATTTTTATTTAGTTTTACTAAATATTGCAGTTCAGTCTTTTTGAAATCAAGTTTTTGACTAAAATGGTCTAAGTGAGAACCAACCAATTAAAGGACGCTCATCATGGGCATGAATACTGTATTAGTTTTGGTTTTGTAACAATGAACTGATGTGAATTTATTGTGGATATTTTTTCTAATCGTCACTCAAACATGCAGCACATGCTCTAATATAAACAGTTCACACGCTCACTTAGTTTTTTTTAAACAAGTGGTGCTGAAGCTTCTTAAACGTCTTTTACCTCGACATGGCTGGGACTATTGGTTTCTTGTTAGTGGTCATGATTGCAGCTGGCAATTTATTATTTTTATTATTTATTTATTTGCTCCATGTTCCATGACATGTTCCTGTTTTTAGTATTCTACACCGCCTCATAATCTAGCTGCTTTTTTTTTGCTGTGTTTCTTTCTCCTTTTAATTATCATTTTGTTTTCAATTGTTAAAAAAATAATAATAATTAAATAAATGTATTTGTATGAATCATTTGTGATTGTCTATTGCTGTCTTTGTTGTCCACGGTTGTCATCACTCGTTAAAATCCCTGTCTCTCTTGTAAATGAGTCCTCGTGGCTCAATGGGACTAACCTGTATAAATAAATTGAATTAAATTTATTGTCAGCATGAAAATGATTAGTTTGACACAGTATTGGACTGACCAATACTCACATGTTCCATGCAGATGAAAGATAATTGGTTTATATGTTCAGGAATAACTAGCCACCCAGACTCGAGCCTGCCATGAAGTGGACATTGAAACATTAATGTCTGTCAACGATAGAATCACTTTGATGTTGCAATGAACTGAGAAGAAAAAGTAACATTTTTTTAATTTGATGAACAAACCAAATGCCTTCTAGAGAAACATTTTATGGTACCACTTTACAATAAGGCTCGCCTTATAGATGGCTCATAAATAAGTAGCAGATATGTTGTTAATTCCTCTATAAACACGTTGTAAATCATTAATAACTGCTTATTATGCATCAATTAAGGATGACAGAGACAAACTGACCAGTTTCTTGCCAAATAGTGAGCCAAATTTGTTCACCTATGTATTTCATCTAGAGTTGTTATATTAAACATTTCACACTAAGTTACTACTTGTAAGCACAATAAACATTTGTAAACATTTTTTTTTTAGGATATAATATTAGTTGTAGATACTTATAATGCAGTGATAAAGTACAATATTATATACTAAAAAAATAGGTTTATTGTGCTTACAAGTAGTAACTTAGTCTGAAATGTTTAATATAACAACTCTAGATGAAATATATAGGTGAACAGATTTGGCAAGAAACTGGTCAGTTTGTCTCTGTCACCCTTAACTGATGCATAATAAGCAGTTATTAATGATTTACAAAGTGTTTATAGAGGAATTAATAATGTGTCTATAAACTATTAATTAGCCTTCTATAAGGGGAGTCTTATTATAAAGTAGTACCCTTTATGTTCAGATGCAACAATAAGCTGCAGTGACAAAAGCATTCTTTGGAGGAGTCAAGGTTAGGCTTTCAGACCCAACGAATGCACGTATTTTCTGCTCAGCCCAAAATTTTTCTTTGCGATTGAGATTAACGCTTTGTGATAGCCACTCTAAAATATTGACCTTATATATTATTAACCTCTAAAATGTTGTCCTTAAGCAACTTTGTAATTAATTCAGGTATCCTTAGTGTCCTTATATTTGGAAAATCCATTTGTGCCAATGTCAGTTTATTTTTATAGCACATAACGACGACACAAGTTGACCAAAGTGCTTTGCAATTTACTCAAATTAAAACGTAAAACAAGAACAAGGGAGCCCAACAATTTTCAGTCAGGTCATCTGGCCAGTTTTTCTTTTTTTTTTCTGAAACGTTTCACCTTGCATCCAGAAGGCTTCATCAGCCAAGGAAACACACAACACAAAACTGATTCTTCCCCCAAACAGCTTACTCCAAAGTGGAACAAACCAGTTATATTGGTGCTAAGATGGTGTCTTTGGCACACACCCTCCTCTGGAGCCAGCCCTCTTCCTCGTCAGCAGTCATGTCAAACTGTTTCAAAACCAAAACAGTCTGTTTGTGGGAAGTATCTGTTTTGTGTTGTGCATTTCCTTGACTGATGAAGCCTTCTGGATGGAAGGTGAAACGTTTCAGCAAAAAAATAAATAAACTGTCCAGATGACCTGACTGAAAATTGTTGGATTGTATACCTGGATTATTGAGCCTGGACTGTTTTAAGAACAAGGAAAGACATATTGTGTCACTAAGCAAACACAAGAAAGTTAACAATAAAGTTTGCACAAGAAGAAGAAAGATCAGCTCTGATAGATTCTCAAACTCTACACGGAGCAATCGGCAGTGAAAAGAGACGAATCTTGAGCAAAGATTTATCTAAGCCAAAACTTTACCTTTCTGGCTGAACGTGTTTTTTCCTCTTGATGCCACCTATTTTGTGAAATTGTAAAGCAGTCCCTCCTGCAACAAAACAGTTCCAAAACATGATGCTGCCACCACTGTACTTCACAGCTGGACTGATGTTCAGAGGCTTTCATGTTTCCTCCAGCTATAACAATGGTCATTATGGGCAGAAGTTCAGTTTTATTTTCATCAGACCACAGAACGTCTCCAAAAATCAAGATAGTTGTATCTGTATGCATTTTCAAACTGTAATGTTTTTCATTTTGTTGTCACTTTCAGAGTAATGAGCTCTTCTTCTTTGGGTACAGAACGTTTCACTGTGGATCATGACACTTTGACCAGCTGCTGCTGAAGCTGCACAAGTTCTTTATTCTTTGTTGGGTTGATACTTTATACCCAGATGTTCTCCTCAAAAACCCTAAACCTGTCTCCTTCCTGTCATGGCTGGACATGTGGTGTCTACTTGTATATAACTGGTAGAGCAGAGGAATGCAGCAACTTAGAATGAACCAGAGCTGTGGAGGTCCACAGTTCTCCTCCTGATGTCACGGCTGCTCTCTTTTGATTTCCCATGCTGTCACAAAGAAACAGTGTCTGAGGTGTGCCTTAAAATCCATCTGCAGCTGTGCCTCCCGTCATCGTCAACTAACCAATCAAAAGCTTTCAAAGCCATGACATCATCATCTGGTCCGTCGCAAATTGTTTATAGGCATATATAATGTATGCAAACGTGACTTTGAAGGGAAAACAATCTAAAAATATTATCCTTATTTAATATTGTAGCAATTAGAAATAATTTTTTGAATCTTGACCTAAAACTGGAAACTCAGTCTGATTTAAAGACAGATGTGTCTTTTCATATTGCATGCAAACATCTGGTTTCGGCTGTATAAAATTGCTTCATTTCATTAAATAAAACAAAATGACATCAAAACACATCCTCATAGTAAAACTTTATTATAGAGTTCACATTATTCTCAACTGATAGAAACATGGATACAACATATATCAGCACTGAACAAATAGTTATGTAAATAGTGTTACAAAAAAAATGTGTTATTTAATGATTCAATGTTAACACATTGTAACACACGTGAGACCTTATTTACATTATAATAATACGCCACAGTAACGCTGTGCTCAAACAGCCAGTTGGCTCAGATGGGTCAGTGCTGGCTTATTTGACGTTCAAGCAGTGAAGTTGATTTTAAAGAGAACTGTCTGGGGGGTGGTGACATCGGCTACAGCTATTTCCTGCCCGTCTGACAAACCCAGCTCTGCGTCAGAAAGAAAGAATAACGTGCGATTAAAAATCGGAATAAAAATCACGTTAAACAGAACGTTGGGAGTGCTGCGTGCTTATTACCTTTCAACGTCTTGCAGAGGTTCGGCCTTGTACGTTCTTCGATGGATTTCACAGACTGGAACAAAAGCGGCAACAAAAGGTTTAATTTTACTTTGGGACAAAAGCGCTGTGCAGCCACTCAGACGTTAAATAATCACCTGCAGATACAGCGTTTTGTTCTTTCCTTCTAGAGTTGTGGTGATGGCAGGTGATTTCATCTGTCTGCAGGGAAACAATACACAATCTGTAAAAGCGAACAGAGATCTTTCTGCTGCGTCGCGGTGAGAGGTTTCATTCCAGGAACTCACAACGAGGCGTTCTCCGTCAGGTACTCCAAAACCTCCTGTAGTTTGGCAGAAGGAGGGAACTGGAGATCCTGAGGTACCTGGCTGCACGCCGTGCAATTTTCCTGTCAAAGAGGATTCAGATTACTGTATTTTTCATGCATAAGGCGCACCGGATTATAAGGCGCACCGGATTATAAGGCGCATTAAGCGAAATAAAACAAGTCAGATAAGTCAAACTTGATTCAGCTCATTCACAATAACTCTCAGCATTGTTCAGTTGCAACACATAAAATTGTTTGAGGTCAGTAAACACAACCAGAATTAATAATTAATACACAACTGGATTATGTTGATTTTTGAGAAAATGAAAGGATTTTAAATGCGCCTTATAGTCCGAAAAATATGGTACTTTAAACATTTTCTACATGGAGATGTAAACTGTTAGATGTTGACAAAAATGAAACCAACCTTTCGCTCAGCTTCAAACGTGTGGGTGTAAAGTCCATCCACATCGTTGAAGACGAGGTAGTTGTTTAAGGGAATATACGCACTGAAACCAAAAATATGTTGAAATAACGACGAGCTAACAAATTAGAAAACACCTGGAATTAAACACTGAAAGAGTTGCTTCCACCAACCTTGTAGCAATTTTAAACACTTCAGTTGCACAAGCAGCTGCGAAGATCAAAAAACAAATTATTGATTGAGTTTTGTACAAGCATGGTGTTCATGATGAAGAACAATTAATACATGTCTCTTCTCTCCTCTGAATTGAGTTCAAGAACTAAGAATGCAGCTTGACCCAGAGGATCTTCAACAATGTTCTCAAAAATGTTATTTTAACAACGGTCCAATTTTAGTGACTCATAACTGTGTTTTCTGCATGTGGTTCTTTCTGTAGTTTCTTATAGTTCAGGGTTTTTTTAAGTTCTTATAATTTAACAGAATTGGATCAAAAATCTGCAATAATTAACAGCTTTGTGAAATCAAACAATGTTTAACTGTGAATCTAAACAGCTTTCCTGGCATATTTACCAGAGTTCACAAAAAATATTCTCATATTTTACCTCAGGAAGAAAATCTAAAAAAAGTAAAATCAGATCCTCTGAATGGATTCTTCTTGTTGAAATGTTTCAGCTTTTATCCAAAAGACTTCCTCAGTCTGAAGAGCTGCAACAAACTCAAGTCTTATAAGCAGAACCCAGTGTTGCCAGATCTCACGATAGAAACAAGCAACCAGCTCTATGAAAACAAGCCCAACTGGCAACCCACCACATTGTGTAAAACAGAGGCCATTTTTAAACAGTATGAACATACATTTATGATGGCATTACACATAAACAACTGCAAAATTATGATAAACACTTTGAATAACATACTTTTAAGCTCTAATAAAAAAAACAATTTTGCATATGTAATTTTTTCTACATATTTAAAAAAAAAAAAAACATCCTGACATCTGCATGTGAGTGAAGCCCCTTAGTGGTCGGCCACAGTATGGGTGTTTGGGGTGCACGCCCACAGACGTATATGCACGTCTATGTATGCGCCTTTCACCTCGCCAACTTGGGCAGGAGCGATAAACAGGAAACGGGGGCGTGGAAGGGACAAACTACCCACTACCCCTCGTCTTTTGCTTTATTGTGCAGAGCTGGGAGATAATCAACTAGTTTCACTCAGAAAGAAAGTCAAGCCCAAATAAGCAACTTCACGTTCAAAACAAGCCTAAAAAACTGCAACCCACAAGATTTACAAGTAACTTTAGAAAAAAATAAGTCCAAAGTCGCTTATAATAAGTGGACTTGGCAACTATGGCAGAACCTTTTCAGTGGACCAGTTTGCTGGTGACATCCAGAACCAGCTGTTCACATGATCAAGAAGGACCATCAGCCTAACGACTGATCATTAGCACCCTGATGGCTGGTTACTATTCACAGGGGCTGAGTGATACTAGCAATCACAGCATTGTAAGAGGGGGACAGTTGAACATGGAGGCCTCCACCCCTGTTTAATGGTGAGCGGTTTCTTTTCACAAAGATGGCCTCCTTTACTCCTCTCTCAAACCATCGTTCCTCTCTGTCCAGGATGTGAACATCTTCATCCCTGAACAAGAGACCTCTGACCTGCCCTCAGAGACCTGACCTGATGGTGTTGCTCTTCTGTGCTGGAGTTTAGTTTCCCCGATGTAAGACTGATCACAGCACCTCCTGAGGCTTTCAAAATTCACGTTTCAACAAGAAGAATCCGTCCAGAGGACCCGACTTCACACATTTAGATTTTTCTACCTGGATTGTTGAGCATGCATCAGAAAAGTTTCATACCAGCAATAACAGCGTTAGTTGATGCCACAGCGGGAATGATCCTCTTCACAACTCCTGCAATTAAGAGAAACACTTATGAGTCGAGTTTCATTAGTTCTGCCAGAAAAGAAGATAAATCAATGTGACACATTAGCGTTAAATATCTAAATGTTTTTTTAATTCATAGCTTCACCCTGCGTGAGTCTGTACGTCACTCCTGTGATGTTAAACTCCGCTGCTCTTTCTTGGGACTTTTTAAACACCCACTGGATGTGTTCAGGATTGTCTCCATCTAAACTTGTCTCTGATTAAAAAGAAAAGAAAAACACCTTACAGTCAAATAAAACAATGTAACCTGATGCACTCGGGTTAAACTGAAGATCTAAATGGTTTTTTCATACCTCCAAAAGGTTTTTCTTTGGGCCATTGCAAAATTCGAGCGTATTCAATGCAATGTTCTGGCAGCCTCGGCATAGATGCAATGGTGCACATTGGGAAGTTTATCTGTGGGTCGGAAAATAAAAACAGATTTATAGCACATATCTCTTTAATAAAAACAAAACACAGAGGTCCTGAGACACAAATAAACTCAAGAAAAACACTGGTGAAGGGAATATTTTGGAAAAAAACGTTAATTTACTGAAATACTTTGTTTTCTCTTTTGATTTATTTACTCTCTTGTAAACGAGTCCTCAAGACTCAATGGGATTAACCTGTTTAGATAAAGGTTGAATGAATGAATGATTTTGTCTTTTCTAAAAAAAATTCCAAAGTGCTGCTGATGTTTTTGTCTTCTTTTCTTGCTTTTTAACAACTTGAGTTATCTGATTTTTGTTTTGTTTGTTTTGCATCGTTGAGCCGCCAGAATGAAACAAATCAAAATCAATGTTTAGTTTTACACTTATCAGATTTTTCTGTTCAGTCTGGTAGCTACAACTGAAAAAAAGATTTGTGCAAGGGCGTCAGAAGCATCCGTAATGTGGGGGGGGACAAATGATGTGTGTGTGTGTGTATAAAAAAGTGTTCACTAGTGAACAAAAAAGCAGCACTTCACCTATATTTCCTTTAATTCCACACATTTAAAGCATGTTTCTCACCAAGTTTGTGTAAACTTAGCTGTGGGTTTTAAAGAATTTTAACTTTAATACACTTTTAATACAGAGCGTCAGGTCAGCACTGTTTGTCTTTATAGAGAAATAAAAACATCACCACTAGACTTTTTTACTTGTGTTCCACACTACTCATCTAAATGATGTTTCTCATGAAGATTGAGGACAATAAGGTGTGGGGGTTTAAAGACATTTCCACTTTAATGCACCTGAACACACAGCGTCTCTTACACCTGCAGCTCCTTACAGCGTCAGTTACTGCTAAGCTAAGATGCTACAGACGTAGCGCTCCTCTCAAGCATCCTCCTAACATGAATATACAGGTCCTTCTCAAAAAATTAGCATATTGTGATAAAGGTCATTATTTTCCATAATGTAATGATAAAAATGAAACTTTCATATATTTCAGATTCATTGCACACCAACTGAAATATTTCAGGTCTTTAATTGTTTTAATACTGATGATTATGGCATACAGCTCATGAAAACCCAAAATGCCTGTCCCAAAAAATTAGCATATCATGAAAAGTTTCTCTAAACAAGCTATTAACCTAACCATCTGAATCAACGACGTAACTCTAAACACCTGCAAAAGATTCCTGAGGCTTTTAAAAACTCCCAGCCTTGTTCATTACTCAAAACCGCAATCATGGGTAAGACTGTCGACCTGACTGCTGTCCAGAAGGCCATCATTGACACCCTCAAGCAAGAGGGTAAGACACAGAAAGAAATTGCTGAACGAATAGTCTGTTCCCAGAGTGCTGTATCAAGGCACCTCAGTGGGAAGTCTGTGGGAAGGGAAAAGTGTGGCAGAAAACGCTGCACAACGAGAAGAGGTGACCGGACCCTGAGGAGGATTGTGGAGAAGGGCCGATTCCAGACCTTGGGGGACCTGCGGAAGCAGTGGACTGAGTCTGGAGTAGAAACATCCAGAGCCACCGTGCACAGGCGTGTGCAGGAAATGGGCTACAGGTGCCGCATTCCCCAGGTCAAGCCACTTTTGAACAAGAGACTGCGTCAGAAGCATCTCGCCTTGGACTGCTGCTGAGTGGTCCAAAGTTATGTTCTCTGATTACAGTAAATTTTGCATTTCCTTTGGAAATCAAGGTCCCAGAGTCTGGAGGAAGAGAGGAGACACAGAATTCACATTGCTTGAGGTCCAGTGTCAAGTTTCCACAGTCACTGGGGTGTCATGTCATCTGCTGGTGTTGGTCCACTGTGTTTTATCAAGGGCAGGGTCAATGCAGCTAGCTATCAGGAGATTGTGGAGCACTTCATGCTTCCATCTGCTGAAAAGTTTATGGAGATGAAGATTTCATTTTTCAGCACGACCTGGCACCTGCTCACAGTGCCAAAACCACTGGTAAATGGTTTACTGACCATGGTATTACTGTGCTCAATTGGCCTGCCAACTCTCCTGACCTGAACCCCATAGAGAACCTGTGGGATATTGTGAAGAGAAAGTTGAGAGACGCAAGACCCAACACTCTGGATGAGCTTAAGGCCGCTATCGAAGCATCCTGGGCCTCCATAACACCTCAGCAGTGCCACAGGCTGATTGCCTCCATGCCACGCCGCATTGAAGCAGTCATTCAAGCAAAAGGATTCCTGACCAAGTACTGAGTGCATAACTGAACATGATTATTTGAAGGTTGGCGTTTTTTGTATTAAAAACACTTGTAATTTCATTGGTGGGATGAAATATGCTAATTTTTTTGGACAGGCATTTTGGGTTTTCATGAGCTGTATGCCATAATCATCAGTATTAAAACAATTAAAGACCTGAAATATTTCAGTTGGTGTGCAATGAATCTGAAATATATGAAAGTTTCATTTTTATCATTACATTATGGAAAATAATGACCTTTATCACAATATGCTAATTTTTTTAGAAGGACCTGTATGTTTATGATCAACCCCCCCGGTAAACAACTGCCCGCACTAAACTCGCTAAACTGGCGAGCGAGCAACACAGAGGTGTCTCCATCTCCTCCACTTGTGCACGTTTTCTGCCGAGGCAGGAGGAGACTCACAGAAACACTGCAGGCAGCTGTGTTTAGAGATGGAGGTAACCAGGAAAACCTGGAGTGGAGTTTTAGTGGCCTGAGTATTCTCCTATTTATCAAGTGGAATGGATTCGTTCACGAAGAAAGAGAAACTGCACCGACTGAACTAATGTTTCATAGTAAAAGTGGGGGGTGTCAAAATGAATGTTTTTTGAATGTGGGGGGGACATGTCCCCTTCACATATAATGGTTGTGACGCCTATGCATTTGTGTCTTAATAAATAAGCAAGCAGCTGCTGCTATTGATAAAAAAAGTGAACACCAAAACAACATAAGTAAAATCCACAGGCACAAGTTTATAGATTTGGCTTTTTCTTTCATATTTCATCCACTCAGAAAACTTTTTCTCATTTTTTAAAAAAGGGAACCCCAAGGAGAAATATCTGTTGAAAAGGTATGGCACCTGTGGTGGGTACAGCTCCAGGGTGCAGTCGATGCATGCAGTCATGCCTGGCAGAATGACGCGAGAGTTGCCTTTAAAGCCCTCCGTTCCTCCATCAATGAGGGGGACGATGGAGCTGGGATCCAGGATGCCATCTTCATAGCTCAGGATGGATATCTAGAAGGATGTGCAGAATTTATCTCAGAATATGATCAAAGCAATGACACGTAAAGGTGACAACACTGTTTTAAGTTTACCAGCATTCCATTTATCCAACGTCTGGCGATGATGGAGTCGAGCCCACAGACGATGATGTGAAACTCTGCAAAGAAAACAACAATGGTTTAAAACTGATCCGAGCTCTTTTTGATGTTTACTTTGTCATCACTGCTGAGGCTCAGAGACAAGGAGATGCACTTACGCCTGTAAAAAGACTCGTCAAAGTCCTGGATCTTTTTAAAGTGCCTGTATGTTATTATTTAGGAAGTTACAGTAAAAAAAATTTATATATATATATATATATATATACACTGAACAATACTAGCTAAAGCTGAGTAGACAGAACTTTTGAGAACTGTGAAGGATACGGGACTACTTTGCATCCTGGGATACGATTGTTGATAAAGTCGGCAGCTACTTCAGCTTTAGGTCTTCCAACATCTTTGGGTCTGTATGATGCATGACGAAGTTAAAAATACAACAAGTGAAAGGCTTTTAAAAAATCTGTAGTTATGATAAAAGTTTTGATTTGGAGTTACTCAAGTGAGGGTGTTCAAAAAGCTATATTTTGCTTAAACATGTTTTCTAAATATGAGACTAAAGCTACGTCTCATTCATTCTGCAACAGGCTTCCCAAAGATAAGTAAACATAAAATCGCATCTTACCAACTATTTCATCTAATAACAAATAAAACTGCACCAGTGATCAAACCGAAACGTAAAACCAACCTGAAAAGAAACTGCCTGTTGAGGTTCGACACGTCAATAGTATCCATGTCAACCACATGAATGAGGCGAAACCCGGACAGAGCCTGAAATAAAACACCATTATATAAGTATTCATGTAAACCAGTCAAACCAGGCTGTTTAAAGTGTGAAGCTTCTCCTCATACCAGGTTTTTAAGGAGTTCACACCCAAGTCCTCCTGCACCAATGACCAAAATTTTGCATGTCTCCAACAAAAACTGCAAGGACTGATATGACAGAAACATTGAGACAATTAAAAACAATATTCAAGACAATAAAATAACATATTGAACACTATGTTAGGGTCACCTCAGTGCTTGGCTCAAAGTCAGGATGGGTAAACGGGCCTGGCCTCTCCAAAAACTTCCTCAAGTGATTCCAGCGGCCATCCCATTCACTGTCCTTGTGTCCGCTTTCAACAGCCATTCTGGAAGGATAAAACATGTGAAACCTCTGAACATGGACCAGAACTCAGCTCAGGAGGGCATGGATTCTCCAAAAGTACGTTTTATAATGCTACCTCATACTTTTAACAAAAAGTGCATATTATGAGGACAATAGAAAATTGGAATTGTTTATAATGGTGGAACCAATATAATGACAAAGTATTTAATTAAAGTGTTGAACACTGAAAAAGGAAACTTCAGACAGCATTACTCCAGTAAGGTTTTACAGTCACACCACTCTTATTCAGCAGGGGCAGCTGTGGCTGAGTGGTTAGGGCAGTCGTCCTCAAACGCAAGAGTTGGTGGTTCGATTCCACCAGGAGTCACATGCCGATGTGTTCCTGGGCAAGACACTGAACACTGCCTCCGATGTGTGTCCCATCAGTGTATGAATGTGACAAAGCACTGATTATTCTTTGTATAGATCTAGTAGAGTGCTGTATGAATGGGTGAATGAGGGCACAGACAGAGCTTTGAGTATAAGGTATAAACTTGGCGCTATATAAATACAGTCCATTTACAATTTATTCAGTTTTGTTCTTCATAAACACAAACTGCTTCATGTCTTTTCATGTAGTGTTACTGCAGCTACAAAAACATGTGTTTTTATAAGTGTTGTGTAATACTACCCTTATCAGGTAACATCAGCCTTTTTGATGTGGATTTTAGTAATTTTATGTTTTGAACTTAAGCATGTCTTTTTTTAACACACTACACACAAAACGTGCCTAATATTATAATGTAAGCTTCTTAGGTCTGTTTTGTTGCAGAAAATGTGTGATGCTTCTATTGTCATCTGACTAAGGAAATCAGTTCCCCGTTTTGCATTACAGTCCCTGGTGTTTACGTTGTATAACTGTATCTTTATTAGCACCATAAGCTACCAGGGTTATCAGGGCTGTTCTGGGTTAAAATGTTGATGTCTACTGGCCCAGCAGTCGTAGAGCTGCTGCCAGTCAGAGACCTTTATTTTAGCATTCGTCACTAACTTCTCAGTCAGGTCCTCTATTCGCCTTCTTTTCTTCTCCCTGGAAGAAGACAGTGAAACGGGGTTTTATTATTGGCCATTTAAAGTTAAAGGGCCGCAGTATAACCAGGATAAAATGGTATTTAACGCCCATTGAGACTTACGGCTCCTCGGCATCCGCCATACTTTCACGGTCCCATGTCCTCGATTTAGGATGGTGCGTTCACGGGAGTCAAAGCTGCGTAAGCGTACTGCGTGTCATGGTCTTCTTTTATAAAAACAAAACATTACATTTACACTTAACATGACGTAAAATGGTGCATTAAAATGCAGAAGTTGAAATATATTACACAATACAACATATTAAATACTTTGAATTCATCAGACAACAATTTGGCCAATAATATCGCAGTGTATATATTTTTAAAGTTTTAAAACTTCTTCTTAATATTATGGTCGAGCTTTTTTATTTATTTTTTCAACTGTTAAAAGTTCTATTCTATATACATCTGGAATATCCTGAAATTTATCGAATATCTCTTTTTTGTTTAACTTGACATTCTTTGTCTTCACTTTTCATATTTCCGTGAACGCTCCCCGGCGCATTTTACCACACAATGTGCGCAAGCGTGAGCAAGCGTGCGCAAACCCAAAAACTCTTCCGCGAGCTTGATCTCGCGAGAGTTCTTCGTCACTGGGTCAACAGGCGAGATCAGCTGATCTGTCAAAATATTACGCAGCGCGTGCTCGTATGTTTGTGTTCTGTTTTTCCGACTGAAGTCATGGCAGCCAAAATGGAGCTGGCGCCTCTCAGACAATGGGACGACTTCTTCCCCGGAGCGGACCGGTTCAGCAAACCAGAGTTCGGAGATTTGGCCAAGTGGAACAACCGAGTGATCAGTAATTTAATGTACTATCAGACGAATTATTTCGTCGTGGCCATGGTGGTTTTCCTAATTGTAGGGTAAGTCCTAGCTAGCTGTTAGCTAATGTTAGCATTGTGTTGCTGTCTGCATACCTTTACACCCACACCCATCCTGAACACACACTGTGTCCGTATTCATGTCTTTTTCTTTTATCTCACTAAACACTTACATTTTGTTTTGGTTTTAGCTAAGGCCTAACTTTTAACTTTCTGTCATTTTTATTTTAAGTGAGATTTTAAACTGTAAATCAAAACAAGCATCGCAAGTTAGGTGGTGCATTTGTTGCTAAACTTCACATCTGTTATACATATTTCTAATAAGATGCTTTAAATAGACAGTGATGTAGTGGAAAGAGTGAGTATATAGGCCTTGTTGCAGGCTTCTATCCTATTATGGTTACAATAAAACCACAAGTAATTACTGCCATCACCACCAGGCTGTGCTATTTGGTAAAAAAAAAAAAAACTACACCCAGTAAAAATACAGCATAAGTTAAGTAACTTGTTATTTTCATGTTCTAGAAGAAAACCATACACCCAGTAAAAATACATTTAAAACTTGTTATTTTCCAGTTTCTGTCCGTAAGGCTGACGCATTGTCCTGCTTTAAGACTGGACTTTTAAGACTTTCCTTTTTGATAAATCCTATAATTAGGGTTGGCTTTTTATGCTGCCATGGGCTTAGACTACAGGAGGACAAATTGACCTCATTTCTAAAAATGAATAGTTAAAATTGAATAGTTTTCATTTGATACTATTTCTATCTTGATGTGATTCTCGACCTGCAAACCCAGCCGTTCGAAGCAGATGGCCGCTTGTCCTGAACCTGGTTCTGCTGGAGGTTTCTTCCACACGAGGGACTTATTCCTTTCCACTGTCGCCTTCATGCTTGCTCAGGATGAGAGTTCTGTGATGAAGTTAAACTCAAAGCAGTCTGCGCCTCAGATAAATAATGTTAACTTGCTTTTTATGTATATGAATGTTTCTGTTCAGTGCCCTGAGACAACTTCTGTTGTGACTTATTGTTGGCGATATATAAATAAACTGAATTGAATTATTTTCATGTTCTAATATTCAGGTTCCTAAATCCCTTTGGCTTGATTCTGGGAGGCTCTGTGGTGATTCTGGTCTTTGCTGGTTCTGTGTGGGCCGGAGAAAACAAGGCTACAATCAAGAACTTCAAAAGGAAGAACCCCACTCTGTTTGTGTTCGGAGTCATGATCACCAGTTACTTTCTGCTGTCGTTGTTTGGCGGCGTCTTGGTCTTCATTTTCGGAATCACTTTCCCCTTGCTGTGTAAGTGCTAAGTTTTTTTGTTTTTTTTGTTCACTTGAATAATTGGAATGAGTTGGAGCAAATGTATATATTTTTGTAATAACCAGTTTATCTTAAGCTTAGAAGATCTTCCATTGGATAGTGAAGCCATTGGAGTTCAATCTAGTTGTCTGACTCAATTTATTTAAATTCTCTATTTAATTTTTTTGTTAAAGGTACAGGATTCAACTGCATTTTCAGTTGTTGATTTGTATATTTTGTTCATGGCACACACTAACAAAATCAGCATCACAAGATGTGCTAAAGATTTCCTGAGGTCCTGATTTCCAGTTCCTTGGCCATCAGCAGAGAGGTTTTATCAGCTCATCGGGGTAAATGTAGCATATCTATCTATCATCGTGGTAAATAGACAAAGCTTATCACTTCCAGAGAGATCCCCCCATTGCTGCCTGTGTTTACACGTTGCTACAGGTTCTTAGTTTGGACAGAACCACTTTTACTGGCTGATGTCATGCATTCAGTATCTGCCTGTCATGGAAATGAACCGTATGCCTATCCTTGCACCTGCTACTGTGTAAAGTCTTGCAACAGTGTAAATTTTTGCTTTGTTTTGATCAAAAGTGTACATATAATCCACTAAAATATATATATATTTTTTAATTTTTGGTTGATACCATATAAATTAGTTACTCCCATTTTTCCCTACAGTGATCCTGATCCATGCCTCTCTGAGACTGCGCAACATGAAGAACAAGCTGGAGAACAAGATCGAAGGTGCTGGCCTGAAGAAAACCCCGATGGGCATGATCATGGATCTCCTGGATCAACAAGAAGAGAAGATCAACAAGATCCAGGATTTTATTGAAAGTAAACTCAAGGAATAAAACTTCATCCAAGAGAGTGCCATGGAGAGCTGGTGTCATGAAGTTTGGTTTAAGATATTTGTAATTTCCTGCCACGTATCCCACTTTGACCCCTTACATATCTAAAGTTATGTGCATTCCCTCATCTTATTCATTTTATTTACGTTATATTCCTATCTAAATGTTCTGGTTCACTTTATCGAAAGTGTATAGGCGAATAAAAACTTGTTTGTACAATTATTATTCTAGGAGAAGGATACAAGACTGGGTGCACCAAAGGTTACCAAAGGTCAGAACATTCCTGTGTTCTCAAATGTCCAAAATCAAGTCAATTCCCTTGTTTACAGTTCACTTGGATCTAGAAGATGACTGAGTATTTATTTAAGCTAAATCAAAAAGCAACGATAACTAAAAAAAAGTCCATAGTTTTTAAAAAGTTTGTTTTTGGTTGCTACCTCAAAATGACCATGTTTGTCTTTCATCTCACTTAGTTGACTCCTATTGATCAGATAAATCACCCAGTCAGCTGCTGGTTAAGAAGAATCTGTATGGATATTAATCTTAGATTTGTTGCTATATAGTTTATAAATCATTTTATGGCCTGACTGGAATTCCAGGAGTGTGGGTTTTTCTTTTTGTACTTACAGTTCCTGGTCCTGCAGACCTGAGTGTGTCCCTTCTGATCGCAGCTATGCAATACTGAAAAGTTCATGGCAAGTGCAGTTAATTTAAATAAAGAGTCATGGCATGTTTAGATTGTTTATTCTCATGTACCATTTTTATTTTATTTTATTTTTTTACATAAAAGCATGTCAAAGTCTATAAAATGTCAGCAGGACTTTAGAAAATACTGAATTAAAGACATTTGCGTTCTTATCAAACTTCATCTTTGTTGGAAAGTCAGATGAGGTTTATCATCTTTAATGAGTGTTGAATTTGTTGTTTTTACCATTTTATTTCTGGTGTTGCTGTTTTTCTTGTCCACATGTACACATTGACTGCAACCTATGCATGCTGCATTTGCAAATGAAAGATGGTCTGTGCTAAGAATGAAATTTACATATACGTGTACAAATATATAATTTGTACGCAACATTTTTCATGATTCATAGAAAACAATAAACTGAAAACAGCAGTCCTCAAAACATTTAATCTGATTTATGAGGTCATGATGTTCATAAGACGATGTATGTATAACACTTTCTTCCTAAACTTATCCTAAATTTTCTGTAAATCAAGAAAAAAAGTTCAATAAATAAAAGAAGGCTAGATAATTCTTTAAGAGGGTTTATTTTTTTAGTTCTTGTCAGTCCATGCACTTAAAAATTATTTTTAAATTTTGTGAATTCTGTTTCACCTCAAGATTATTAAAAACAGCTAAAACTAACTGTAATTAGTTAACTGTAAATGTTTTTTGTGGGTTCGGTTGGTGAAAGGGCTCACAATGCACACTGCTGATGTACTCTAATAATGAATAAAGACAAAAGCATCTCTTCAGGCATATACTTATCTTTTTGCTACAACGTGTGTGAATTTTTGACATGAAATAAATAATGAATATAAAAAAATACTTGTGCAAAAAAAAAAAATTGTGTTTGTATACATAATAAAAGAACAATCTCAGCTAATTGTTTTTACTTTACCTTTTTACTTAACAAGCACTTTTGAGGATCAAACAAATATATATATATATATATATATATATATATATATATATA
>NC_056508.1:22724020-22732446 GCF_014905685.2 Nematolebias whitei | reverse complement strand
AGAGATAGATCGATAGATAGATAGATAGATAGATAGATAGATAGATAGATAGATAGATAGAAAATACATTTTTATTAGACTTTCATGAGAGGGACTGTTTTGGGCCTTAGGGTAAAAGGTGTAAGGTTTAAAATGGACTGTCATTGCTCCAAAAAGAATTCATCAAAATCAACGAGAATGCCCATTTTGGGCCCAAAGGTGATAATAATTTTAAAGATGCCTCAAGGGTTAATATGATTAGAAAAGTGACAGGTTTTTGTACGAACTGAAAAATGTTCTGTTTTGATGCTTCCTAACATTTGCATTTTATTAACATCCATCCATTATCTTTTACCCTCTCCTAACTTTTTGGATCATGGGGGTCACTGGTGCCCATGTCTAGACATCACTGTGCAAGGGGTGGGGGACACCCTGGACAGTTTCCCAGTCCATCACAGGGACACAGAGACGAACAAGCTAAACAACCATTCACTCTCTCACTCGCACCTAGGGACAATTTAGAGTTACCAATGTTGTTAGTCTGTGGGAGGAAACCGGAGTATCTGGAGTAAACCCTAACATGCACGGAGAGAACATGCAAACTCCACCCAGAAAGGCCCCCGGCCGGGACTTGAACCGGGACAACCTGCTCACTGGGAGGCAGCAGCTCTACCAGCTGTGCCACCGTGCTGCCCATTTTTATTAACATGACTTTTTGAAGTCCAAAGCAAACAGTAAAATGGCATGGGAGTGCAACAAAAGTCAGCTTTTTTTTATTCCTGTGTTCATTTCTAATAATTACTGTATGAAGAACAGCCAACACCTTGGATCAGTAAAAAATAAAAACACTAGGGTGAGAAAACAGTTAAAGTTGAGTCAGAGGAGACTTGTTTCACTTGATTCCAGGACTTTTGGGAGTGGCACCTACAAGCAATAACAAAAGAAAAGAACATCATTTAATATTTACATCAAACTGTGAAATTAGATCTTCTCTCAACCACTAACTGATAAAACCAGTAGCAGGCACCCCATTAAGACTGATTCTGGGATGTTTCTTGGGCACTTACTGATTTGAGATAGGCCACGTTGCTCTTTTTGATCTCGCTTAAGAGCTGATCACGAGGTGTGAGATCGACCTTCGGTGGTACTCGTCTGCGAGGAACAGGTTTCAAAGTCTTTATCACATCAGTAAGGTTTGCTTTTTCTTCAGACGTCTCCCTAGCTCCCGCATCCTTTACTTTAGGTGTCTTTCTCAGTTGAAAGCTTGGCCTCTCAGGTCTCCTGTCATCCCTTGGGTCAAGTTCCAATAATGGATTACGTTTCTTGGGCGTCCTCTTCAGTTGGATGTCCTGTAGTGGGTTTGATGATTCAGCCCTGGGCTCTTTGGGAATGCTGTTTTGTTTGAGATGCTTCTGTTGCTCTGGCTTCTCTCTCTTGTGTTGTGTTTGAGGAACACCGTTCATCTCTGATGAAGACGGGACGAGTCCCTGCTCTTGGAAGAGTTCCGATGGCGGTACGTACCCCAACATCTCGAGTAAACCCGGGGGCAGATTGAAACTTTTCTCATAGCTCTGCATCAGCTCCATCTTCTCCTTTAGCTGCTGCTGCCGCTGCTCCTCTTTCCTCAGCTGCCTCTGGCGGTCCAGATTCCTGGTTAAGATGTTGGTCACCACCATCCTGGGCCCTGCCTGTTCAAAGTGGTAGCCCATCTTCAGCAGGGTGTTGTTGGCCTTGAGCAGCCGAGAGATCTCCATCTCTGCATGATGGCCCAGCATGTGTCTCTGGTTGTGGAAACGGAGCTCTGTGAGGGTCTCATTGAACTGCAGACAGCGAATGATGGCCACAATGCCTTTTCCAGTTATGAAGTTGGACTCGATGTTCAACGTTGTAATGCTGCGGTTCTCCCTCAACATGTTGGCCAGACTGAACGCAATGTTTTCATCAACACCAGTATTTGCGATACTGAACGTTTTCACGTGTTTGTTCTTCTTCAGGGCGTTGACGTAATCCAGGAGCATCTCTTTGGGAATGTTCTCTATGTTGTTGAGGTTTACCTCCGTCACAGATGGGTTGTTGTTACGAATCTTGTCCAGTGTTGACTCTAAGTTTGTCTCATTCCCTGAAGGTCTGGATGTCATTTTTATATTGTTCAGAGCCAACTTGGGGATTTTTAATTTGTTCACTTTAATTTGTTCTCTCTTTGGGAAATTATTATCTGCTTCATTTGCATCTGATACTTTGGAAATGTTTTCAACATGCAAAATGTCTTTATTCGTAATTTCCTCCTTTTCTTCTTTGTTTGTTGTTTCCTTTAAATCTAAAATATTAGGTTCACTGGCTGTTTTATTTCCTGCTGCTGTTTCTGTGTTTGGGGGCTCTGCATGTTCATCTCTATCCTCAGGTGGGGGGGTTACAGGTACTGCTTTCTCTGTTTGTGCATCAATCTCTTTGTTGGTTACAACTTTCACGTCATCTTTTTCGACTGTTTCTTCAATTGGCGCTTCTACAATTTCTTCCCCGTCTGTACCGTCAGCTGCCTCTTCATCAATAACCTCTTCTATCACTTCATGTTCTGCCTCTTCTGAATCGCCATCTAAATCTTTCTTTTCAGCTTCCTCCTGTAAGATTTTCTAAAAAAATAAAAAAAAATAAAGTGAAGTTGTTAGAAATGGTGCACATCTTATCATGACTTGACGTTTAACTTGATAATTCGAAATGAAATGTGTGCAGACTTTGAGATTTTACCTCACTGGGCAACAGAGTGGCAGGTATCCTTTCTTCCTCGAGCATACGTTTGGACTCTTTCTCCCAGTAGAGATAATCAACGAGGGATCTGTGGTCAAAGGATCCTGTAGGAGTTTTCTCCGTCTGGTCTTTCTGTCTCTGGCCTACGGGTACGCTCTCATCTGGGGCAATAATAATGTCCATCTCACTCTGGAGCTCCTTCAGCTCCTCAGGTGAAAGCATTGCCAGGATTTCATCCTCGTCAATGTCCTCCTCACTGAGATCCTCGTGTTCTTGATTGTTGGACATGTACGTGTAGGTTCTCCTTTTTCTGATTTGAAGAGGACAGATAATTTCTGTCCAGCCTGAAGTTAGGGACTGAGCAAAGTGGGAAGCCTCTGTCTTTGACTTCAGCTTGAAACAGTTTGCCTCATGTGTCGTCTAAATTTAAACCCTGTGAATTGCATGGAAGATATTTAAAGTTCAAGCTGGAGAGTGACGCTAACAGTCTTTTTTCAGCCCTCGTCTCCCAGCTGGCATGGCCTTCAAAATCTTTTGGGATGGCAGTTGCTTTAAGTAGACTGACAGCAGCAGGTGGGTCATTCTTACTGGGCTGGATGGTGAATGGTGTTGGGGGTAAATACTCCACGGCAAACAGAGATCCTCCTAGATTGCTCTTGAAGCCGTAACTAAGAAGTACTGCATAACAACAAACCATTAGCCAGAAAAATGTTTCAACTTTATTATTATTATTTTTTACTTATTTTTTTCAATTTGTAGCTCTTTTTTATGATGGAGCTTTAGGGCCACGCTAAGAAAAAAAAAAACGTTATGAACGAGAATTAAGTCATAGTATTACGAGAATAAGTGGTAATATTATGAGAATAAAGTCAAAATAATACGAGAATAAACTTGTAGTATTTTGAGAATAAACTACCAGAACAAAGTCGTAATATTATCAGAACTCCGACATGAAAAAGCAGTCTTACAACTGCGGGAAAATGATGAATGTTGACGTCGGCAGCACAATAGCAGGGGTCCAACGTACTGTGGCATATTCTTATGATAAACTGAAGCTGGATGGTATTGCAATTAATGGCTGCACTGACGGATTTAGTTGCGACATAATGTGGATGGAGGCATATTTCACAAACAGTGACCCAAAAGTGACCGCAGACTATTTCATAAACACGGTGACTCAAGTTGGAGGCTGTCCACAGCAGTTGCGAGCCGACCTGGGATGTATTCTGAGTTTATGCTCGTAATATTATGACTTTATTCTTGTAATATTATGACTTTATTCTCATAATACTAAGAATTTATTCTTGTAATATTTAGACTTTATTCTCGTACGACTCTACTCTTGTAATATTACAAATTTATTCTCATAATTTTTACGACTTTTTTCTCATAATGTTTTTTTTTCTTAGCGTGGCCTTTATATTTCATCGTACTTTTTAATATTTTTAATAAGGATAAGAATAAAATATTTAAAAAAAAAAAACATACAGCAATTGTTTTATTTTTACGTTTAACAAAATAGGTAATGCTGAAATACACAAGGAAATACTAGGTTAGCTTAGCATAAAGGCTAGCATTAGCTTGACATATGTTTTATGTCCAAGTTTTAAATAGAAAAGCCAAGTATGGTAAATATCCTGATGCATGCTCAATAATCCAGGTAGAAAGTATGGTAAAGTTACCATGGCTTTATTTTGTTGCACTACAAGTTTTGAAAATGGATAAACATAACCTTCTTAAATATAATGACCTTCTGTGAGTTTTAGGAGCTTGGAAAGCTTGTCCTGGTAAAGCTAGGCTGTTTATCCATCCATACTTCCATCATTTCATCCATCCATCCATTATTTGCCACTTGTTCCAGAGTCAGGTTGCGAAGGGGCAACCGCTTGAGCAGGGAGACTCAAACTTCTCTTTCTACAGCAACCTATTCCAGCTCCTCTGGAAGGATTCCAAGACATTCCCAGGTTGTGCCTCTTTCACATCTTGGGTCTTGCAAATGGCTGAACCACCTCAACTGGCTCCTCTTCATGTGGAAAAGCAGCAGCTTTACTCTGAGTCCCCCATGGGTAACTGAATTTCTCACCCAACCTCTAACAGTGAACCATGTGGTAAAAAACTCGTACTCTTATCCAGGATATTATCCACTCTCCAAATCACCCTCTCCATGGCGAATGTGAGCTCCTTCCATCTGGGAAAAGATTCAGGCAGCCCAAATTATGAACAAATCAATGGAAAAACACTTTTGTCAGCCAGGCCATTTTTCAGATAAATTTTAAATGTAACCGGGCTTGATTTTGTTGTTCAGCCTGTTTTATTGATATTTGTACATGGATTTTTTTTTACTGTTTGCCAATTTTGTGGTGTGATTGTTTATGTGTTGTGTTTTAATTTTCTCACCACCTTGCTGCAAGGAAAATTTCCCTAAGGGGGACAATAAAAGTAATGATGATGGGATTATATTCCTTCTCTGAGTTTCTACCACAGGTGAGGGTAGGAACAAAGACCAGAGAACATCTCCTTGCAGCCCCGCTCCCTCTTCACCACAACATACCAGTATAGAGTTTGTGGTACTGCTGAAGCTGCATCAGTTAAATCTGTTACTATCATGTTCCATTCTTCCTTCAATCATGAACAAAACCCTGAAATACTTAAAAACGCCTCTATCTGAGGCACCACCTCACTCCCAACATGGACAGGTCGGTCTACCATTTCTGACTGAGGACCACACTCATCCCAGCTGCTTCAAATACAGTGACAGCTGTAAATTATGGTACAATGACAGCAAAAGGACTGTATCATTTGCAAATAGCAGGGACAGAGTACTGTGATCATCTAACTAGATTCTTTTCTGTCCTTGTCCACATTTCTGAGAAATTCAGTCTATAAATCTATGAAAAAAAAAGGCACCTTGTTGGAGTCTGACCGACCCCCCTGAAGGGATCCAACTTACTGCCAGTAATGTGAAGCAGACTCGTGCGTTGTTTGTTAGGAACTGAATGGATCATAGTCATGAAGCCAAATCCCATCCTCACAGAGCACCTCCCACAGGGTAACCTGGGGCCTCAATCAAAAGCTTCTTCAAGTCTACGTGACACATGTAGACTGGTTGGACAAACTCACATGCCTCTTTAATGAGAACCCTAATCAGGGTGGTCAGCTGCTTAACTGCTACTCTGTCATGTATGGAAACCAAGTCTTTAATTTTCAAACTTTTTTTTTTAATTCATTGTTTGAACTGATATTCACACTGTGTCTGACACATTTTAATCTAATCTGTTATCAGTAAGAGACAAAAGTGAGTTTTTCAGTCACGAGGGTGGCATATTTTCATGATCTGTTAGAAAGATGTCAATTTGTTTTTGCAATCCTGTTGACTCAGAGCAACAACTATCTTGTCCATTTGATTCAGGGGTATATTTATAATGGAAACTAAACCAGTTGTTTTCCAGCTGTATGTGCCTCCCAAAAGAAAAAAGGCAAACCCTGTCTATGTGTCACACATGTATTTATTCTCCTCATCATATCAAATGAAAAACCTTTAATGACAACATCTAACATGTTAACTACACACGGACTGTACAAAACGGTGAGAAAACAAACAGAATGATATGCTTTTCATGGCAGTGTCTTTTTTTTTCTGAATCAAAACATGTCTTTTTTTTTTATCTCACCATGCATTTTCAAACACTTACTGCACCAACAAGACAGATGACGCTATAAACAATACAGACTCACATTTTAATCCAACATGTCAAAAAGGGGGAAATCTGAATTCATCATAATCAAACGCTGCTCTAATGATTGAGTAGGCTCTCATAAAGTCACATTCGGGACATATTTGAGTTTTATTTTTGATCTGGATTCTGAACATGAAATGAAAATGATGGCTTTTTGATTATTCTACGTTTCTACTGTTTTTATAGGGCAGTAGTTCTTGTTTCAAAGTCATGTTGCTGTTTCTTTGTCTTTAATACACATTAGGATTTAAACTCCAGTGTAGCTGTGCAACATCTCGACACATTCTCATCTGCCTGTACAAATCATCCAATCCAAGGCACATGGGAAAGTCATTCATGAGTGTCATCACTGTGTTCAACGTTCACTTGGATATGAGGACAGCGTGAGCCTCTTTGTAAAAATTGAAAGGACACAATATCTCCAAAGGCTGTTTTATAGAGGCTGTAGAAAGTCCGTTTCAGCTCCATGTGCTGCTGGCCATGACCTGTTTGTGCCCAACTTGGATTTGGTCCTCTTCAGTGGATGCTCATGTAGCTCCCGCCAAGGAAAAACCTGCGCATGGAAAAGGACAAGAAGGTTTAATGGTTTGAAGGCAAGAAGCACGAGCCTATCGTTTGATAGAAAATGGAGAGATGGATGTGGAAATGAAATACATAAAAAAAGTCAAAACTATTTTGTGAAAATGTACATGAACGTAGAATAAATTAAAATAATTTGTCCTCACTAACTTGCTTTCAATGCAGAAAAAAAATGATTTGTTTCAAACATCTGTACTAATCTATGAATTTAAAATGATAATTCAGGTAGCTCTTTAAACCAGCAAATATTTACAGTGAATATGACTGAGTTGATGAGCTGCTGGCTTGTTGGAATTAAGTCGAGATTAAAGTGAATTGCTTGTATTTTTAAACAACTAATCTCAAAAATCTCATGTTGGTTTACATAAAAGGCATTTTATATACATTTAAACTGCCTTTATTTTCACATTACAAGGTTATTTTAACAGAAATATGATTTGATTCCTGCTGGATGTGGCCACTGGTTGCACCAGAAGTGATACAGCTCGTTGCTGCTGCCACTATTTGCACTCGTAAATAACCATAAAACTAAAGAAAGCAAATAAGTGTAATGTGAAACTGTAGCTGATAAAGTAACATTTTATAAAGTAATGCTGTTTAAAGACAGCAGTGAAGCCTTGGTACTGCTCGGACTAGCTATTAACAGATTATTTTGTGCAGAATTAAACTCTTAATTTTCCAAATCAAGGAAGTTTCAAAAGCTATCTGCAACAGGTAAGATATTCATAGTTCATAACCTTTCCACAGAATTCCACCTTAAAAAATTTGAACTGTTGCTTTAAGTCTAGCCAGCTTTAAGATGATAGATATGAGACCAGATGTGAATTGCTGCCTGATCTTTAGTGGGTCAGCACAGTACCTCCCATCTTCCCACATTCCTACGTAGATGCATTGTATTTTGTCAGCAGCTAACACCAGTTGTGTCTGATGTGAGGGAACACCTCACTACACATTTTGCCTTGATACTGACTAAGCTTTGACGAAAAATGTGATAACATTTCAGCTCAGTCACCATGGTTTCAAAGCTACTTCATGGGATCCGAGTAAACCATTTAGTTGACTGATCTAGAATGATAACAGTACTGAGGAGTTTCAATTTACAAAATGACTTTAAAACAATCAAATCCAGCAAATAGTGATATTTTTATTGTTGTGTTTTTACAATGATAATTTTAACAGGGTCGACGGGGCAGAGTGCAGATTCCAGAGACCATCTTAGCACCATCAAACTGGTTGACCCACTATATGAAGGTGCTTTTTATAAGACTGAGTTCGTTGTGGCTCCTAGGACTGATGAAGTCTTTTGGATGAAAGACGACACGTTTCATCAAAAAGAAACCGTCCAGAGGACTTTGTTGGAAATTTTACCTAGATTATTGAGCATGA
>NC_056508.1:22701625-22719020 GCF_014905685.2 Nematolebias whitei | reverse complement strand
AAAATACTTTTGTTATAGATTTTTTGAATGTGAGCATTATTGTTTTGATTTCAGTTGATTTTCAGAAAAGCATCCATAATGAAAAATGTCAAATGGACGTTGTTTATCTCATTATTTAAAACAGATTAATATAAAAATAATATTGCAGCTTTAAAATGAATTTAAAGTTTAAAATTAATTCCCTCCCATGATAGAGCCTTTATCCAGCATGTCCCAGTTTCCATCACAAGCAAATGTCCCAGTTACATTTTGTCCATATTTCTAGTATTGTTACCATATCACATTTTGCAGTGGGCCATAATGTATTTCCCTATATCTCTGAATTAATAATTTAATTTTTACATGTACAACTAATTATTATTATTATTATTATTTTGTAGTCAACCTGATTCAAGATGGCTGCTACAGCAGAGTGACCTTGGCAAATATAAAAATGACTAACACTTTCTGCAGCTATGTTTACAGATATTGGGAAAAAATTGGTCTTATGATGGGAGTCTTACCCAAAATATACTTCAAGTTAAAACATTGGCATTACCTGATGGAATCAAGTCTGTTTGCCTGTTAGTAAAATATCTCAAGAACAGCAGGGTGCATTTGATGAATCTTTGAGAAGGCAATCACTAAACAAACATCTATAACTCACTAACCTTTGGAGTGAACCCGATTCAACTCAATCAATTCTACAGATACTGAGCTAAAATTTGATTTAATAGTAAATGAGTAACTTCTAACACATACTTGAAGTGCATACCTAAATTGCACAATTTTTAAAAATATAAGTTGACATAATTCTGTGATTTCTCAGCAGAAGAGGATCTTAGTGTAAAACTCTGATATGAAAGACAGTATGTATTCCTTCAAGAAATATATGCTGTTTCTAACAACTGTGTAACTTTAAAATGTATTGCTAAGGCATCAGATTATAAAATTGTGGCATCTCTCCATCATCCTCTATTGACTGCTGTGTAAAAAGACCTCTTTTTAATGATACAACATGCAGATCCCACATCGCTAGCCCACTGTTTTGGATGCTGTATTATTGTACTGAACAGTATCAGCCACATATTAGAGTATAGATGACTCTAAGCTAGCAAAAAAACTAAAGCAGATTAGGTTTTTAAACGTGTCAGTAAAATTAAATTACCTGAGGAGAAAGATGTGGTTCTGCTCGAGTGGCTGAGGGCTGCTGGCATTGTTTGGTAGCCCAGACTGAGCTGAGATCCATTGTCGAAGTCACATCCAGCCATCAGACCCCTCCCTCCCTCTCTGGGGCTTTTGTTCCGGTGGTACCAGCCTCTCAGATGCTCTGCTACCAAGGCCTTATGCATGTTTTTGGCTAAGAGCTCATTTCTGGGCCCCTCTCTGGTCCGTGGTGGTCTCACTGTCGCGTAAGGGTTCTGAGAAAGACTATCAGCTCCATTGCTGCTGTAATGCCTAAATCTGTCGTGTCCATGATAGCTGTTCATTTGGTAGGACGGGTTGACGTTGTAGTGGCCTTCAACGTCACTCTCATATACGTAGGCACCGTTAGTGTAAGGCTCCATGTCGGGGCATGGGTAACCGGCAACATAGTAGGCACTAGGTGCATAGTGGGATGAGGTCTCGCATGAATAGCTACAACTAGAGTGGTGCTGAACCAAGTTGGGCATGCTTCCAGTGTTACCAAACACTTCCAGTTTCCTGTGAAGACGGTGCATGGTTGAGGCTCGGGAGTCCAATGTGCTGTAGTGGGAGTGAGCTGCCCCGCAGCAGTCCAGACTGGACTGGCTGGTGTAGGACGAGCAATCTTCTAACACCTCCGTGCTGTTACTGCGATGAGATGGCGACAAGATGAAAACAGGCTTCTCACAGTCTGTGTCCTTTCTTAAATGTGGCTGAGACTCCAGACTTCCACTGCGATGCCTGAAGCAATGAGGAGACCCCTCTGACCTGCAGAAAGGATGCGGGTTTTATTCTGATTCTTCAAGAAACAAAATCATTCACAGAATAATGGATCTGGATTTACTAGGAGTAGCAGAAATTAAAATTTTGCATGGAAGTTTTAGTAAAACTTGAAATTTTGAATGAAAACGTGACATTTGGATGAAGTTATTGTTAACAGGAATGATATGTAGCTGCTTGGTCCTGCAGAGGATTAAGAACCACACCTGAGCTGGCTGCTGCTGTAGGCATTGCGGGTCATAACTGGGGTAGGAGGTATGCTGCGAGGATCTCTAGGAGGTCTAGGAAGGGTTTTACAGGGACTACTGTGGGTGGAGGAGACCTCTCTTGGATTCTGGCAGGTATGGGCTGCCTCCATGCCATCAAAAGCTTTTCTAAACGGTTTCAGTATAAGAACAAGAAAAAAATATGGATGAAATGTGAGGAAAGAAATAAGGCTGCAAACATGACATGACAAAGCTGACAGTGCATGCTATCTTTATATTTATCACTGTTAGTTTGGGGAAGAATGTTAGGGCACCTGTTGTTTTTGTGATGATTGGGGGCTCCTTGTCTCTCCACATCATATTCTGCTCCCAGAGATCGCATCGGACTGAGCTGAGGTGAACCCTGGACTGAGCGTGACCGTGGTCTTTGACCTGCACTGTCCGAGTCTTCTAAATACACACAATAAAACAACAGAAGTTAATGCTTCTCACCAAGACTGCAGCAGATCTAATGGTCTGAGCAAACTTTACAACCGACTCACCATCATCTAATGGGAGACTAGACAGAGAGCCACAGTCTGACTGGATTAGTTCATCTACAAAGAAAGAAAACATCTTCAAATACGTTGCAAGTGTAGCTGAATAATGAATGCAGTGATGAACTGGCACTATACCTGCAATGATCACAGAGGCACGTTGTGTGGGCTTTTTCCCCTTTTTGATTCTGTACTGGTTCATTTCATTCTCTATCTGCTGGAGTTTGTGCATAGCATCCAAACAGTTCCTCCTCCTCTTCTTCTTCACTGTTTTGCACAGTTCTGGCTCATTTGCGAGCTTTTTAGCTGCCTCAACGATCTTCTGCTGAAGGGCAAATCTGCTCTCCAGGTTCCTCAGGAAGGGATCCTGCAAACATCAGCAATAGGAAGCCCATCCACACAAAAAAATCAATGGAAGGATCAAGTACTCAAGTACTGTTGTCCATTTCCAGTTCTGATTCATTATTAGGGATGTAACAAATCTGGTGTCAGGAACACTTTTAAGAATACCATGCCATATGACCTCAAACAGTGTGCGAGTCATTGTAATCTCTGAATGTGTCATCAACTGCAATACAGTATGTACTTCAGTCATGCATATTAAACACAACACTGTTACTCAATGAAAAATCCAGGATTCATATTTACTGTAATCTCAGTTTAACCTTTAAACTAAAACAAATGCAAGAACTTCAACAAACTGCGTGTTGTACATTTAAACAGTGTCACAAAACTCAAACTTGCTGCTATATTTGATTCATCAGGTAAATACCGACCTCGTTGTAAGGGAAAAGCTCATCTAGCTTGAAGGCGGTACCAACTCGCCGTCTGACCTGCGGCGGTCTTTCACCTGTAGACAGGGGATACTCTTTTGGCAGCTTGCCAGTTAGTTCCTGAAAGGACAAAGCCATAACATTTATTCAAACTAAAAGTAAAAGCAATCAGACCACCCCCTGCAAAGTAAAAAGGCTTATCAATATTAAAAAGGATTTCAGTCTTTAATCAGAGTAGAAGAGCTTTATTAAAAATTCATTTCTCACCGCTTCTCTGAGGCAAATCTTCTTCAGTTCTTTTGTTTTTTTGGCCAGAATATCTTGGATGTCCTGTTCTTTTTTCCTCAGTTCAGAGAGTTTTTCTTTCTTCTGTTCCTCACTCATTTCATAGTCGGCAGAACCTGAAAAAAAAAAAACAGATATAGGATGATTTTTCATGTCTCGCGGTTTTACTTCCCAGAATGCTCAGTTTCTCTTTCGATTTTGAACAATAAACTTAATCAGGATATACATCAAACCTAATGTGCTCTATGAAGTGAATTGTTTAAATTGTTTGAAGCCAACCTGTAGACACCAGGCTCCCGTTGCTGGCTGTTATAAGGTTATTCTTCTGACCATCATCTCCCAGTCTGTTCAGCTTTGCTCCTCCATGCTCTGTGAGCTCCATGGCAATTTCTTCCAAACTTTTAGCTGGTCCTAATTTTGCCTAAAACAATATTGAATATAACTAAAGGATAAGTCAAAAGGTGTGGACAGGGTAAAGACAAAACCGGTAGTACCTGTAGCTGACACTTACTTTGCTTTGCTTTCTGTCCAAGTAGAACTGGTGCTGGCTGATGGCCATGACCCAAATAGTCTTGATCAAAGAGTGGCTGGCATACCACGTGTGAATGAGTAGAGCTGTCTGCCCAAAGGTGCGTTTGGTTACTGCTCTCCTGAAGAACAGACGGAAAATCTAAGCGATAGGCAGCTTTTTGAAAAAAATCATTTATGTGAAAGTTGTAGCATCGTGGATAATCCCTTTGGATTAGTAATGAAAACATGGATCAGTTGGAGGCTAAAACATATGAAGCTGTCAACATTTGATCAGTTGATAACAGAGCTGAACTATCAACTAATCAACACCCTGTTGTGAGTTGGATCAGATGGCAGAAGAAAGAAGTTGGACAGAGCCAGTAAACCCAAGGCTGTTGCTACAGATTGAACGGCTGACGGAAGAAGCTGTCAAGAAAAATAAATTCCCATCTCCAACAGAATTTGAACCATACTCCAGCAGAGGTGGGGGACATTATATTCACCTAGGCCATGTTCCGAACCTCCACTGTTAAGAAGGCTGTCGCAAGGTCGTTGGTATCTCAAACCCATTGGTGGACACCCCTGGTGAAGGAGGCTGTCAAGTTGAAGGCATTCAATTGGGCCTTGCTAGCTTGTAGGTCTACAGACACAGCTCTAGTGTATTGGTGAGACAAGTGGGATGCAGTCCTAGTGGTTGTAGAGGCAAAGGCTCATATGAATTGAAGTACAGTGAGGCCTTAGATAAAGACAATGGATCAGCTCCAAGAAGATGAGGGCAAACCATCAAGCAACTGAGGTGGGGAAAGCAGCACCTTATACTGTGCATAATGGAGCTGAAGTGTTGTTGACCTCAACCATACATGTCATCAAACAGTGGAAGGAATTTTTTGAAGACCTCCTCAATCTCATAGGAGTTTGCCCACCAGTCTACATACAGGTGCATCTAAAAAAATTTGAATATTGTGAATAAGTTCTTTTTTTGTCAGTCATTTCAGAAAGTGACTCATATATACATTAATTACACATAGAGTGAAATATTTCAAGCCTTTATTTCTTGTAATTTTGATGATTATGGCTTACAAATAGGGCAGCACAGTGGCACAGCTGCTGCCTCTCAGCAAGCATGTTACCCTGGTTCAAATCCTGGTCCAGGGGCTTTTCTGGGTGGAGTTCGCATGTTCTCTCCGTGCATGGGTAGGTTTTCCCCGGGTACTCCAGTTTCCTCCCACAGACCAAAAACGTGCATGTTAGGCTGACTGATAACTCTAAATTGTCTCTAGGTGTGAGTGAGAGAGTGAATGGTTGTTTGTCTCTATATGGCCCTGTGATGGATTTGTGACCTGTCCAGGGTGTCCCCCGCTCTTCGCACATTGATTGCTGGACATGGGCACTGGCGACCCCCGTGACCCAAAATGGAAGAAGCGGGTAAAAGATGATGGATGGATGGATGGATGGATGGCTTACAAATAATGAAATATCAAAATTCAGTGTCTCAGAAAATTAGAATATTGTGACGAGGTTCAACATTGGAAACTCCTGGTGTCACACCTTGATCAGCTGATTAACTCCTAGTCTTGAGCTACTAATGTCTCATTCTTCAAGTCCAGCCACTCCTGAACCAGAGACATCAGAAGTGTCTTATCTGGTTGAAGAGACAAAGAACTGGAGTGTTGCTCAGAGGTCCAATGTCCTCTTTTCAGATGAAAGTAAAACTTCCTGTCACGTGTAAATCAAGATCCAGAGTCTGGAGGAAGAGTGGAGAGGCCCAGAATCCACGCTGCTTCAAGTCCAGAGTGAAGTTTCCACAGACAGTGATGGTTTGGGTCCATGTCCTCTGCTGGTGGTGGTCCACTGGGTTTTTTGAAGTTCACAGTCAATGCAGCATCTACCAGGACATTTTAGATACTTCATACTTCTTTCTACTGACAAGCTTTATAGAGATGCTGAGTTCATTTTCCAGCAGGACTTGGCTCCTGTCCACATTGACAAAGGTACCAAAAGCTGGCTGTGGAGTTTTCTAGTTTTCTGAGACACTTAATTTTGTTCTTTTCATTATATGTAAGCCATAATCATCAAAATTACAAGAAATAAAGGCTTGAAATATTTCACTCTAATGAATCCACACAAGTTTCACTTTCTGAAGCGACTGACAAAAAATACAACTTTTTTCATGATATTCTAATTTTCTGAGATGCATCCGTAAGTTTTCTGAACTTATAAAAGGCATTAGACCATGTTCCCTGGGTATGCTGTAGGGAATGATCCATGAATAGGGGACTGGGGGTCCGTTCAGTCCTTATACAAACGGTGCGAGAATCTGATTTTTATTGCCGGCGGTAAGTTGGACCCGTTCAGGGTGAGAGTCGGACTCCGCCAGGGCTGTTGGTTGTCACAGTTTCTGTTCATAACTTTTAGGGACAAAATTTCTCATCGCAGCCCGTGGATGGAAGTGTCCGATTCGGTGACCTGAGGATTCTGTCTCTGCTGTTGCTGATGATGCGGTCCTGTTGGCATCATCATACAGTGATCTCTAGCTCTCATTTAGAAAGTTCACAGCTGAATTTGAAGCAGCTGGGACAAGGATCAGCACCTCCAAATCTGAGGCCCTGGTCCACAGTCTGAAAAGGGTAGACTGCACTCACTGGGTTGGGAGTGAGGTGGTGCCTCAAGGGGAGGAGTTTAAGTAGCACAAGGTTTGGTTCATAAGTGATGGAGGAATGGAGCTGCTCCTCCACATCGAGAGGAGCCAGTTGAGGTGGTCTGGGCATCTGGTTAGGATGCCACCTCGACACCTGCCTAGAGGGTTATCTGGGCATGTCCTACTGGATGGAGACCCCAGGGTAAACCCACAACACAGTGAAGAGGCTATGTCTCTCAGCTGGCCTGGGAAATTCTAAAAATTTCAATAATATCCATTCAGTGGTTCACAAGATATTTTTCTAACAGAGAGAGTTGACTGAATAGATGACGTCTAAGTTTTAATGGCAGATCTTGAAAAATGTTTAGCACTCAGAATGTGTGTAGGGATGACTTTCAGATGCTACCACACATAATTTTAACTGAATATCTGTAAAGACGACTAAGATAAATCCACTTTTGTGTTCGTTAATTTTACTGTGGCAGCCATCTTAAATGGAGATGACAAGTGAAGTTATGAAAGTTCATCCATTTATCCCTTTCTGAGAGTTTTATCAAAATCTGTTAAGTGGTTCATGAGATATTTTGCTAACAGATAAACAAGACATGGACAAAAACATACCTTTTACGTTTTGTTGGCAGGAGATAATAATATCTTGTACAAATATTTATCAGAACGAGGAAAAAGATCTCAGTTTTTGCTCACCTGTGTGGATCATTAACTTCAACAGCAAACTTCTTCTCTCGAAAGTACAAGTTTTCCAGCTGCTTCCACTGGTAGAGCTGCAGGTTAAAATGTGAAAAAAGTAATCTCATTACAGAGATATGTTTGTTGCAGGGTTTGTTTTTAAAGGGAGATTCTAACCCAAATCCCACAAAACTGTTAAATCCATTTAAATCCTCATTTCAACACTGATTCAATCAACTTTTTTGGTGGAAAAAATGTGTTTCAGGCGTTTCGCTAGTTGTTTCTCCCATCATCATCATCAAAAAGCCAGACTCTATCATGAACTGTCATTACAGTCTGAGCTGCCTGACATGGCAAGTCTGAAGTAATCCAGGTGTGTGACTGAGAAAAACACCACAGAGGAACATTACGTGAAGATTCATCGTAACACACAATACTTTCCATGGCTCATTCCATCTGCCCCTACTATCAACCAGCTGCTCGCCGTCAGCAGCCAGATATGAACATTAGGGTCACTGACTCATGTGTCTGGACAAAATCTGAACGAGACACAAGTAAAACTCAAAGAAGTGCTGGGGGGCAAACTTCTTAAATCAGATTAAAAATTTACTCTTTGAACAAAGACCCAGTTTCAAGAAAGTCCTCAAAGTTACAGAACAAAGCGTCACATGCAGTCTTACCAGTGGATCCTCAGAAAACAGGGAATCCTCTGTGCCGTTGCTGCCCACACACTCACTTTACTCTGTCCCCTGTCAGCTCCCGACTTGTCTCGTCAGGTATTCTCTGAACATTCATGTTGAACGCCCAGATCCAGCCCTTTTCTTCCCCGCTTCGACCTCATCATTTCACTCCCTCTTCTATTTTCTGAAAACACGCGGATCAGCTGACTTCTTGCACAACTCCAGGATGCACCAGTCACAGACGGATTGCTTCACACTGCGACGTCACAGAGCTTCAAAAGGAAAGCAACGAAACGTTTCGAACCTTCATTTCTATCCTGCGCTTCTGACGTCACAGAGCACAGCTGCCTGATCCCTCACATGGCTTTCTTTTGTCAGCTCATGGGCTGAAACAACGAAACAAGAAAAGCATGTTCCTGCTGTCCACATGACTCTCCAATTTAAAAAAAAAAAAAACATTTAAAAATACTCCCTAGTCTTAATCAAACAAACTGACAGATTCCTTTAAACTGAGACGCTGTTCCAGTATTTTCATGTCTGGCCTCGTCTGCAAGAGCTGAAGCCAAGTTTTTCCAGGAGGTGCGAGCCGTGGTGCATGAATTAAAGCTGGTGAATCACTGCACTCGTGTGCAACAGCAGCAGTCCTCACCCTGTGCAATCAGATTAGAGTGAAAAAAAAACCAGCCATTTTAGTGAATGTTTACCTTCCGAGGTTTTAACTTGTCCTGCAGATCGTACTGGCCGATGCCCTTATAGCTGACTCCGAGCCACCAGGGGATCCCCTGTTTATCCTGCGAGGAAAAGAGCACGCACACCTCACTCTGCTGCCTCCACTCCAGGTGCAAGAGCTGTCATTTCCTATGAGTCACATCCAAAGGCCTACCTTAACCTCAAAATAATGAACGCCATATGTTGGCAATGATTCCACCAGCGTCAGGTACCTAGAGGACAAAACGTTTATTAAAAATGGCAGCTGGTTTGTATGATTTGTCTGTGGTTTATCTTTGAAAAGTGAACAGAGACGAATAGGAAACTGAGTGAGTCAGTGGGATTCGACTGCAGCTGAAGAGCTGATATTGATTTCCAACAGATGCTTTGAGCCAGCTGTGCCAGGAAGGCAGGGGAAAATGGAAAGGGTTGATGGAGTTGACAGAAACATTAATGAACTTTCAGCCTAATTGCATTACACGTGTTAAAGGAATTGAAACAATTGCACACTTTGGTTCACTACTTACTGCACAATGGCCTGTCCTCTGGAGACACCTTTCAGCTGCTTATAATACTCGATTACTCGATCCTCACTGCAGAAAGGCACAGAATGGTTTGTTTTATTGTTTGTAATCAAATGAAAAATTACATTATTCGTTCTGTTGGGTGATTAAATCTAATTTGAATGTAACTGCTCGTGTGGCTGCATGTAAAGCATTCAACTTGTTTCCAAAAAGATTTCAGTCTAGATGATTAAATGCCTTGCAATATCCACCAAATATATTCAATTCAATTTAAAAAATACTTTATTAATCCCAAAGGGAAATGAAATGTTGTTGTAGCTCATCATCCTGGTCTCATTAAAAAGTTATTATAGATGCTCATGGCTGTGGGCAGGAAGGATCTCTTGTAGCGGTCTGTCTTACAGAAGATCTGAAGAAACTGTTTGCAGATGTTGATCCGTCTACTTGGACTTGGTGGGTTTCTCTGTCTTCTTGGGCAGCAGGACCACCTGAATCTTGGGCAGAACTCCTCCCTGTGCAATGATCTCTCATCCCAGCAACTTGTTGTGCTCCTCATCACTGCAGACAGCCAGCTGCAGGTGTCAGGGGATGATCCTGGTCTTCTTGTAGTCACGACTCGCATTTCCCGCCAGCTTCAGGATCTCGGAGGTCAGGTACTCAAGCACCTCCGCCAGGTAGACGGGGATGCATTCACGGCACCTCCTTTTTAACTCATTTGTGATTTGGGGCTGTAGCTGAGGTATTATTTGAGCTTTTGAGCTGTTAATCAGCTGCTCCTAGTTGTAAAAACCACATTGTTGCCATGGTTACGCATCATAACAAATGCCCAAAAGCAAAAAGTTTTCAGTAAAAAAATCCTTCCAGCTGCACAGCATCTGATACCAGAGGAAACAATCATCCAAAAAAAAAAAGAAGCAATTTACACCCAGAAACAACATTTACATTTGCACTCCAGAGTTTTACATTAAAATCATCCCTTGATCAAAGGGGACAGAATTGTAAGCCAGATGGTAAAGGTTGTACCCGTCCAGGGTGTACCCCGCCCCTCGCACAGTGATTGCTGGACATGAGCACCGGCGACCCCCATGACCCAAAATGGAAGAAGCGGGTAAAAAGATAATGGATGGATGGATGGTAAAGGTTGTACACGTGCACACCGATGCAGGCAAAAACAAAGCCACTGTTTTGCCTTTGCAGTAGGTGATTTCCTGAAAGCTTACCAATATGCAAGAGACGGGTGCTCCTTCAGCACTTTGGTGGGAAGAGTTGGGAGTTTCTTCAAATCAGCTCGAGTGTTTTCATCACTGGAAGAGAAAAAAACCCCAGAAAACTGAGAAAATAATCAACTGAGTTGAGATGACTAGTGGTATTATTTAGGCACCAAGGTCTTTTTTCATGTTGCTGTTGGTGTCTTCGTAGGAAGGTGGCATGAGAAGAGATCTGTGCTGAACTGACTCGTGAGATTTGTCTTTTGACATCAAAATCAAACACTAAGAAATAAAAGTTCTTATTTTTGCTTTAAAGTTGGCTGATTGAGGTGAAATTTGCACAAAACAAACTAAAATTTTAAGCAACTTAAGAAGAAACAAAAACTGAGTCTTCCACAGATGGGCAAGTTGAAATAAATTGAAAATGATATTTCACAGGACGGATCAAATTGTAAGAAGGACCAGATGTGGTCCATGCTCCTCCAGTAAGACTCACTAAAATCCACGAGATTCTGAACCACCATCATTGAACAAAAGCTACTGAGGTCAAACCTTTGAGGATAACGTGTTGCAGAAATATGTACAATCTGTGCCAAAGCACACAGATGTTGTTCTGATCTGAAGTATTTCCCCCGCATGACAATTCTTTCCACACGTTCAAGAAAAATAAACTCCACAAGTCAACAATTATCTTTTTTTTTTCAATTTTCAAAATACTGACATTGTTCTGCAATATATGGATAAATGAGGGTGAGCTTGAGAAAACTTGTGGCCAGCTTCTTCCTCCTATCACCACACCTCATCGTCCTCCCACACCCACACACCACCAATTCTTTAAAAGATACCGAGGATGAAACAACAGTAACATCCATGATAGTCAGTAACATGTATTTCTAAATCATCTTGTTTCTGCAGTGGGTCTGATGCAGGTGGCAGCGTGCACCACCACCACCCGCAGTATTCCTCTGAACACAGCCAGCATTATATCCCTGCTTGATAATAGCCAGTGTGTGCATGTAAAGGTGTCTCTGCTCAGCAGTGACTTGGCTTCTATCAGCATTGTGAAATTCATTATCTGTCTGGTGCAAGCTTCCCAGCGCTCTGTGGTGAGCCTCACAAAGTAACACGATTGATTTTTGTTGTCTGCACCAGAGAAACAAGCGACCTATTGAACGCCTTCTCCAACAGCTCACTATTAACTCATCCTGCTGCTGTTAAATACTCCTGCTCATCATGTGCTCTTACCTCGTATAGTCTCCTTTTGCCTCCTGATAATTACAAAAAACAACGTCTTGTTAGATCAGATGCTTTTAGAAGTAGCAATTAATATACAGTATGCATGAGAGACCATTAAATGAGCAAACCTGCAGGGCATTTGCAGCTAGTCTGAAGATGTTCTCAGTTTCCACTTCAATCATCCCCTGAGAAACATAAGGCCAAAAGAAAGAAGTAAGTTGAGAAAAAAAAAACGTGTTTGCATTTCAGATACAACCAGAGAATATTCCCTGTGCCCCTCAATAACCTCTGCTTATTCACAAACTAAAGTTTGGTTGTTGTTTTTGCTTCGTTCTCACTCTGTGCACTTTACATTCCAGCCAGCAGTAAGAAATCTGTGCCCTGCAGCCACCGTCTGCTGGGCTGAAGTGCACAGTTCAGAGACAGTGAATCACTGGAGAGCTTCTGATGGAAAAACAACTGCAGCAAAATCTGTTTTTTGTTGTTTATAATCCCATAAAAAGACAGAAAGCACACACTTACATTGTAGACAGCTGATTTTGCATTTAGGAAGAATAACTCCACTGTTATGGTGTCCTTTAGCTGTGTGATGTTTTCTAGATAAAACCTGTCAAAGATGAAAGCAAAGACTTAGGAATTAAAATTAACACTTAAATAAGATAACTAATTATTGAGCTTGTGAATTTTGATTCACGAAATCTTCATTTGTACTGAAAGTAATGATGTTTATAGGGAAAGTCCCGCCATTAAGATACTGTGGACAGCTAATGAACAATTAATATCTTACTTGATGCAGATAGATCTTCAAACAAACTTAGTTTGGTGAAATAAAGCCCAATAGAACAGACGAGCTAATGATTATACCAAACACAACCAAAGACAAGAGGATTTATTTATTTGTTATTATTATTAACCTTTATTTAACCAGACAAATCCCATTGAGATCACAGATCTCTTTTGCAAATGAGGTCTGAAGGCAGTCTAACATGCATGTTTTTGATCTGTGGGAGGAAACAGGAGTACCCGGAGAAAACCCACACAAGCACGAGAAGAACATGCAAACTCCACACAGAAAGACCCCAGGTTCAACCGGGGATTGAACCCAGGACCTTCTTGCTGTGAGGCAACAGTGCTAACCACTGAGCCATCGTACTGCCGGATTGCTGCCATTAAAAAAAAAAAAAAAAAAAAAAATGATAGCAGTTTTTGCTAATGTTTTATAAACCTTTGCACCAATTTCCTGTTTGCATTACATGGAGATTTGCATAGAGTTCTATGGTTATTTAAAATCACAGATTGTAGCAGCAGCTAGCTGTGGCACTTATGATGACCTTGAGGCAGGAGTATCAAGATATTTCTGCCAAAACAACCATGCAAACTCAAAAACAGAGTAAAACGATACATAAACAACTATGAAACTTTGGAGACTGTAATGGTTTTAAGATGGAAAAATCTGTTTTGGAAGTTGATCTATTTCGACAAGCCATTATACATTCATCAGTACAGTCTGAGCAGACTAATTTCCAAGACAAATTTTCTACCTTGAAACAATTCCAATATCCTAACTTTTTAGTGGTTTAAGTAAATGTTAACATCACAACATTGTAATTTTGCATTGCACTCTTATTTCAGCAGAAGTATTATCACATTGCTGCTGGAAGTGGACCCAAGCTTCTACCTCTCACCATTTATATTTTTTGCACTTCCATATACCGTACTTTTCTCTATATAAGTTGCACCTTTTTGCATAAATTAGCACGCCCTGCGACTTATACAGCGAAGTGACTTATGTTTTTCCTCCCATATTTATAACACAATTTTTGGCTGAGATCTGATGATTTCATTCATTCTGACATGGAAAATATTGAACACTACCATTTTCAACCACTAGAGGGCCCTCGACTAATGTTACAAGCCAAGTGTCTCATTATTAGGTAAAAGTGGCTATTAATGAGACACTTGGCTTGCCATACTAAACCACCTTCGTCTCGCTCTGGAACTCCTGGAGCCAACGTCACATCAGCTGCATTTTGCTGCCCCCCCCCCCCCCCCCACACACACACACACACACAGGCGAAATGCAGCTGATTTGACCATTAAAGTGCATTTATTAAGTAAAAGTTCAACTGAGACACACCTTTACTATAATTTCGAGCAAACAAATAATTGTTTTTAAGAGCTAATCTTGTTAAATTCTTGTTAAAGTCCTCCGGTGCACGCTCCCGCGCCCACCATTTGACAGCCGATCAATTTTTGGCACAACACCGGCCCACATTACTGGGTTGTCAGTGGTGACACATAATAGATGCGACTTATATGGCGAAGCGACATCTTTATGTTTTTTTTTCCCACTTTATTAGACATATGTGGACTGATGCGACGTATACGGTGGAAAGTACGGTAACTATACATTTGTAAGTAAATAACTGTTCTTTTCCACCGAGCCTCACTTTGAAATGACTGAAATGACTTAACAATTAGACTTGGGTGGATGAGTTGCTACAAAACAGTAGGAGCCAAATGTTTACCTGCCACAGTCAAAGAAAACATTATCATGTTAATCCTGTTCAAACTGTGTTGGTAATATGTGATGTCAGCCATGTTGTGCTTTCCACTATCAGATTACCTGACCAGGAAGTTCAGAGAAACGGCTCCAGCCTTCTTCGAAAAGTCGTGTTCAAGAACCCTGCGGTCCATCTGCAACCACTTACACTGACTGCTGCAGAGGCAAACAAGCAGAAGTGTTAGAAAGCTGCTTTCTGCTAACGTGCACAGAAACACCTTTAAATATTACTTTAGCAAGAACAAGAACTTTGCATACTTGTCGTCAAAAAAAGCAAGCCCAAAGAATTCCTTCTCTTTCAGGTTGAAGTGGGAGGACACCAAGTCGAGGAGCTCATACGACAGAAGCTTCGGCTGGAATGGAAAGATTTAGACGATAGATTTAGTTTTTGAATGTTCACGTTTAATGAAATGTGTTAAATGTATTTTCGGAACCGTTTGACAAACACTGAAAATAAAACACAACGTACACCGCTGTGAAAAAGGCGTCTTGTTTCTCGTTATGTATGTCACAATGTTTTGAGCTTTTATCCATTTTAAACTATTGACTTTACCACCCAATGACTTTAAGTTCAGTCTGCAATTTCTTTGACTCTCATACAGTTTTTACAAGCATAATCGTAGAGAGATCGGGACATGTAACATGTATATAAAAATGAAATGCAATAATGTACAAATTTTGTAAACTCATTCTTTTTACAGTTGAACATAATAAACATTAAATTCTGAAAGAAAGATATTGTACTTCTTTATTTCCTTTCTTGTCAAAGCTAGGTAATTTTGAGTTTAATGGCAGAAACTCATGAGATCAGCAGCATGAGATCAGCAGCATGGATAATCAGCAGCACATAACAATCAAAGTTGCATTATAGTGATTTTTTTTCACAGGGATTATCCTGATTAGAGATTCATGAGTCTAACAGCTTCAGGGTAGAAGCTGTTCCTCAGCCTAGTGGTTCTACACTTAATGTTCCTCAACCTCCTGTCTGAGGGGAGCAGGGCAAAAAGTCTGAGTGTGCCGGGTGAGTGGGGTCCTTCATGATGCAGGTGGTCCTCTTCCTGCATCTGGAGGTGTAGATGTCTGTGATGGTGGGGAGACTGACTCCAACATCTTCTGTGCAGCCTTCACCACTCTCTACAAAGCTTTTCTTTCTGCAGCTGTGCAGCCTCCATGCCACACGTTGATGCTGGAGCAAAGATGAGGCTTAAAGAATCTGAAGAGATCTCTGAACTTAAAGGACAAGACTCAAAGTCAGTCTCCAATGTCTGCCATCTTGGGGTCCTCAGACAACACTGCATTAAAAACCAGACTGATTCTGTTCTGGACATCACTGTGTGTGCTCAGGAACTTTCCCACAGATTGTTGTCTATAAACACAATTTACTGTCCCATCCTCAATTTTAACTTAAAGCTCTATCAAGCAAAAGAATAAGCCATATGTGAAATGCATCCCCTGTCTGAATCAAAGCTCATTTAAACTGGACTGAGGCAAACAGGAAAACTGTTCTGTGGTCAGATGAAGAGAAGTTGGAATTTCCATTTCTAACTTGGACACCATGTCCTTTGTTTTAACAATGACAGGGACCAAGAGTGCACAGCTTACAAGCCTGCTTCTCTGATGGTATGAGGGTGCATTGTAACCTCTGGAGTGGGCAGCACACACATCTGGAAAGACACTATCAACACAGAAATGTGCATACTTGTTTAAGAGCAACATATGCTCCCATCCAGCAAAGACCCACGACTGTTGAGCAGCTAGAATTCTACATCAGAAGAATGGAACAACGTTTCCCTCCACAACCTCCAGCAGCTGCTCTCCTCAGTTCCTGGATGTTTACAGACTGATGTTAAAAAAGAGGGGATGCTTACATTGTAAACTTGACTATGTCCCAACTGTTCTGAGTTTTGCCGCTACAATAAAATTCTAAATTACCTTTTTTTTTTTTTTGCTGTTTCAAAATTTGTTAAAATATGGGTTAATGAAATTTGCAATTCATTGTCATCTGTTTTACAATTTACACAACATTCAAAAGTTTTCTTTGGGGAAAAACAAGCGTTTTTATGTTTTATTATGTGAGAGCATCTGTACCTGAACCAGCAGCTCCAGCTTCCTGTCGTCCAGCAGCTGAACTTGACACAATCTGCCCTCAGTCATCTGGAAAAAAGAGGAAATTCAAGACTTGTGACACATGCTGTGAGCTATATAATCACAAGGAGCAACCACACTGTGAGCCTGTGCACTTGATCACTAATGTATTACCACAATGACAGCAGGACACCAATAAAACCATATAAGTCTTACAATATTTCATAAATAAAGAGGCGAGGCAACATATGGTTACAACACTTCCTAACCAAAGACCCATGTGGTTGATGCACTGATCTAATTTAAAACACTGCCGTGTTAGTAACAATAAAAGCATTGTTTCAAGGATTTGTAGTCATAGTGACCAGAAGAAGGATTTAGAGTTTGTGCTTTTGGTCTCTGGGCCTCACCACAGTCAGATTATGGTATTATTATTTACATCATGACCTTACAGCTAAATGGTTTTCAGTTCAGATTGTTACTTGGTGAACAAAGTTCTTTCTTACTCTACAGTGATGATGAGAAACTTGTAATAAAGTCAGTGATGTTTATTTCCGCCTAATACATAATTAAAAAAAGACTATGCAGGCTAATATGGGACCATAGCAGGAAATAAATGACATCAGACACTCAGTTTTGTTTCATCATCTGCCTCCACAAAAGCTGGGTGATCATGTGACTGTGGTGTGTGTGTGTGTGCCCTTGTTTATGTTACTTTGTGAGGCCCATTTTTCCAACTTATACTGCATTGTGAGGACCAACTGATCCTTATGGGGCCCAAAGCCCGGGCCCCATAAGAAGAAGTCCCGTTG
>NC_056508.1:22695211-22701615 GCF_014905685.2 Nematolebias whitei | reverse complement strand
GGTAATGGTTAGGTTATGGATAAAGGTCATGGTTAGGCTATAGAAATTAATGAAAAATGAATGGAAGTCAATGCAAAGGCCCCACAAAGATAGCAAAACAAACCTGTGTGTGTGTGTGTGGGGGGGGGGGATGAGTGTACATGTCTGTTTCTTAGCAAAATTTCTCATGAACTATTAAATACATTTTACTGAAACGCTTAAAAAAAATTACATCTAAAACTGAATTTTAACTTCGGGGGTCGATCAGATTCAAGATGGCTGCCACAGCTAATTGATCCACACAAACGCAAAAATGGCTGTAACTCCGTCCTTTCGATAAATATTGAGCTCAACTTTGGTGTGGTAGTAGCTGAGAGTTATCCCCAACGAGCACTCCAAGTGCTGATGGATCGTATGACATCTTTGTTTAAAATGGGTATTAACTGTTGGAGTGAATCCAGTCCGTCTGTTAGCAAAATATTTTGCGAGGCACTGATCAGATGTTTATAAATCTCTTGAAAAGTAATTATTGGCTGTTTATCTATAAGTGATTGATTTATGGCGACAACCAAAGTCAAGATGGCCACCACAGCTAATGAAACCTTGCAGACACACAAACGGCTACAACTCTGTCAGTTTTACAGATATTTAGATAAAAGTTGGTGTGTTAGTCGATGAGACTTGTCCCTAACAAGTTGACGATATAAGCCATATGAGACATAAGATCTTTAATTAAAACATTGTCACACAAGGTAATGTATATTCCTTTAAGGATGCTACTTTCATTGAACAAATTAATTACTTGTGATTAAAATATACAGAGGATTGTTCTGTGCCTCTAGCCTACTTATAACTTCAAACTGAACAGAAGCAACTTTTGTTGTTCTTTAACTTTTGATGTGGGCTTTATTTAAAAATAACTTTGCAGATTCTGATTCTGACAGCTCTGTGCTAAAAATAGAGGAGCCAATCATCCAGTCCTTCTGTCCACACTGCACAGGATTCAGTCTTTACTCGCGGATAACAAGAGCTACTAATGTAGCAAAAATAAATATTTGATCACCACTCTCTTTCCATCATGTTTCAAACAAGGAGCAAGCTCGAAGTTAACACAGACTTGTTCTAATTTACAACTGTGTCACCGCCTGTCGAACTCAGTTACCAAAAGGAGCCAAATTTTAAACACTTTGTCCGAGCCACGGGCCACTTTCAGCTGATACAGTAACCGATCAGACACCTTATATATACTTTCTTGGTTGCAAGTTGATCAAGAGTTTGATGTGTCTCGTTTGACGCTCTATTACTCGTTCCACATCAGAATCAATAATGACAGAATGATCCCGCCTGTTTTCTGACTTTAAAATTAGCCAGCTGGTAAGAAAAGTCTATACTAAATGATGCATTTATCGAGTTTTTTAAACACAAAATATTAGAAGGGATACAATATTTTACATTTGTCATCTTGGGGGACCAGATGTGGCCCGCAGCTCTTGAGCTTAGGCTGACCAGCTGGGGAACATGGAGAGAACTCACGCAGCCACAAACACGTCACACTGAGGTCAACCAGTTGAACAGAAACAGCTCTCAAACCATAAAAAAGGAGAAAAGTCCACAGTAAGGATCCAGCAGCCTCCTGAGTTGACAGAATGAGGTTGATTGCGACTTGTTGGAGAGAAGCGAGCAGGCACTGTACCTGGATCACGTCTTCAGGGACACTGCAGGTGGAGATGCATCCCTGGCTGACTCTCATGCTTTCAACAGTTTCCTGTTAGATCCAGAACATATAGAGCACTGCTCCTACAGCTGAGCACCAACCGTGTGATGCTGGGGAGCAGCAGGGCAGCCAGACCTTTGCTGTGGAGGCTTAATCAGCAGCTGACCTGCAGTCAGAGGCCCGGCTGAGACAGCCTCCTGACCGCACTTTAGCCTTGACCTAAAAGTTACATTTGCTCATTAGTAGCTAAGAGTAAAAATTAGAACCATATTAGCTGACACCGTAGAGTAAATATAGCAAAAACGTAAAATTAGCACTACTGTAGCTAAATGCTAAAATTGGCTAAATCATAGCTAATTTTTTCAAACCAGCAACACGGTAGCTAAAAGCTAAAATTTTGCCAAAATGACGCTAACGGAGAGCGGTGGCGCAGAGGTTAGAGAAGGTGGGCCAGTGATCAGAAAGTCACCGGTTCGACTCACCAGACCGACAACATCAAAATGTGGGTGGGAAAGGTGAAGCGCCCACACCTGCCTCCACCCTCATTTGCCCCACTCTGGGCCCTTGAGCAAGGTTCTTAACCCCCATCATCTGCTCTTAAACTGGCCTCTATTGAAAATGAGTCCTCGTGACTCAATGGCCTGTATAAATAAAAGTTACATTAAAATTAAATAGTATTGTTTCTTAATTTGAGAAATATGAGTCAGACGGAGCTAAGTGGGCGAGCATGTGTGTGTTTGTCTCTAAAATTAGCAGCGTAACTCATGAACCACTGAACAGATTTTACTGAAACTCGATGAAAGTAATCAGCACATGGGCAGCTGATCAGCTGTTTGAGTCACTACATTCAACATGGCCGCCACAGCTAAGCCAACTCATCAAACACAAACACGCCTATAACACCATCAGCTTTTAACAATGGTTGTGGTAGCAGCAGGGTGCTGCGCTGAAGCAATAACTGAGCACACAAGCTCTGTTTTACAAGCTTTGCTTTTAACTAGTCAGTTATGTCTGTTAGCAAAATATCTCCTGAACCAATGGATGCATTTCAGTAAAACTTTCAGAAAGCACTCACTGGATGTATATATAAAACTCATTAACTTTTGGAGACAAACAATTTCACGGAGGCCACCGCAACTGAACAAATTCAGCCAACACCACGTTCTCTATAACATAACCAAATTCACAGATTCCTTCAAGGAACACTAAACGCTTAGTTTTTACTGGGTGATGGCAATGTGCCGTCCATATGATGTTTTCTCATCGACGCAACAAAGACAGGAAGTCCTGATGCATGCTCATAACCCAGGTAGAAAAATCTAACAAGGTTAATCCGTCCAGAGGACCTGACTTAACCTTGTTAAATAAAGACAGGAAGTGGTTCAACTTTGCATTTTCTTTACTCTTCTGTCTCCTGCTGTCAATCTATAAACTATTTAGGAATTGCTCGGCTGTCTGAACGAGCTGAGCCGTAAGAATGACCTCATCTGAGCACGTTTCTCTATTGCTCTTCCTGGATGACGCGTTCAGAACCAGCAGCCGTAACATTTGATTTCAAGGCCTAAATTAAAAGTGCACATTCAATAAATCCAGTCAATCTGAAGTGGGTCTGCTTGTTACAGTCTCAAGTGTAGAATCAGATCCGTTTGAGGCGGATCCAGTCATGACAGTGGGGTCACGCATGCTGTGGACTCACCACTAGATGGTGCACAGACTATTATGTTTTTAACTGAAGCTAAAGGCGTGTGCAAATCGCCTTCTTAAGTCAGCACACTGCCACAGAGTATTTTTATATGAGCAGTTATTAGCTCAGCAAACAGAGAAGGGGTGAGAAAAACAGAGACGCGTCCATTTTTAGCAGCCTCCACTATAAATCATCTCGGAGCTAATCAGTTCAAGAAGTGACCGTGCAGCGCGGGAAGCTTGAACCACAGAGAAATGCAGCTTCTCGGCGGTCGTTTGACCCTGGTTAGGAGCAGAACTAGATTTTAAACTGCTGGATGTGTGACAATTTTACACCGTCAACCACGTAAACACATTTTTGGCATCTGCTGATGCACATCAGAGCTGCCGCAGCTCATCACTCAACCAAATATGAGCTGTTCAGTCTGAATAAAGGGTCAGCCTCGGAACTGGACCTACGTGTAAAGAAAATGCATGCAGAGGGGAGATGAAAGAACTGCCAGTCTTCTTTGTTCCTCTCTCCAGAGACTGGACAGGCCCGGGCTGAGCACCACAGGGTGCAGGGTTGGCCCTCTTGGCCTGACATAGACAGCTTGTTATGTTGGTTATGATAACTATCCCAGTGGAGACATCAGTACTGTGCTACAAGACAAACCATGTCCAGAGAAACAACTTAAATCCTTCTGATAACGCACACACACACGGTAAATTTTATTTTGTCTTTTTGAAATCATGCCAGTAAAACATGACAAGACTGAGATGAACAAAAGGTGAAGAGGAGAACCGCTCCGAGTCCGGAGTAAACAAGCTGTCAGTGTTTAATACGTCCTGCTGGTTAAATGTCATGTCCAGACTGCAGCCCGTCTTATCTCGTTTCCCCATTTCTATGCATTATTGATGAAGGCCAGTATCACACAACACTCAGTGTCTGCTCTTTACGCATACAGGCTTTTTTATAAAGACGCCTGGTCTCGTTTTAAAACAGAAATTCACACATTTTTAAAAAATCATTCTAAATAATTACTGAAATAATAGATATCAAAGTTAATGCGCAGTAACCCAGGGGAAAAAAAAAAAATCTAATAAAGTTCAGTCAGGTCATCTGGACAGTTTTTTTTATTTTTTAGATGTTTCATTCTTCATCCAAAGGACTTCATCAGTCTGAGTAGCCACAATAAACTCAGACCCACAAGCAGCACACTCACATAGTGGACCAACAAGTTTGCTGGTGATAAGATGGTTTCTGGGGCTCGCCCTCTCCCCCGTCGACTCCTCTGAGGCAACCATAGCCAAAGTGGTTCACAAAGTGGTTCACAAAGTGGTTCACAAAGTGGTTCACAAAGTGGTTCACCTTTGGTCCACTATGTGAGTGTGCTGCTTGTGGGGCTGAGTTTGTTGCAGCTCCTTGGACTGATGAAGTCCCTTGGATGAAAGACGAAACATCTCAACAAAAGAAAAAAAAAAAAAAGAAACTGTTCAAATGACCTGACTGAACTTTGTTGGAAATAATATATAGCGGTAGTTTTTTTTTCTTTTTTTGTTTGCAATCTGCTTTTTTAGTGTCATAATTATTGGGACATGATTTTTGATGGTTTCAAATTGAACTGTCTACTTGTTTTTTCCCGTGTGGGAAAAAAAAAAACGATTACTTGTAATACTCTATAAACAACAATGATTAGTAACAGAGTAAATGGGATAGTTAAAAGCTGGAAAAAGAACGAGTAAATAATGATGCTTAGCTTTTTTGCATGTGTGTCCTTTTCAGTTCATTTAAATATAACCTGTGCAAATTATGAAGAGGAAATTTATCAAATTTAAAACGTTTGACACACTGCCTTCATTCCTCACAATAAAGACAAATGTTTTCAGAACAAAACAAAAATGCCTGTGAATATAAGTGGTTTAGAGCAGAGGGACGGGATGTTTTAATGGTGGAGGGGAAACAGCACAATACATTCTGTGTATTGAACACGTGGGATCTCATATGCTGAATAATTCTCTGCGACGTTGTGTCATCTGTAACTTTAGCTGACCTTTGTCACCTGATCCTGACTGAAGGAAGCTCCACATATAAAGTTCATGTTGAGGTGTTTTACTGTTAAACTCTTCATAGATGACAGCATTCCAGTGAGGGGTGTTTTTACAGTGCCTTGAGTAAAATGCATAGGATAAGCACAGCTTTCACCTAATCTGAACATGTACTTGTGTAAAGTGTACGCGTCGTCTGCGACTACACCAAAACCTCTGCTATGAGGCTGATTTAAGGCACATAAAAAACAAAAGTTAGATTTGTGGGATGCAGCTGAAGGTGAACAACAAGCCGATGCAGGAGGAGATGGAGTGCACACCAACTGAACACAATGAGTCAAAACAAGAACACGAGTGGCAACATGTGGCTGGATCCTGGTGTAAAGCAATATCAGCCCCAAACAATGACTTTTTTTATGTTGCAGAGCCTCTAACTGAACAAATAAGTATTACATTTAAACTGAGCAGACCCAGGGAAGGCAGTGGTGCTGTGCTCTGTGTTGCTGCATTGTTACATTTCTCAGACTATGAAGCTGCAGCGTCACGGTACGTTGCATAACGCCAATGTAGGCCTTGTGCAAGTTCGACAAGTAAGCATAAATAAAGTCTGATCCACAGAAAAGCAACACCTGCCTCCTGTAATGTCACTGATTTGTACGTCAGTGAATAAATAAAACTAACCTTTCACTTTCAGCCGAGGCTTTAACTTTTTTTTGATCTGGTAATCGGCATGCAATCACAACCCACTGTCGAAAGGTAAAGCTGGACTATAACAGTTGTTGGACTGTTAGCAAAATGTCTCGTGAACCAGTGGACAGATACTGGTAAAACTTGCTAATATTAATCACATACAGGTCCTTCTCAAAAAATTAGCATATTGTGATAAAGGTCATTATTTTCCATAATGTAATGATAAAAATGAAACTTTCATATATTTCAGATTCATTGCACAGCAACTGAAATATTTCAGGTCTTTAATTGTTTTAATACTGATGATTAT
>NC_056508.1:22674416-22690211 GCF_014905685.2 Nematolebias whitei | reverse complement strand
TATTGCAGCTTGTATTTTGTAATCTAGTTATTCAGTTGCTGTTTCAGGCGTTTTTCTTTCCTTGAGTGATTCTGAAGTTTAAAAAAGCAAATATACTAAAAAATATGTACAATATAGATCAATGGTTGTCAATGAATGGTTGTTTGCCTCATTTGTCTCCATGTGTCTCTGTGATGGACTAGAGACCTGTCCAGGGTGTCCCCGCCTCTCGCACAGTGATGGCTGGACATGGGCACCAGTGATCCCCGCAACCCAGAAAGGAAGAAGCGTGTAATGATATTGGATGAAGAGATGGATGGATGCATGGATGGATGGACAGATGGATGGGAATTTACTAATTGGCTTTCTGTGAATGTTCCTGTAAAGTGCCCTGAGACAACTTTATTGTGATTTGGCGCTATATAAATGAACTGAATTGAATTGAATTCTAATGATGATCTCGTGATCTAATGATGTCTCTTCAAAGTTTATTTTAAAAAAAATTGCAAAACTTTTATCGTATTATCCAAAGCTGAGTGAAACATGGCAGAACCTGCAGCTTCGCATTCAGCAGGTCTCATGTTGAGCACGTTACTGTAACAGTACTGCTGGTAACTTTACGTAAAGCAGTTCAGTAAAAATCTGTTAATCTCAATCTAAAAATCACTTTTAGAGGCGCTCAGCTAATTTTCAACACTGATGGAGAGAAAAACCTAAAATCAACCTGAAAATCCAACATCTGTATTTCCCATATTCAGCCTCTCCTAGCTTAAAATAATGGGATTATAATCACTTTTAATGTTTTGTAGCTAAATTAAAAGGGACGTGTGCTCATCCAGTCCATTTTATAGCAACGTGTGTGTTATATATATTGAATCGATATTAAAAGGAAGATCACAGAGGCCCATAATGTGACTGAACGCTGCTTCCCTGGAGAGGAATGGCTGAGGGACAGTGCAGCGTTTCAGGATGAGCTGTAGAAAAGATATGACATACGCCTCTATAATGAACATGCAATCACACTGCGACATGTGAGTGTGATTGGAAGTTTAAATGCCATAGTTAAATCTCTCAATCTCTAATCTCAGTCTGAACATTCAAAGTAAGCTGGATCGATCTTTGAATGCAGCAGTATACAGTGCAGAGGTAAAGCGCTTGAAAAGACACAGGATGGAGAAACGACTCTATAATCTGTGCATGCTTCCAGTTTTGGAGAGCTTTGCCACGTTTCCCTCATTATTACGGATTTAAAGCTGTCACCAGTGGAAATGTGCAGCTGCAGAGTTTCACTTCAAAGTGCTGCAGTGAGTTTCTGCAGAGCTCAGGGAGGCAGAACCAAGCTGGAGCAGATATAAAATAAAATAAAAACAGAAAATGGCTAAATTATGTTATGGATGAGGAATAAACGCACATGTGAGCACCATCACCTGTTAGTCTGAAATATCACCATGTTGGAGATAATGTCCTTATCTTCACTGAAGGCTTGAATGGCATTTAGAAAATGACTGATCAGCAATATTTTTCAGCACATTGCACATGATTGAGACTTATCTAACCCCAGATCCACTAACCTGTTTCATGCTGCCCTGCTATCACATTTCACATTATTAGAGTAATCAGATTTGCTCCCTCACACAAGTATGCAATATAAGATTATTTGCACATCCAAATAGAAATCATTTCCTCTCTGTCCTTAGCTGTTATTTTCATCCAACCTCCGGAGGCTTCGGTTGCTCAATGGAAAGTTTCTAACTCAGTGCTGGAACATTTCTCAGCACCATGAAGCACATTTATAGTAGAAGCATCTTAGACTGAATGTATTGAAAATGTGAATTTAAAGCAAAGTTGTTCTTTATTAACGCTTTGTCTTTTTTTTTTATGTTTGCCCATGGGATGTCAGCTGAGGAGACAAATGACACAGGACATCCTGTCCAACAAATAGGAAGAGCCGTAAAGTTTCACGCTGGACATGTTTGTGGTGCAGACACAACCGTCACACAGCGATTCCTGTTTACACGGTTTGATGCTTAAAATACACCCACTCATGTCTCCTCCATCAGCTCTGAGATAACTGCAGAAGGTCAACGTCAGCCTCAGCAGCTCCCAATTCTCCTTGTTTTTGTCCTTTTAAAGCAAAACTTGTGATAAAGAATGAATAATTAAAAAATAATAATAATACTTTACAGATAAATGTGCATAGTATGTGAAATGTTTATACATTTTGAGGCGGGGTCTGTAAAAAAAATGTATCAACAGGTAATATCTTACCTGTTGCAAAAAGCTCTTTGAACAACCTCAAGTTGGGAAATAAATGCATAAATTTGACCTGAGTGATGAGCTAACGGCTAGTCTGAGAGTAGCAGACAAAGTGGAGTGCCTAAAATATCTAAAGAAAAAAAAAATTGCAGTTCATGGTAAAAATTTCAGCAATCGTCTTAGGCTAGCTTTTAGCTTGTGAATTTTTTTTTTCTTCTTTCGGCTGCTCCCTTCTTTAGGCGTCGCCACAGCGAACTAAGTCGCACGAAGACTTGGCAGTTATTTTTTACGCCAATGTCCTTCCTGACGTAACCACAGACCACCGAGCTACCACAGCCCTCTGTGTGGAGCAGATAGCTGCCATCTAGGATGCCCAGGGGGGCAGATGGTGGGGGTTAAGGGCCAGAGTGAGGCAAATGAGGGTGGAGGCAAGCGTGGGTGCTTAACCTACTCCACCCACATTGTTATGTTGTCGGTACCGGGAGTTGAACCAGCGGCCTTCTGATCACAGGCCCACCTTCTCTAACCACTGTGCCACCACTCCCTTTCTTTAGCTTGTGAATATGACGTGAAAAATCCCACTACCAAAGCAGATTTAGCCATCTGAAAACTACACCAATCTAAAAGATTTCATAGTTCATCCATCCATCCATCCATCCATCCATCCATTATCTCCTCCTTGTTCTGGATTCAGGTCATGGAGACAGTCACTTAAGCAGGGAGGTCCAGACATCTCTGTCCACAGCCACCTCTTCCAGCCTTTCTCGATGAACTTCAAGGCATTCAATTCAATTCAATTCAATTCAAAAATCCTTTATTAATCCCAGAGGGAAATTATTTGTTGCTGTAACTTGTTATCCTCATTTCATTCAGAGATGTTATAGATGCTGATGGCTGAAGGCAGGAAGGATCTCCAGGATTTCCAGGCCAGCCAAGAGACATAGTCTCTCTGGTGTGTTCTGGGTTTCCCCTGGGGTCTCCTCCCAGTTAGACATGACTGGAAAACCTCCTTATGAGGTATCCAGGGAGCATCCTTATCAGACGCCCGAACCACCTCAACCGGCTCCTCTCAATGTGGAGGAGCAGCAGATCTACTAATCTAGTCCCACCTAGATAAATGAACTTTTCATCATATCTCTAGTCCTGCCACCCTTCGGAGAAAACTTGATTTGATCACTTGTATCCGCAATCTTGATCTTACGTTGACAATCCAAAGTTTGTGACCAAAGGAACATAGGAGGTAGGAACATAGACCGACTAGTAAACAGAGAGTTTCACTTTGCAGCTCGGCTCTTTCTTTATCACAACGGAAAAGCAAGGATTCTCATGCAAATCCTAATATTTAAATATCCTGATGCATGCTCAATTATCCAGGAAGAAAAATCTAACAAAGTTAAGTCATGTCCTCTGGGCGATTTCAAAGAATTATTATTATTATTATATTAATATTTAAATCTTTACACCATCATCACTTTTGCAGTACACCATTATTTTTATTGGAAATGGGAAATTTCTCCTGGAAGCCCCCAAGGTTGCACTGAAGGTGCTACAGCTAGTTGCTAGTAGAACTATTTCTGCTTACAAACAGTTGTAGAACTCCATCTGAATAACAAAAGCCAAATTAAAAACTGTTTATATGATAACTTTGCAGGAAACACAATGGCATTTTTGAGATTGGAGTTGTTTTAAGGTGTCAGCAGTCCCTGTTAGTCTTAGCAATGTTCAGACGATCCATTTCCGTCTCAATTTAGTTCTTGTAATTCCACGATACGTATGATAAGTTCTGGTGAATTTTGGCCCAATAGCTGCCAGGAGTTGGTACAAACATGTTCACAGTAATTCCAATTCAAAGTTTACACACTGTCTTGCAATTTTGTGTCCACTTGGAGACACTGGGCTGCAACTGTTGGCCACTAGTTGTCAAACAACATATGCAGGAGAGGCTCCAAAAAGTCTTGAAATGTCTATGGGGGTTCTCAGAAAAATCTAGACCACAATGCATTGCAAAAGATAAACATTGAGCATTCTCATTAATAACTGTATAGGTCAATTCTGTTACGAGCATCTTCAACCCATCCCGATGTGTTTTGATACCAGCATGGGAGATTTTCTTTGATAGAACACATCTTAGGCAAATGTTCAGATGTAAATACCACGTTGATGATGAAACTTCTGAAAAACTCATTCAAATCCGCCCATCTTCATTTCAAACGTGTACTCCGGCAGATTGAGTCATTGGGACGGTTGCCAAGGTGCGTACAAAGCTGGACAGTTCAAGTACAATGTGGGTGGAAGTAGGCCTGCCACAATAAACAATAAATCAATTAATCACTTTATTGTTCTTCACTGAACCCCCCCCCCCCCCCCCCTTTCTCTTTTCTCATTAAAATCCATTTTTATCGTCCAACCAAAATCGTGGTTTTGGATGGTTAAAAGCAGCTAAGCTGAGAAGCTAAGCTACGGGTTAAGCTAAGCGCCGTCTGGTCGAAGCTTCAAAAATTCACGTTTGAAACCCGTGCCTTAGTGTAAAAAGTTTTTCTCTGCAAAAAGAAGCTGAGAACTTGTTTACTGATTTTGTAATTAGAAGCTTTGCGTGAAAAATGCTATGCTGAAGAGCTCAAACCACACCGAGCGTCCGCCATTTTGAGAGCCAAAGAAAAACAGCCCGTGTCACGTCAAGGAGCTTTCCTCCCATTTTTCTTAGACATGCTGCTCGCTCCCTCACTATCCATCCTTCGGTTCAGTCTTATATTGCCATCCGGTGGTTGAAAAAAGGTACTACTGTACACGCAAAACAAATAAACAAACATTTCCCCTTAAAGTCGACAATACTTACTAATTATTGTCAAATTTCAAACAATATTATCGTTTATCGCAATAAGACAATTAATCACCCATCAAAATTTGTTATCGTGACAGACCTAGGTGGAAGTGAGCAACAAAGCAATGCACACGGCCAAGAATTAATTTTTGCAAACAATGCACACAAATGTAAGCCCTGATTTTTTTTTAACTGTTTGTTCAAATGTGGCCCCACGACTCGCTCGTCACTTGGTCACGAACACCCAAAATTCTGTAAGACTGCTACTAAAGATTCGCCAGTTTTATCGCAATCATCAGTCTCCAGCTAGACACCAACGAGATGCCGCCTTTAGCTCATTGGTTTGGTTAAACCTAAACTCAGTTTTTCCAAACAGAGGATGAGCCATCTACCGCAGGTAAGATACTGTTTGTTCATGAGTCCAACTTTAGATTGTCTGAACTATCACTTTAATGTCCTGGTAAATCCTGACTAAATATGATAAATAAATGAATAATAAATGATAAAGGGCTGAATATTAGATCAGGACGAAAGCTGCCATAAAATAAAACCATTTCAACAGGCGGGGTTTGCTGGATGTTTCAGTGAGGATTGTTAACATTCAGCAACACTTCCTGAACCAACCCATGATGCTGCATGACTCATTCACACCAGTGTAGCTTATTTTATCAAATGAAAATATTTCCAAGAATCCTACCAAACACTTATCAGCTGAAATCAGCGGTGATGAGAGGAATCCACAGGGCCACTGTGCAGGGAGAACAATGAGGGTGCTACTGTAGGTTACTGTATGGGTGGGTGCACCTGAGCCCCACATGTCAAACAAAAGCACTCCTCTTGTTTGAGTCAGGTTGGGAACATCACGCGCGCTCGTGGATGCAGTTGTAATTTCCTCCGGAACCTTTTGATCCCACGCACGCACGCACCACTGCTCAGACTTTGTGTGACAGTACAGTCTGAGGCGGGTCGGACCCATCGCGCATCAACCTTACCTTGGCACTCCTTTCAGGCTGTATCCCGGCTCCCGAGGCGATGACAAAGGCAGAGCTTCTCCGGCATGTTGATCCGCCCCGGGTTCAGCTTTGTCCGCGGAGGAGAGCCGCTGCCCGAGCTCATCATCCGGTTACTACCGGAGCGCGCACTCACCACGCCTTCAGCCGCCGCCGGCTATTATGAGAACAAGCTCTGCACCCACCCCCCGCTCCACACACACGCACACACCCTACCCTCCTCCCTCAGCCTATCTCCCCCCCTCCCCCCCCCCCTCCCACCCAGCAGCTGCCGGCCGGCCTGGTTCACGCCGCATCCCGACAATAATGACGCCTGATGGCCTGCAGGCTGTCTGCTGCTGATGCTGCGCCTCTGTCCTCAGCTTCACATCAAAACTGCTTCCAGTTCAGGTTCGTTGTCCAGCTCTGCTGCAACTTTCACCCCTGCTGCATGTAATTCAAATAGTAATAACGACGAGGTTATGTCACCATGAAGAGTTTACCTGAGTTTATCTGCAGAGCACTTCATTGGCTCCGTCTCAGCTGTTACCATAGCAACAACTTCTCTTGAGCTCCTCATATTAAAATTATTTAGAAAAAAAAAAAGAGAGGAAAGAATAAGCAAATGTTTGCACTTGCCTGGGGGCTTACAGTAAATCAGACTCTCCTGTTAGATTTCAGGGATCCTTTCAGTTTGGTTTGAAACCATTAAATGTCTTTGAAATATATATATATATTTTATTCTTGAATATTTCTTTATTCTAAAGCTGCTTGCATTTTCTCTAATTCACTTTTAGTTTCTTTATTTCTTTATTTATCTGCACACAAGGATTCACACACGATGTTAAACAACAATGAAGCTGCTGTTTGACAGTCTCTATACGTATTTTGTATTTTGGTGCCATCTTTTATGTAAAACGTCAGAACTTGTTTACACAACATCACAGGTTTTAATGCAGATTCAATCAAGTGGATCCAGTTAAACAAAAAGAAAAGTGCAACATTGATATGGTGTACATGGCTGTTTTAAAATATAATCATAAAGTCAAGTCAGTCAACCCATCTTGGTTTTAGATGGGGTTTTTTTTTTACATCATCATTTTCACCAATACTGTGGATTATAACACGCAGACTGAAGGCAACAAGTGATGAAAAATATGAGCAACAGATGAATTTAGCAAGTTAAACAGTTTCCTGTTAAAAAGGCAACGAAACAAGAAGCTGGTGTTTTAAATGTCTGATTGTATTACTAGTAGTTGTGTTAATCATCACCAGCATGATTCAGCGATGAACTTTCAGACGTGGTGCCGAGTCGCATCATTTGATGGATGTTCTGGACTCTGGAACTTTATTTTAGTTCCATATTTGAAGCATGTTTTGGCTCTGCCTGCAGAACAAGTTGACCTGATTGAAATGTGAGTCAGACACCGTTTACAAAATAAAAAATGAAGATACACAGACTTGGTGCAGATTTATACAGAGCAAGCATAAAGACCATTTGGTGGCTCTCATTTGATGATCGTGCCTGCTGTGCTGTACTTTCATCCTTTTACATCTCCTGACGCATCATGAAAACAACTCTGAACCTGATCACCAGTGTGGGTTTCACATGTGACGTATGTTCCTGCTCAGGAGTGACAGCGCTCACTGAAATATTCATTATGGTCTGAGCGCTGGCTCAGCAGGTAATCTTCCAAAAGGAAAGAGAGACGCCACAGTCCTACGCAAGTCCTAAAGTAACTTTAGTTCAGCTGCTCTAATGAACAAATCCATCCATCCATTATCTTTTCCCGCTTCTTTCTTTTCAGGTCACTGGTGCCCATATCCAGCTATCACTGTGGGGGAGATGGGGGACAACACCCTGGACAAGTGTCCAGTTCATCACAGGGCCTTAATGCACAAATACGTTTTTTTTATTTAATATAAAAATAAAATAAAATAAAAACACTGAGGGAAAAAGGCCAAGCATTTTTGAAGAAATGCTTATCATCCACCAAGTTTCCCACTAGACTTTTAGACTATGATCTTCTTCTGCTTTGTCCAAACACTGGAAATATTTTACGTGTGATCTCCTGCATCGTGAGATGTCACCACTCAGAATGTGTGTTGTGAATGACTCTCAGCTACTACCACATCAAACTTCAGTTCAATGTCAAACTGACTGAGTTACAATAATTTTTGTATTGCTGGTGTTGATTAGCTGTGGCAGCCATCTTGAAGTGAATTGACTTTAATAGTTTGCCATTTATAGCATATGTGCATCCACTGATTACTTTCTGAAAGTTTCTTTAAAATCTGCCCAGTGGGTTGGGAGCTATTTTGCTAACAGACAGACCACATGTTGACTCCACATGTTGATTATATTAAATTTTTTAGGCAAAGATTGCTTAGAATTTGTTTTGTGAAAGACTCTTCTGCTAGAACACAAAATCGTAGCACAATATCTGTAAAACTCATGGAACTGTAGCTGTTTTTGTGTTTTGGAGGTCGATTGGCTGTAGCAGCCATGTTGAATTGGATTGGTTCCAGTCATTTTTAATGGTATATCCAATACCTATTGTTTGAAAGTTTCAATCAAATCTGTTCAGCAGTTTATAAGAAACAATGCTGGGCTTTTTGTTTTGGCGGAGGGCAAGAAATAGTTTTACAGCAGAATCTCATTGACAAGCTGGAGCTTACCAGCAGTAACAGGCTTCTCCTGAAGCCCCGCCCCTCTCTGTTCCTGCACATCTGACATCATTCATGAATAGGCATCTTGTTAGGATCCACCCCTAAAACCATCTAGTAAGTCTGCTCCTTACTAGAAAAGAGGAAAACAGCTCTCATTACACCAGCTACCTTCATAAGGAACATCCTTTCCACCCATAATGAGTGGTATTTTAATTTAAAATGTGTGACATAAGACAGTCTAATAGAAACAGTTTTTGAAGTGGTACTTAACTCCATCAATCACTATGTGAGAGGCGAAGGACACCCTGGACATGTCTCATATCCATCACAGAGACACATACAGACAAACGAGACAAACAACCATTTGCACTCTCATCTAATCCTAGAGACTACTTCCAGATGTTAATTATTTTACTGTAATTCATGTTTGTAACAACCCACGAATGCACGGGGAGAACATGCACACTCCACACAGAAAGACCAGGAGGTGACCCTGCAGCATTGCTAACACTAACCACTATTCCACTGTGCTTCTAACATGATCTAAAAAAAAAATTTGCATGAGGAGTCCCAAACAAATGTCCAGAACGAAAAAAAAACAGGGACAAGGCTTGATATGGCAACAAAGCGCCCGTGCAGCTGCAGCAGTGTAATCTGAGACATGCACTTGAGTTTTTATCATGCACAGTGGACTGTGAAGGCAGCTAGTCTTCATTTAAACACAAGTCAAATTCTGGCAGACAGATGCTTTGTGTAAATACACCTACACCCTCCAGAACAACAGAAGCTGCATATATCGTCCCTAACTGGGCAGTGCCAGTACGTCTACTGGTGGAGAAAAAAGCTTACAAGTTAAAAATAAAAGCTAAACCTTCATATAACATCCAAGTCAATATAAGACAAAACACAAGTTTGACTGCATATTTCACCTTAAGCAAACTGAAAAATCAATTCTATCAATTTTATTATATAATCAATTTTATTTTGAACCACTTGAGCATACATCAGGATATGAAAAATCAATTGTTTGTCATAAAGGTGTTTGTTTTTATCACCTTTCAGGACCTATCCTTGGATAATTGTCAGTACCTGTCCGTTTGGGGACCAAAGCCTGGTCCTAAAACTTATTTTCTGGGTTATGGGTTAGGTTCTGGTAAGGCAGATTTAGATGAAAGCTAGGACCTCCTGCCACTCAATAGATGCCCAAAGTGGGGTATGGAAATGAAGAATGTGCATGCTTGACTCAAGCTCAAACTGAATCCTGATGGTTTCCTGATTGGACCCTTATCAAAACCCAGAAGAGGAAGCTGCCCTCAGTGAGCTCTGTACCCTAAATCCACTCATCATAAAACCAGCAAGCAAGAGCCTAAAATTAGAGCTAGACTTACTATAAGGATGACAAATGCTAAAATAAATTAATAGAGATTATAGGATCCAATGCCGTCCAGGATACATGTAATGAAAATTGAAAGTAATAAAGGAATTGGATTTTGGTTAAGGATGCAATCTAGATTTCCTGATAAATTCATGCACTATGCACAACATAAAGTGGCTCACATGAATTGAAGTCAGTATAGCGTCTTGAAGCATAAAAAAAAGCATTTTTCTCCATTTTATTGTGACTCCAGAGTTGATGAGCCTAAAAGACTGAAGGCCACTGTTGTTCATATGAAACCTGTCAAATGAAAGCCAAATGTTTGCTCTCACCTGAGCGGAATCATTTCTCATTCGTTGGTGTCCTACATTTCATGTTGTGCACAGCTTGTGTTTGTTCTGAGGCTGCTGCTGCTTATAATAGTAATCTGCACATCTCTGAGCAAACAATCATGTGGTAGGCTTTGTAATTATGCACCTGCTTTCAGTCAGGTAGAGACCGGTACATTTACAAACGTTCTTGTGGCACAGACCATGAGTGTGTTTTTGAGCCCTACATTCCTGTTGTGGCAAGTGGCTAGAAGGCTGGACTGAAGGACAACACAGACACTGATCATGGCAGCACAACATCTCTAAAAACTGGGATCTACAGTAACGAACAAGACCCAAGATACAGGTTGTGCAAAACTGCCTCAGAGACAATCCAGCATATCAATTACAGAATGTGAGATCCAGGCAGGCAAAGCATACATGGAGCACCATAAGCAAGTGGCTGGAATAATATACAGGAACATCTGTGCTGTGTGTGGACTGGAGGTCCCACAGTCAAAGTGGGAGATGCCACCAAGTGGTGGAGAATCATACGGTTCAAATGCTGTGGGACTTCCAGATCCAGACTGACAAACAAGTCATGGCTAACTAACTGGACATTGTGATGGTCGACCAGCAAGAGAAGAAGGCAGTGGTGAGAAATGTAAATGGACTGTACTTATACAGCGCCTTTCTATCTTATTTCAAGATACTCAAAGCGCTTTAAACTACAATCTGTGCCTCATTTACCCATTCATACAGCACTCTACTAGATCTCTACAAAGAGAATTGAACAAATCATTCTAAAGAGACTAATCAGAGCTTTAGATCACATTCATACACTGATTGGACACACATCAGAGGGGTTCAGTGTCTTGCCCAGGGACACACTGACATGTGACTGCTGGTGGATTTGAACCCCCAACTCTCGCATTGGAGGACGACTGCTCTAACCACATCCTCACATCTCATCTCCTGCTCTGACTCTTGGTGAGATTTGTTTCTTTGGTCTCTCACTCTCAGCATGTGTTGCTCAGGCATCATACTTTGTATTTCTGTAAGTTTTACAACATTATTTTACATGTTTTCAGTTTGTTTGTTTTTTTAAATTGCCAGTTGATGCATATTTTCATTTATTTTGCATGGGTAAAATCCAAACTTCAAACCAGTTTAGCAGGTTGAGAATGCAAAAATTAAGTTTCCACTAAATTTTCATTTTGCCTCTTGTCACCCTGAACGCCAATAATGCATTTTGTTTAGCTCTCTACTGCCCTCCAGTGGAAGAAGTGTCCAAGTAAGATGCTCAGGGAGGCAATGATGGCTGGAGAGAAGACATAATATAATGCACATGAGGGTTGACAGAGTTTACAAGTCTGATTGAATGTGACGTCAGGGTCCTTTCACAAACTAGATGCATGATTTAAGTTTGTGTGTAATAAAATCTGACCTTGTCTAAATGACGCATGTTTTGAGTGACTGTAGCATTCCTTAAATCCAGTGTCCTCAGAATGTTCTTATGATGTCATCTCTAATCCTTTTAATGACTGAACACATAATCAGCGGCAGATTCCTCCTTCTGAGTTTAAAATGATTTCCAGTGTTAGTTTACACAACCATCCTCCGCTTGACAACCTATTTATTACACCTGACCTTGCATTATATTGATTCTCTCATCATCACCGGCTGCTGAAAGCAGACTATCAGGCAATAATGATTTCGCCTGTTTTTGAGCATGTTTGTGCAAGTGATTTTTTTAAAGCGAAATATCTCAAACTTTGGGATTGATAATGAAATTTTCAGAAAGTAATCACTGAATGTACAACTATAACTGATTATGAGAAGTCATTGCAGATGTCCGCCACAGATAATCAACATAAGGCAACACAAAAATGGTTATGACTCACACACTTTTACAGATATTGAGCTAACATTTGCTGTGGAAGCTGAGAGTCATCCTCAACACATCATTTGAGATTGACATCTCATAATATGAGATTAAGTCACACAATGATCTCAGTATAAAACTCTGGCATGAGAGATAGTGGAGGATATGCATTCCTCTAAGGAAAGCTCGGACTTTAATTAAAAATAGGCTATTTACTCAAACTGAAAATGATTATTAGTCATACATTTTTTTATACATTAGATTACAATAAATAATCTATCCAGTCATTTTATTTTCATGTCCCCCCCCCCCCCATTTTATTTTCCATTTATTTTCATATTTTACTTAATTGTTTTGAGTGTGACAAAGATGTAATATAAAACGTTATGTTGTTTATTTGTCATATACAGGTTAACACGAGGTCATCGGTGCAATGAAATAAATGTTCAGGATGAGAAGAACCGATTTGACTCACTAAAATAAATAAATAAATAAGTAAATAAATAAATAAAGCATGCAATAAGGGTACAAAATGAAATACCAAAAAGCTGAAAAGGAAATATAATATTTACAAGGTCCAAGAGAAATATACTAAACAACAACATGGTAGAATATAATGGTGCAAGTAGAATTAATTTGAATGTGTAAGTATTTCACAGGTAGTAATATTAGTTTAAATGCACATGATGTAACATAAACTAGGTTGTGTAACATGTTATTGCACAGAGTAACACTGAGATTAACTGAATTATGATAAAGTATAATATAATAATGTATTGCTGCAGCCTTTTAATATAAATCGATTCATATCTAATTATAAGAATACTAAAGCTAAATAATGATTTTATTTACAGCGTGAAGGAAATTACCTTTTAATAAGTGTTTTTGTTTTTTTTTCTTTGTGAAAATAAATGATGTATATCCATTGGGAAGTTTCAGCCAATCAGATCCGTGTTGACGTTTTCAGCCTCGGTGCATGCTGGGACTCGTAGTTCTCACGCGGCACTCCGCCCGGTTTCCTCGGTGTCCCCGCTGGCTGCGCTGGACTACAGAGCTCCGGGTCCTGGACAGAGAGGCGGCTGGCGGTGACAGTTGGTTCAGTCAAGCACCGAGGCACAAACATCGTCCCACTCTTTCTCTTAAGGGCTGTAGTTTTTATTTTATTGTATTTTATTTAAGTTGACACCTTCCAAACATGCAGTCCGAGTCGGGAATAGTTCCGGACTTCGACGTCGGAGAGGATTTTCAAAACGAGCCCAAAACCTACTACGAGTTGAAGAGTCAACCTTTGAAGAACAGGTCAGTTTTAACGTGACCGGCTGTTAGCGGTGTTTCCCGGGCTGGAGCGGTTCTGGTGCTCAGGACCAGGTGATAAGAGTTGGTCGTGCTGTGGTTCTGGGGCTCCCCCCGCTCATGTTGCTGCAGCTGGATCGCCTCTTCTTTCTCTGGTTATCCTGAAGTTATGCAACTCTTGGGTGTTGTCTTGTCAACATCAACTTCAAATATTAGCTCGTGGAGGAGCAGACCGGTCAGAGTATGAAGAGATGCTGTTCAGCCTCACTTGAAACTCCTAAAACATAGAGGAGACTATGGTGCTTGGACCCCCCCACCCCCCTACAGTGGGTGCTGAACACACGTGGGGAGACGTGTACCAATGGATAACAGCAACCCCTTTAATCTGTCAATTGCTTTTAGGTAAACTCGGGTCAAGATGTTTAGTGGATGATGCTTTTGTAAAATTTGCAGTATTGACCAATTAAAACGTTGTTCTGGTCCTTACCAAAATTAAAATGATTAACATCTAAATTCATGCTCAATAATCCAGGTAAAAAAAAAAAATCCAACAAATCCATCTGGATTATTGAGCATGAACTTTGATGTTTTAAGCCACTTTGACTATGGCAGCCTCAGAGGAGCCGACAAGGGAGAGGGTGGGCTCCAGGAACCATCTTGTCACCAGCAAACTGGTTGGTCCACTATGTGAGTGTGCTGCTTGTACGACTGAGTTTGTTGTGGCTCCTCGGACTGATGAAGTCCTGTGGATGAAGGATGAAACGTTTCAACAACAACAAAAAAAGAAACCCTCCAGATGACCTGACTTAACTATGTTGGATTCAAATGTAACCTTAATTGTATCAAAAACACACAACACATTCCACGATGCAAATATTAAACAAAAAGAGAGACGAGATGCAAAGTTCTGCGTTCAGAGCTTTCAGTAGCAGCCAGCTGCTGCTGATCGAACGCACTTGATTAGATTATCACTGTCAGTGGGAACACCTCTATAAAGGCGGGAGCGTTGGCGCTTTCTGCTTATATCGGTGTGTGGTAAGACTTAAGGAGCAAAGAGATCAGCATTTACCTCTGCTGGCCTGCAGAAGGTTAAAGGTCTGTCCAAGCAACTTGAAGTTCATCGTGTTCTAAGGAGAACGATTACGCACAAGCGGAAAACATTTTAAGACGGCAGCCAGTCTTCTCAAGAGTAGATGTGCCGGTAAATTCACCCCAAAGTCAGACAGTGCGATGGCCAGAAAACCCAAGAGCTCCAGCTTAGACTCGGTTAAATAAGTGGAGTTTAAAGTTCTTGACGGGACAATTAGAAAAAGACTTGTTTGGGTGGGTTGCAGGAGGAACACCCCCCCACCACCACCACCACCAAAAAGAACATGGCAGCATGATTTTTAGATTGTAAAATTGTATCTGAATGAACCACAGAACTTTTGGAACAATGTCTTTTGGACAGATGAGACCATGGTGGATGTGATTACCCACAATGCATTGTGGCACTTTAACAAAAAGAAAGAAAAGGATTCAGTGCATACTAGCAGAACACCTCATACCAGCTCTTCAGGCTGATTTGATTTGGGCTTGTTTTGCAGGACTTGGACACCTGTAAACTAGGATCACAGTAGCAAATCTACAAGAGAACAGCTAAAAAAAAGAAAAGAATCAAGGTGAGGAATAGTTCAGCATCCAGACCTCAACCTGATTGACATTATATGGTGGGGCCTTGAGCTGAGCAGAAACAAACACCTGCAAACCTCAATGAACTGAAGCCATGTTGTAAAGAAGAGTGGGCAGAACGTCCTCAGCCGCGTGAGAAGCTGGAAACGTCCTACACTGAACCACCACTGAGAACTGTTGCTGCTACAGGAGCTTCTACACGTTGCTGAATCACAGGGTTGTCTTACGGTTGTCATACACAGCACTTCAATTTTGGTTTCAGTATTTAATTAATAAACAAGGACATTGTGGAATTTTTTTTTTTTTTTTTTGTTCACCTAAGTTTTGATTTGAATCATTTTAGAACACGATAAAGACTTCTAATGTGCAAAACCCCCAAACAGATTGAGGGTAGGCTTTTATTTTTTTGACAGCACTTTTATATCATTATTCAATTAATTAATTCAACTGTAGTTAAATTTAGAGACAACACTACATTAACTTAATCAACCAATGTATGCAACTTACACCATTTCAAACGTCCAATGTATTATAATCATATACATATA
>NC_056508.1:22657108-22674316 GCF_014905685.2 Nematolebias whitei | reverse complement strand
ATATATACATATTTGAATAAAGATGCAACAAGAAAGTTTTATTTAGTTTTGGCTGTTGCATCACAAAACAGTCATGTAAACAACAAAATACAAAAGAGATAGACAGGTGCTATATAAGTACAGTCCATTTATCATTCTTGCAGTCCCGTCCTAAACAGGAGGTGTCCCTACAGAGAAAAAACACTTCTGAGCTGCAGGACTTGCAGCAGAAGAAGAGTTTACCGGAAATACGTTTATCATAAATTAATGTATTTGCAGATGCATAATTCAGGCAGACAAGTAGGAACTGAATTCAAACCCATAAAACAAACAGCCGACACTGACAAGGCTGCAAAAGATACTAACAAATAAAATACTACAAACAACTATAGGTACAAGAGAAAGCCACTCGTAACCAGGAAGCTGACTAAAGGAAATATAAGGCTCTGACAACAGGGTGGAGAAACCACAAAGTGTATATAAATATGCTGGGAGGGGTGATTACCGAGTGAGTGCAGCTGTGTTGGTTAAAATATAAGGAGCAGGTGTATAAAGAGCTGGAGCTGGTCGAACTGAGGAGCAAGGAATACAAGGAGAAATAACCATGGATCCAAACACTAAATTAACGTATTATCAGGAATATAAAGGAGTGAACCCAAACAAAAGAACAGTTAACTAATAACTCAAACACCCTGACAACACACGTAACGCTCAAACGTCTTGCTGCAAGCCTGGGATTAAACGCACCGCAGAGGTTAAAAGCAATAATCTTGTTATCAATACAGTACATCGGCACACATTATAACCAATAATATTACACAACCCCACAACATTTTTTACCTCATGACTTCATTTATACACTTTGGTGAGTCAGATATATTTAGTCTGATGTCACCTTTCATCTTGTAGTGCACAGTAAAGATGCTTTATATGCATTTACTACATTTTATCATAATATGAAGCCTCTTTTATTTATTTATTTTCACCACAGCCAGCAAACTAACATGAAGATTTGGCAAAAGTTTTATGCAGGATACCCTTCCTGACGCAACCACTGAGCTACTGCCATCTAGGGCGCCCAGGGAAGCAGCTGTGGGGCTTTTAGGGGCAGCCCTGAGTGGGTCAAATGAGGGAGGCAGGTGTTTCCCATCTAAATTCTTGAGGATTCAAATGGTCAATTTCCTGATCGCAGGCCTTCTTTAACCTCTGTGCCACCACTCCCCTATATTACATGGAGTCTGAGAAGTCAGCTATTCACCAGTGGATTCATTTGCCGTCCTAATAAGAGCTCAATGAGAAAACCGATCCTGCTCTCAAAGCCTCTGTGTTGTATAAAACAGTAGCCAGGAGATAAGTTGTTCTGGAAACGGTCAGTAAACAGCTGCCCTGGTTCTCTTCACGCAGCAGAAAATGACAAATTAAACCCAGTGTTTCATTTTTTTAGCAAAACCTTCTTCAGAATACTCAGCCACTTTTAATTTTAAAGAAAGAAACGACTGGCACCTTGATTCAACTGCTTAATTTGTCTCATTTTAGAACGTTGATAGCTGCGATGCATTCTGACTTCAGGTACAAAACATGAATTAAACACGTAAGTAGCAATATGTTTCAATTCAATTAATTTTATCTATATAGTGACAAATCACGGCACAAGTGTTTCAGGTCACCGAACATTCACATACATACAATCTTAGGGATGCACGATATTGGATTTTTGGCCGATATCCGATATGCCAATATGTTAAAACTTATTTGTCCGATAACCGATACCAATACTGATTATTTTTTCCCCTAGATCTACATTCAGAGACTACATAGCTTTATCTGCTGTGGAATTAAAATACTACATTATTCTGCATGGTCTGTCAGTTTAACCTGCTACCAAATGCAGATGCCCTAAAGGGGGCTGAAAATGATGCAACATTTCAACTTGGATTATTTTAAATGTTAATTTTAGTCATGACATTTACTCTCTCTAACACAATGACAACACTCGAACAGTGCAAATTTGTAAATTTTCACAAATCTAAACCTGTTCACAAGCGACAAGTGAAAAGCACATAAGTAGTAGTGCTTTAATAGATATACTTGACAGTTTCTTAATTAAAAAAAATAACATAAAACCGAAGCTTTTTATATCAGTGAGTTATTTTGATTGAATGGCCGATATCCGATATTTAACTTTATCGCTAATATCAGCCGATACCGATACCATGCCGATAATATCGTGCATACAATGTGTGCTGTTTCTAAATTACGAAATCAAACTCTGAGTTTTGATAGAACAAAACACTCTTAACTAACCCATCCATAAAGCCTGTGTAGTCAGGTTTTTTTGTGTGTCTTGTGCCATCACTTCCCTTTTTTAACACATTTAGTCATTGTTTTGGTGAGACGCACAGAGAACAGTGCGCCACAGTTTTTAGACTGAGATTTTTCACGTTACTTTTTCTTTCTTATTTTTCACAGATTTGCTGTTTATCTCCTTGTGTTTTAATTCAACCAAATAATAATAATAATAATGTTTTGGACTCTGAGAACCTTTCACCCAGTTCTGCATTTTTTTAACTAATGTCTTCAATTTCTTCATTAGTGAAATGTCATTACCGTGTTGCACATGCTCGGCTGAGTCTGAGCCGTGCTGTGTTGCTGCAGCGGTGAATCCCAGTCTAACCAACGTTTCAGCTCTGGATTGTTTTATTTGACAAGGTATTCCCCTGAATATGTGAAGTTGCGTGAACTTTGCTTGTAATTGAATGTGTCCCACTTCCTCTTCCCATCACATGAAGATGACCCAACATGATATTAGTCACGATGGCCGTGTTTGTGACACGCTATTGCACACGATGGAAATACAGATTCTCATCGTTGTCTCCCAATAGCTGCCTCAGCTAAATTTCCAAATTAGAAATCTTGGGTGTGACCAAATGCCACCTCAGCTTTCACAGTTCTGTCTGTTTTCCCGCCGTCTCCAGATCAGTTTGACTGCAGACAATGTGTAAGACTGTTTGGGCCTAAATATAAATGTGAGATAGGCAGGGGATTCATCTTCATGCAGTGTAAATAAGATGTATAATTTTAGCGTGGAAGTGTTACATCTGAAGTGTTAAGTTGAAGAAAGGGGGGATTTTTTGCACTCCTAATCAAACTAAAATCTGAAGTTTTAGAAACTTAACTTATGCTTTTAATTGTGACTATAACCTCTGGGGGAAAAAAAAAAAGCTTTTTTACTTTCAACAGAATCGAGACAAATTAATCCATCCATTATCTTTACCCGTTTCTTCCTTTCTGGGTCGCAGGGGTCGCGTGTGTCTACGTCCACAGTCACTGCAGATACCCTGGACAGGTTACGAGTCCCCAAAATCACAGATGTTGGGTTGCGTTGGAATTGGAAAACACCTGTTTGGAGAAAACAAAAACTAACTAGAAGGTTCAGTGTAGGCCTGTCACGATAACAAGTTTTGCTGGGCGATTAATTGTCTCAGAAGTTATTGCGATAAACGATAATATTGTTTGAAATTTGACAATAATTATAATTATAAATAAAATCTAATTTAAGAACAAATGATAGTTAATTTTTGTGTGTAGTACCTTTTTTGACCACTGGATGACATAAGACTGTTTGAACAGAAGGATGGATAGTGAGGGAGTGAGCAGCATGTCTCTTTAAGAAAAATGGGAGGGAGGCCCCTTGACGTGACATGGGCTGTCTCACCTTCCTGTTTTTTGGTTCTCAAAATGGCGGATGCTCGGTGTGGTTTGAACTCTTTAGCATAGCATTTTTCACACAAAGTTGTTAATAAAAAAAACAGTAAACAAGTTCTCATCTTCTTTTTGCAGAGAAAAACAACTTTTTAGACGAAGGCACGGGTTTCAACCGTGAATTTTGGAGCTTAGACAAGACGGAGGTTTTTTCCCGAGGTCTGCCTGTTAACTTAGCTCATAGCTTCTCAGCTTAGTTGCTTTTAACGATCCAAAAACGCAATTTTGGACAGATAAAATTTATTTTAAAGAGAAAGGGAGGGGTCAGTGAAGAGCACCGGAGTTGAGCCTTTTGTCATCCAGTGTCTCCAGTAGAAAGAGAGAAACACAGAGAAGCGATAAAGCCGATAAATGAAATGAGGTTGATAATTTTCATTTATCATGCGATTACTTGATTAATTGATTAATTGATTAATTGATTTATTGTTTATTGTGACAGGCCTAGTTCAGGGCTCATTCCAAGCCATGTCTGAGGCTGCGTTTTGCATTTAGGAAGGTCATGAGTTCTTTCTTGAATACAGAATATTGATATTTTTACTTACTTGCTGTCTTTCACAACTGATAAGATAAGAACTTTATTGATCCCACAGGAAATTGTTGATTGTTGAGAAATTGGATTAAAAAGATAAGTAAATGGTAAACGGACTGTACTTGTATAGCACCCTTCTATCTGATCAAGACACTCAAAGCACTTTACAACACAGTCTGTGTCCTCATTTGCCTGTTCATACAACACTCTACTAGATCTATAATCAGAGCTTTATCACATTCTTACACCGATGGGATTCACATCGGAGGCAATGAGGGGTTCAGTGTTTTGCTCAGGGACACTTGGGCATGTCAACTTTATTTATAGAGCACATTTAAAACAGAAGCTGTTACCAAAGTGCTTAGGCATGTGACTGCTGGTGGAATCAAACCCCCAACTCTTGCATTGGAGGACGACTGCTCTAACCACTCAGCCACAGCCGCCCCTAATCAAAGTTCTAGCATTGCTTAAAGGATTGCATATCACCACCTTCTTTCCTGGGAGAGTTTTCAACTAGGATACTTTTATTTTGAGAAATGACAAGAGTTCTGACCAATGAGAGATCACCTAGCACTCTGCTACTACAACGAGCTCAGTTGTCTGTGGCAGCCATCTTGATTTAAGATGACTACAACATTAGTTGTAGATGTACAACCATTGATTACTTTCTGAGGTTTTCTTTCAGTCAGTGAGGTGTTGTGCCAGCAAAATATCTTATGAACCAACCAAACAAGCACACCCATTTTTATTGCCTTTATCAGTTATCAATACAATAATTTAACATTTTCAACAAGCCACATTTATTTACATTTTTAGGAAAAACTGTAGACTTTATCCTTGCTCAGCAGCTGAAATCCTGATTTAAACACTTAATTGGCCAATGATTTTTGGCATGCAGATATTACTGTGCATCCCTGGGTCCTCACTGTCTTTACTTCACTTTTCTGTCAGATTTCAGGAAATTCAGGCTGATACTTCCAGCGCAATCTTCCTAACAGACTAACAGATTTCTGCTGATGCTTTGCTGAATACTGTCAGAAACAGGTGCACACAGTAGCTTTCGGTTTCTGTTTCTGTTTATTACAGCCATGTTTTGCACTGTCAGAAACTAATGTCTGAATTATAGCCATCAAAATATCTGGGGTTACACTCTCATAGATAGACATCATCTATCACAGACAGTTCATGCGCTTCATAAAGACTTGTTTAAATAAATATATAACTTGTAAATAACTTGTTCAAATAAAGAGACTTTGACTTTTACTTAAGGATTTGCTCATCAGTTCCTCTAAAATAATGTTTTTGCATCGAATGTAAGCAGCGTGTTTAACAGGTATCATTGTATGCCTTTTTAATGTCTCGCAATTACATTTGATCTAAATCAAATAATAGTTTTGTTTAAGTCAGAAAATATATGAGTAAAATTAGGCCAAAGTGATTCAAATGGTGACTGAAAATATAAACATTTGATTCTACTTTTCAACCTATTTTGTTCTGTGAAATTTACCTTTCAGAAAAGTATTCTATCCCTTTTTAATTTTTATATTTTTCAGTTAAAGAGGTTCTGTTTTACATGATAATTGCATTTTAACAGAACCAGATTCCATATTGGTTACGTCAGGCTCTAGTTTTGAATTTAAGTAGAAAAACACCAAACGCTAGACGAATGACAACGACATACATCAAAGGTTAGCTGGTTCTGTTAAAATGCAATTATTCAAAACTAGAGCTTGACCTAACCAATATGGAAATTTTGGCTGTCGCTGATACTGATATGAGGAGAGGAAGGCTAATTCTGACAAGCGATATAATGGCTGAAAATCTTTTAGCTTTGTCCACCCCCAAGAATCCACATAGACAGCGAGTGGTGCCAGGCTTCTTTATTTAGCGCGGCTGTTAGCTTGTTTATTTAGCGCGGCTGTTAGCGATCATGAAGCTAAGCAAATCAAATCCACACTATACGTAGTCCCACAGTAGGTTTACAAGAGGTGCACTGGTCATAAAAAAACAGTCTTTCTAATGTGCGTTCACATCTTCTGTCCTCTACTATTCACCGTATAGTTATGAAGTGTATTACATAATATAAATTAAACTAAGAACCGCCTTTCCCTGTTCATTGTTTAAACAGTCAGTCACGTATGGTGAAGGCCTAATTATTATTGACCGCAGCAGCTATTTTTTTCTTTGTAGTGAAGTTAAGATTTCAGACAAACAATGCATTTCATTGAGGACGACAAAGATAACGTTACTAGCACTGATATATTTGACCTCTGTGTTAGATTTATTGTTCTGGATGAAATTTTACAAGGCAATAGCCTATGCTAGTTTATATTAACGTTACCTTGTTAACTTGAGAGGCACGTAGCTAATATCAAGCGGATTGGAGGAGGATTGACGAGAGCTACAGATTATTATATTACTATATGTTATATATATATATATATATATATATATATATATATATTACTGCTGTTGATTTTTTTATTTATTTTACAGATCAGTTACAATAAACTTACTGTGCTCTGTTCAGCAAAATACGCTACACAGTATTTAGTTGCTCCCTGCTTCTCAACATGGCCATGACTTGAAAGTAGTCCACATGCACCCTCTGCTGGATACTTTGTACAATTACGCCATTTGCAAGTAAGGACACAGTTAGTTCTCAGCATTTTAGAGGTGATAATCAGAAGTGTTTATATCAGCAGATAATGGTCCAATTATTACAGATACCAATATATCAGCTTAAAATATTGGCTCTACTGATATATAATGTCGGATTATACTAATAACTTCATTTATTGCCCGTCAAAGGTGAATAACACCTTTGACGGGCAATAATTGTTAATAATTGGTGGTACCTGTGTTCTTTTATCTACGTGTTATTTACTACTAATTTTATTATAAATATAATTATTTCATAGACCACATGATGGATTTTAATGAAACTCTCAGAAAGTAGTAATAAAAAAGTATTTGCAAATAAAATTAAAGACACATTCCTCTATTATTGAAACTTTTTTTTTTTTTTCTTCTTTTAGTTATGGTTTGCTTTGGGTCACATCAAAACAAAAGGTTGTTCAGTGTTATAAGGTGTTGTATTGTTTTAGCATTTTTCAGAATGACTAAAGGTTTGTATCACTATTTGTGTTTCCAAATAGATTTAGTTTCTTTCGGTGTTTAGGACAGCTTGCCATAGACAGAACAGGGAGTCCGAAGTGAGAGACTGAAAGGTTAGGAGCAGCTTGTTCCTGCTAGGAGCACCGAGCTGAGATGCCAAAGAGTTTTATCCAGGATCCAAGATAAACCAGGAGACAGAAATGTGTGTAACTAGAGTAAAAGACTGCCTGAAGGACATATCGTGCAGGGTGTATCCCCTGTATCTGAACACCCTTTAACGTGTAGAGCTACTTGACATTTCCTCACAGACTACCTCAAATATTTATGGTTTGTTTGGCTTTTATATTTATGCTGATCTTTGTCTGCCTCTCATGGTGACCTGTGAGAACTGCACCCACGTTTAATATTAAGTTTGTTACAAAGTCAGGGCAATTTTAGGTTCTTTTGTTGCCACTTTTTGAAAGTTTTCTTAAAAAAATAAGTTTATTCTATGCTGATAAACAACAAAATATAGCTGCATTATAAAGCCTTTAAGCTGTAACTATAAATGATTTACGCCGTGGGTTACTGTAGTCTGAAGTGCTCTTTATACTAAAGTTATTCATTTTCACATGATCTGCTAACCTTCACTATCAAGTAGATGCACCCGTCCTATTTCTCTTTTTTTTCTCTTGTTTGCTAGTAAAATTAAAAAGTGACTGACCATTTCTACTCTACGTTATTGTAATATGCATACTGAGGGGATTTTTTTAATAGCAACATTTTCTGCAGTGGAGCGGCACAAAAAGAAAATATAAACCCCTTCACTTTTCTGTCTAATGTTTGGAGACTGTTGGATAATTTATTTTTACGTTACAATTAAAGAATGAACAATTTTTACTATGGTTCTTTAATATAAAAACGGGTAGCATGTCTATTTCTGCTGAAAATCAATAATAAATCATCCTTAAAAGTTCCAGGTGAAACGTTGTGTCAGTATTCCATCATTATTTAAACTCCATACGCACTCATTCGTATGTGACACCACGTCGGATACGCTGAGGCCCCGGTTAACGATGACCGCCACTGCTGCTGTTGTCAGTGTGCTGGTGGAAATTGTGCTGCTGTTAGTCAAAGACCACGAGGAGGGAAACGTCAGTTAGAGAGGACATGGAGGTGGAGTGAGGACAGAGGATGCAGAGGACATAGTGGTGACCCCTGAAGAGGGGAACGCTGAAAGACGAAGATCCATACGCACTCATTCATCCTGCTTTAGTAAGGTTCACACCTTGTTCTCCTGATGGTCTCCTGCTCTCTGACCAGTAAATGATAGAAGAGCAGGATGGTCGGACATTAAAACAATTAAAGTGCCTGAAACATCACATTTTTTTGTAATAAATATGGGTTCATTTTTGAAAGAAATATAAACTTACTGTATTGCAACAAAATATTTCACAACACTGAGATGAACACTTGAGATATTTGCATGCACAGTAACAGGAAGTGATGACAAAGGGGAAAGCCTGCATGTAAACAGAGAAATGCTACAATGGCTAACAGCACAGACTGTAGAGAAGAATCTGATGTTTCTTGAATTATTTTGGGTCACTATCAGAGAGACAACGAAAAGACGATTCAAATAAAATGGTTTCAATAAATAAAGAGCAGGAAGTACCCCTTTCATGTCACTTCCTGTTTCACAGCGTCTGGAAGAAGAGAACATGAAAGGGTTTATCTTTTAGGAAATGATACCAACTTACAGAGTGCTTTTGTGTTGACTTCCAGTCTGTGTACCAGCAGCTTCAATGTTCTGAGAACGTGCGTGTGGACACACTTTGCAGGTTTGAATGGAGTTTTGAAAGATACCTGGGAAGCAAAATTTCTTCAACTAGAGATTAGAAGTCAGGATGCATGTTTATCTTTTGAAAATTATTATTATTTTTTTTCCTTTTGGGGGATGTTATGTCCTGGATGACTGAGAATCCACACCAGCATCTGTTCTAACCATAGTCATTCCCTGGATGATGTCAGACACGAGCATCAGGCTGTATAATAACACAAACTGTTCTTTTTAATCAATTACAATTCAAGTGTTTCTTATCAGTTGGTTCTGAGCTCCACGCTATTTCTTTTGATAGCTATTGCTCACTATGTTATAATTATTTGCCTAAATATTCTTTATTTACGGTTTTGCTTTGTTTGTTTTTCAAAATTTAGTAAGTTTTAGTGCATATGGTGTTAAACAATAACCTTTTTCCAGACAAAAACAAACAAATGGGTCATTGGTTGCCATCAGTTCTAAAGTAAGGTATCTGTACTCGTGATCGAAAATTCTATTCGGCTCATGTTTACTTATTTACATACATATTTTTAATACATTTATATGGGACGTTTTGCATAAACATCCAGCGGGTAAATAATAAGCAAGACATTTTACAGTTGGAAGAAAACGTAAAGGTAAATAGCAAAATGTGAGTGAATAAATACATCAGCAAAAACATAAACAAGTGTTTGTTTTTCCTTTTTGACATTTGGAGCATCCTAAATTTTCATGCGGCAGCGGCTACTACTGAGAGGGTCGTGTGCTCGGCACGTGTGGACACACGTCTCCAAGTGAAACGATATCTGTGAGGCTTAACCACGCTGATAGACGCTGTGTTTCCAGTGGGCTCTCGCTCTGTCCTTTCCTCTGCTCTGCTTGTTGCTCCGGACGGGGCTGGTCCTCTCCCTCTGTGAGGCGATTGGAGATTCCAGGCCGGGCCTCGGAGCCTCCCCCCTCTGACACACTTTCAGTGCCGCGCCACTAACGTGACTTTCACCGCTCTCCAAGGGCGGGTGGTGCACCTTCAGGGAAAACAAACAAACATGGAGGCTGCTGGAGTGCAAGTGTACAGACCCTGCTCATTTGACTGCTTGTGAGTATGGCGCCGCAGCATCTCTGATATCGTTGCATTGCAGTAATACTTGTTTTGACATCTGTTCATGTGTGTACAACACTTTGTGTACGAGTGAAGGGCACCATGAGGGAAGTAGATAAAGCTGTGGAAGGCTGCTTTGTATTTATGCTGTGTTAGATTTTAGTCGTTTACCTCCACTTAGTGATATAATACTCTTAACATTTGTTACAAAAGTATTGATGGAAGACATGGATATTTGTTCACGTTTTATAAGCTCTGCAAAGTAGGATCCATCTCCAGTCAGTCACTAGTATTAGAGGAGCACTGTGTCTTGTTGCAGATTCTATTATAACATTGTAATGTTTTGATTCACACCAGACCTGTGTCAGGCCAATGAATTCCTCCTCTACTTCCTGGATGCAAAGCTACTTAATGTCCCTCTTTGCTTTCTGTATGGCAGTCATTAAACCCTGCATCAAAGGCTCGGCTCTGACAGACTGATGGTGGATATGATGGAGTAGAATAGTGAGCACGCTCACAGGAATCATGAGTTGTGGTGGGTGGGGCTCCCTAAGACTGTACAGCCATTGTTTCCCCCCTCTTTCACCAAGTACACACTAACATAGGAGGTGTGTGCATACACAAGAATGAAAAGTAAAACAAATTAAAAAGCTTTTTAATATTTTTGATGGGGTTTGACAAAAAGTCACAAAACGCTGAAAATGAGTCTGAGCTGCTCTAAGATGTGGTTTCAGGTCATTCATGCAATCTAACACACACAAGTAAATCTTTATTGTGTAGAATAAGTTATATGTCATATGTTATATCATATATATGCATGCAAACAAAAATAATCCCCAAATCACTAAAGAATAGTTCTCCTCTGTGGTGTTATGGAGGACAAAAATCATAACATTTATTTAAATGCCTGTTAGGCATAGAATATTTGACACCATGTAAACTACTGCAAAAAAGATAAATTAGTTTTAAAATGCTGAAAGATAGAATAGTGTATTACTCACTTAAAAGAAAAGAACCTTGAGTGAAGTTTTTTTTTTATTTACTTGGTTTCCAGATTTAAATAGTAAAAAAAAAAGAACCTTTTAAAATAAAGTCTAAATATTGTTTTAATTTGAGGAAGCAAACCTCATTGTGCTCTCAAACTTGATTAGATACATGAAAAAAAAATATATATATATTGATAACTTCTGGTTAAATAAAAAAAATTGACTATGCTCATAACATAATGTTCTCAGAAAAAGAAAACATTTTCTCCAAACAGATCGAGGTTACTGAGCTTTGATTGTCGGCTCATTTGTTCATTTTACTGTAGCTGCACCACATCATTATTGGGTTGTGAACAGTCATTAATTAAACATATTTAGAGCAAAGAACATGTCACATCATTAGTGCTGTTAGCACAATTAGCATCTGTTAACAGCATTTTCTGCATCGCTAAATAAAGCTTACCTCAGCTCATAGTGTTCTCAACGTGTTGCCAACACTTTCTAATACATGTTCCATGACATCTTATATGTCTTTGTAGTGATGTAGGGCTAGGTTAGCTTCAGTTCGCTTCAGAGCTCCACTACAGTCAATTTTTAATAACGGGTTCTCACTTTTTCGAGCTACTTGACAGATACGTGACAGAGGTACTGTGTGGGAGATGGTCTAATCAGTGACATGAGACGTTAATTTCCTTTGACCCATCAAAATGAATGTGGTCATTTATTAACAGAATCAAAATTTAACATCAAACATTGTACACTTGATTATACTGATCGGCTCTGATTAATAAAACTTGGCACGTTTTACTTAATAAAAACAACAGACATTTCTGAAGATATCTGGATTAATTACTGGCAAGATAGAAGAGTTTTAAAGATGGGGAATGAAGGAGTTTAAATGGAGAGAAAAGATGTGGAGGAAGAAAGTGTGTTGACGAGGAATGGCACCCTCCATCCGACCCCAGCTCAGCCTCGGTACACTAGGCAGTGAAGCGACTCGTTACCTTTGCAGAAGATAGATCAGCTCCGGTACAGAGTTCCATTTCAATGCTACCTTTCAGCGTCTCCTTAGGATGGCTGAGAATCGTCCGAAGTAGTGACGGTACTCCGTTCAACAACACGCTTACCTCCCGGGTGGACTCACAGCTCGCTGTGAGTCCGGCGGAGTTTCCACTCAGATGTGGAAGGCTCCATAATCCCAACTAGACTCGGAAGAACTCCCAACTAACTCCAGCACTTCAGAACTTTCTCCAGAACTGAACTTCAGAACTAGAACTTTCCCTCCGAACTAGACTTTTAAAGAGTTCTGCTTCCGGTCACTTTTGGGAAGTCCTGATTGGTTGAAAGAACCAACAGGGGTGTGGTTTCAGTGACGTCAGAGGGTTATTACAAGTCAGAAAAACAGCGGAGATGTTTAGGAACAGACAGAGAAATGTTTTGACTAAGAGAGAAAACTACAGGTGTCAGTTTTCTTGTTTCCGTCTGAGAGGTTTAAAAACATGACAGTACGTTCCAATAACTTGCTTCAGACTGTCTCCGACTTTTGACCGACATCACTCTCTCATTTCAGACAGAAGATCAAAAATGCATAATTACTTTGTAAAATAGACATTTAACTTGATTTCTTCTTTGAATGAGGATTAAAAAATCATTAATACTGTTTCACAGTTGATTTAAAATGAGTGGTTCACTTCAACATTTAAAAATGGTTTGAACTAAACACACTTTTGATTATCAAGACATTGTAAAATAGTAATGATAATATAAAAAAGAGAGTGTTCTTTCAATTGATTAGTTCAGGATACAATTAGAAAGTCTCTGGATGAGCTAATTTGTATTTCTGGATTCAAATCAATGAAATAACAGTTCCTGTCCCATGAAGGTCTTCAGAGGCAGGTTTGACCGGAGGCCGAGTTCACTACATCTTCAACTTCTACGTTCCAGTCATGTGTCTAGTTATATGTCCGTGAACACACCACCTTAGCTGTATTTGTAGTTACAGCTCTTGACTTTAAAATATATTAGAATTTTGAATATTGTAACTCCAATAAAGCTGAAAATTACCAGTAATTACCACAGTCCGTTTCCTCAGTGCATCTCTACTTCTTTCATTCCTTCACAATACGAGTCTCAAACACACTCGCATACTCGTGGCTTCAAAAATACTCTGAAAACAGTTGGAGCTTTAAAAAAAATTACTTTGTTATCATTGTTTTCCAGTAAAGCTCATACTAAAGCATGTTGGAATTTTAAGAAGTTATTTACAGGTTGTGCACAGCTCTACCTGATAGTTTAATATGCACGTGCTAAAAGTATTTCCTTATTATTAGAAGTCACTAAAAGCATGAGGTCACAAAGGTAGGCCTTTGTGCCAGTGATGATTTGATTTTTGATTTCCATTTTAATCTTAAAGTAGCAACTTTATTTCTACCATTTTGACTTTATTCTTGAAAAAGTACTTTGCAATCTTGATATTTAGTCTATAGTAAAAGTTGGGTACAAATCACAAAATCTTCTTACTCATTTTTTTTCCTTCTTCTGAAAAAGATGCTATTGTGAAATAATGTTATGACGTTTACAATCAAGATTAAAGTCATGCCCTAAGTTCTATAAAAGCAGTGTCGCTAACAACACAAAAAATACAAAAAGTTACTTATATTCTTAATTAAAAAATGTCACATTTAGTGCTTCTCCATTCTTCAAAAAACTCTATTATCATAAGCATTTGAATTAAAAATGATGTTCACAAATGATTATTTACAGTATTATTACTCATGTCAAAAGCTGGTTTGCCAGTTTTCACATGCTAACATGCTACACTAAATCACATAATGTAACAACTATTTGCCTTTAATCCTAACTGCTATGCAGAACCCTGAATATCTAAAATATGTGAATTATAATTACAGCAGGTGTCTAGTTTCAGCCTTCCCACCATCACAGACATCTACACCTCCAGATGCAGGAAGAGGGCCACCTGCATCATGAAGGACCCCACTCACCCAGCACACACACTTTTTGCCCTGCTCCCCTCAGGCAGGATGTTAAGGAGCATTAAGTGTAGAACCACTAGACTGAGGAACAGCTTCTACCCTGAAGTTATTAGTCTCATGAATCTCTAAACAGGATTATCACTGTTCATGCTGCTGTTCGGCGTATTGTTGTTATTGTTTTTATGCTATTAGTGCTTAGCATATTTTTAATTAACATTTTTCTTAGTTCATATCTTAGATCTTATTACAGTTTTTCTTTTACATTTTATTGTTGGATGTAACTGGGACCCTGAGTACATAATCTCGTTCCACCACATGTACCACATGTGGTGTGAATGACAATAAAGAAACTCTGACACTGTGAAAAAAAATCACTGTAATGCCACTTTAATTAGTGATGTGTGACTTATCTGTGCTGCTGATTATCTCATGCTGTTGATCTTACGCTGCTGATTATCTCATGCTGCTGATCTTACGCTGCTGATTATCTCATTCTGCTGTATTCATTCATATCCATCCACTCACCACGGACTCAGGTTCAGGCTGCTGTTGTTATGCCGTGTCGTTTTGCATTATTAGTGTGTAGCATAGTTTAGCGTATATCTTAGATTCTTATATACTGTTTCTTTTTACACTTTATATTTTTGCTATTGCTGGGTGTAACTGGGACACACTGTTCCATCTCATGTGTGATGGTAATGACAATAAACTTTCTTGAACTTGAACTAGTTGGGGTTTTTACTGCCTCTTGCTGCTTCTGAATCTCGAGGCGGAGACTAACATGCCCAGTTAAGCTTGTGGAGGTGCTGTTACACCTTCTGCTTCTTGTTTTGTTTGAGGTGACAAAGAAAGGGTTCTCTGATTTTTCTAGTGAGTTGTCAGGATGTTTTACACCACTGAGTCACTGGATGCACAGCTGAAACCCAAACCGTATGTCCTCAGAGTTTTACATAATACAAAAATGACTGCAGAGAGGTTAGACCACTACACTTGTTCCTTATGCTTGTTCGCAGTTTGTTTTCTGTCATTGGTCTTCGCAGTGAAGTGATGTCCACCCAGTAAGCTGTCTGTACATTTATTCTGATACAATTCAGTTTTCTGAACTGCTGACCTCGTCTATCCCATCATCAGTCTATAAACTGTCTGTGCGTTGTTGGAATCACTTCATTGAACCACGTTTTACTAGTGATGTCTAACTTATACTTCATTTTACAGTCATTCTGGTACATTGTTGGCTGATGTTTTTCATCTTTCTCCTGCTTGTTACGTCTAACTTTCATTCTTGAGTCCTACGAATGATTTGTGACTTGTGGTGAGCTCTCTGGACTTGCTCTTATCGTGTTTTCTATTTATGATGGGCTCTGATAGTGATATGTTTACCCGCTTGCCCCCTGAAGAGTGTTCTTGACTTAGCTGGATGTTGTGAAGTGTTTTTTTTTTTCCTCAGGCTGTGCCAAGTAGTTGCTAAGGTTATTGCTACGATAGCTTTGTTTTGCTTGCAGCCAAGTGATAGCCTGGTTCACTCACACCACTGACCCATTTGGTTGATTCAAGGGGATTCTTCTCTCAGCTGTTACTCTCTCAGGGTTTGCCATGTTTCCTGTGCATTCACAGTTCCTGAATACAAATACACAATCTCATAATTTACTGCAAACTTTCACCTGCCTCATCCTTGGTGGGAAAAAAAAACCCTTGAGTACTTTACCTTTTGAATACCCAAATTGCTGATTATACAAACACTATAGTTCTCAAATCCATCCATCCACTTTTTAAAAGTCTTTTTCGTTATTAGTGTTTACCGTATATCTTAGATCCTTTAGCATATTAGCGTTAGTTTAGCGTGTATCTTAGTGTATATATCTTATATCCTTACATACTGTTTCTTTTTATACTTCATATTTTTGGGTGTAACTGGGACCTTGAGTACACAATTTCATTCCACCTCATGTACCACATGTGATGAGAATGACAATAAAGAACCTCGAACTTGAGTTTTTATAATAGTGACAATATTAATCAGAACACACAAGTGGCATGGACTAACATAACAGCGTGGTTAACACTATTGCCTCATAACAAGAAGGTCCTGAGGTCAATCCCCGGTTTGGACTTGGTGCCTTTCTGCGTGGAGTTTGCGTGTTCTCTGCATGTTAGCGTTTGTTTTTTCCAGGTACTCCCGTTTCCTCGCATGGTCCAAAAATGTGCACGTTAAGCTGATTTTAGGCCTTAATGGGATTTGCCTGGTGAAATAAATGGTACTAAAATGCCCGTTTCAAGGTTTAACATAGTTTTAAAAATCATGATGCCAAAACCAGCTAAGTTTTCTGAAGTTTTGTCTTTAAATGCAGCAGTGTGTTGTTTCATTCCCCACCTGTTTCTGCAAGCTGCCAGCCAGTTTTCGTCCCATTTGCCTTTTCACTTAACTAAAGATAGTCAGTTTGATAAAGTAGATTCATAGCTACTTTATAAACAGTAGAACAACAGAGAAGAAACATATTCTCCACAATGTGTTACTTTAGAACAACAACTAAGTATATCTGGTTTTATGTTTTTGTGTTAAATTATTTCTCAGAATCAGATCAATGATGAAGTCAGGCAGCTGATGACGAGGGAGCAGCGGAGTGCACACATTGAACTTTTTTCATGCTCTGAAAGGGATTACACATTTTTATGTATTATCTATATTTATGAATAATCACCACAGAAGCAGCAGCGGCAGCTAGCTGTAGCACTTTTAGCAAAGATTGAGGCACTTCCTGAAACATTTTCTTTACATTCTTGCTTGAATACATTTATATTGAAATATTTAATATTTCAAATGAATGTAGTGGTTAAATAAAATGCAGTATACTTAAAAACAGAGGTTATGTTACAAGCATTCCTTATTACAAACTAGTGGTGTGTGTGTGTGTGTGTGTGTGTGTGTGTGTGTGTGTGTGTGTGTG
>NC_056508.1:22653883-22657098 GCF_014905685.2 Nematolebias whitei | reverse complement strand
TGTGTGTGTGTGTGTGTGTGTGTGTGTGTGTGTGTGTGTGTGTGTGTATGTGTGTGTGTGTGTGTGTGTGTGTGTGTGTGTGTGTGTGTGTGTGTGTGTTTGTGTGTGTGTGTGTGTGTGTGTGTGTGTGTGTGTGTGTGTGTGTGTGTGTGTGTAAACATATATATATATATATATATATATATATATATATATATATATATATATATTTATATACACACACACTAATATATCCAATTTTAGAATAAAGTTTTAGAATAAAGTGGTAACATGTGTGAATTTTATTTCACATATTTGACAGACATTTTTTTAACATAAGTTTATGTTGATCATAATAAAATATAAGATATTATCTTTAAACTGTACAGTATTTTCAAAGTTTCAGCATTTTTGTTTATTTGTCATTATGAGAATTAAAATCCCTAAGCCCCTCAAAAGATCATTTTATATTCAAAACAAAACAAAGCACCACATTATTACTTTTGAGAAAGTGGATCAAATTACATTAAACAATACAAATATGTTTTATTATTAAATTTATTTTCCAAATTTGGCTTTTTTTTTCTGCATTAGTTCATTTATATTCTAATGCATTACCCCCATGTTTTCATGGATAACGCTAAAAGAATTAAAAATAATAATAATAATAATTAAAATAACTTTAGTGTGTAGAAATTCTAACAATAAAGCAGAATAAATACAAAATACTCAACGTCTTCCTTCGTGGCAGATGAAATGGACAGCTTTACCCTCAGATCCAGAGTATTTGTTTGTAACAGTCGTCCAGAGCCACATAGACAGAAGAAAGAACCTGACTCCATTAAGTACAAAGTAAGTTCAGGGAAAAAAGTCATAAACTGTCAGATAAAGGGCCTCATACTGCTGCATGGAGTGGAGATCAAGCCGAAAATTCAGTCTTTTTTGCCATTTAAGACTTTCTTGTTTGAAACGGAATAAAGTGGAGTTAAATATGATTGTGTCAGACAGCAGGTGAAGGGTTGAGTCTGCGTGGCATCAGACCATGAGAAGAAACGCAGCATCGGCCTGAGAGCCATGCTATGTCGAGGGCTCAACACACACAGAATATGCCGCAGACCACACAGGCTAATTAGTACGATTACTGCACAGCTGGATTGGCCAGACGTTTTACTGGGTTTTATCAAAAGGATCACTCGCTCCACGTTGGCTTCATCCCGACAACTTCTGCTTCAGCAGAGTCGCTCTATTTTAGGACTGCAAGACAGTCTGGGTCATAGCTGTCTAAATTTAAGAGTGGGAAAACTGAAGCAGTGTTTGGTGAAGTCTTCCTCTATCTGTGTTTAAACCCAGCTGCATTTCTTGAGAAAATGCAGGGTGAGCGCTTGTGAGTTTGATGATTTGAGCTGAAAGCTGCTGATCAAGTTGAAACCAGCTGAAAAGGTTTCATAGCTAAACTGTTAATGCGCATTGAATTTGAACAGCTGACGTTTGCTGAAAGTATGAAAATAAAAGTGGAAAGCAGAAGAAAAAAACTGCAGAAATGTGTAGAAAAGGATGAAAAGAGCAGAATAAGATGAAATAGAGAGGCTGAATAGATTATAAAAATCTGAATAGAACAAAAAAGAAACTTAAATGAGCAGACAAAAGCTTAAAAATACTAAAAAGTAGCCGAAACAGGAGAGGAAAACTTAGCAAAAAGAAGCTGAAAAAGGCTGAACCTGAACAAAAGATGAAATGAGCAGTGAAAGGTTTTAAACATCGCAGATGTTTTGAAGAATTTGACAAGAGCACGATTCATATTCAATAATAAAAACAAAACCAAAAAAAGCTAAATATAACAAAAAGTAAACATTGCACAAATACCAAACGTCAGAAAGAAGGTACGGAATGAGTTGAGCGTTTTGCTCTATGAATTGTTGAAAAGCACAAACTGCAGATAAAGATATGTGTTGAAAAAAACACACACAAAATAAACTGATCTCAGTCGTGTGAATGTTTTTAAAGTATTCACACAACTAAGAAACCATTGAAAACATTTTAAAGGGTGTCAATTAAACTGCTGCTGAAATATGAAGTCCAACAGAAATGTGGGATGTGTGTAATTCAATTCAATTAATTTTATTTATATAGCACCAAGTCACAACAGACGTCATCTCAGCGCACTGAACAGAAACATTCATATATAAAATAATAATTTAACATTATTTATCTGATTTATCTGAGATTAATTATCTCAATGCACAAAGGCTGATGCCTAGATGTTTAATACTAATATTATTAATAATAACTATTTAAAAATCCCATTAAAACAAACACAGATGCAACAAGACTGTACATTTAAAATCAATATTTAAAACGCATTAAAAGTATAAAACTGTTAAAACAGTAAAACCACTAAAAACAATAAAAACTAGAGTGTAGTTTAAATTGATGTAGAAAGAGAACCAAGGTCAAAAGATTTGTTAAAACTGCTGCCAGTGGCTTATTGATGTCACTATGGTAACCATACACCTGTGTCTGTCACTCCCTAACAGCACTCCTAATAGGATTGGCAGACAGAAGTGTAAACATAAAGTAAGCAAACACCTGGGTGAAAACTATAAGTTTTTTATTAAAAAAAAAAAAAAAAAGAATACTTGCATAGTTTCAGGTGATTTTTATTTATTTTTTGCTTTTAGTGTTTTATGTAGGAGATGTTCATCCTTCCATCCTTCCTTTAACTTACCCACTTGTTCCTTTCCTGGTCACAGGAGTAAACAGTCCCCACATCCAGCAGTCACTGTGTGATAGGCAGGGGACATCCTGGACAGGTCTCCAGTCCATCACAGGGACACATAGAGACAAACAACCATTCACTCTCTCACTCACACCTAGAGACAATTTTTCATTCAACCTTTATTTAGACAGGTAAATCCAAAAAAAATCGGTTTCTTGTGTAAAGTATCGGTCGATTTCCCAAAATTAAGGAAATCGGGGCTGATTTATCGGTGCACCGCTAGTAGTAATCAATTTGAAAATGTTAGAAATGTAATTTTCTCTTGGTGTTTGTACAGTTTGACAAAAAGACAAAGACGGTATCTTACCTGACGGGTAATCAAAGTACCTGACGGGTAATCAAACTACCTGACAGGTAATCAAAGTACCTGACGGGTAATCAAACTACCTGACGGGTAATCAAAGTACCTGACGGGTAATCAAACTACCTGACAGGTAATCAAACTACCTGACGGGTAATC
>NC_056508.1:22648669-22653873 GCF_014905685.2 Nematolebias whitei | reverse complement strand
CCTGACAGGTAATCAAACTACCTGACAGGTAATCAAACTACCTGACATGTAATCAAACTACACCAGATAGTTGGTGATTTAATGTTTGGAGCTCTACAACCAAGACGTTTCTTTTGATCTGTGCTCCTTCAGTTCATCTTCTTTCATCGTGTTGACACCCCCCGCCCCCCCCCCCCCCGCGCGTTGTCTTTTTTTCTCTCTTTGCTTGACCTCTCCTTCCCTGCATGACCTCCGTCTACCCTCTCTCTACGATCGCCCTCCATCTTTTGCCTCTCTTCACCTCACTTTTTTCTTTTTAAATTTCCCCTCTCTAATCATTCATATGGCATCTCTCCAACCCCTACCCCCACCTGTGCAGCAGCCCACCGGACCAGCATGTCTCCTCCAAGCCCCCGCTGAGCTCCTCTGTCATGACATCACGCATCCTGCTGCGGCAACAGCTCATGCGGGAGCAGCTTCAGGAACAGGAGCGGCGCGAGCAGCAGAGGCAACGGTCCTCCCAGTACCCACAAACCACAGCGGCCCAGACCCCCGCCATCAATGTCAGCGCTCCCATCAGTTTACCACCTGCTGCCCAGGTGCCCATGGAGGTGCTCAAGGTAAGCAGCCGTGGCTCCAGCTGCTGAGGGGCTTTCATTCGCAGACTTATTTCTGTATGAAGTTTCCATGTCAGGAAAATGTGTGCGTCACGGCTGCAGCCTGAATGGTCCAGCTGTATTAATAGAGTTCTGTGACTCGTGCGCAGACACTCAGGCAATCGTGGTTTTACTATGCCCGTGTGTAAAACTTGAAGAGAAAGCACGGGGAGTGAGTGAAGTGTGTTAAAAAGCGTATTTGGGGATTATCTTTCCTGAGAGAATTCCTCTTTAATGCATGCTGTGCCTCCAGCCATTTGGATTTAGCCATCTTTAATCCTATTTGCTCGGCTACGTTCACATCTTTTCATAGCTTTGATTCTCCGGCAGTCTGAGGGACGGAAGGCGTGTTGAGATTTTCTGTATGAGTAGAGAACATTGTTTTTAACGCTAGACTTCAGTCAGACTATTTGGTAAGTTTTACTCTTTCTTTTGCATGTTTTTTTTTTTTTTTAAAGAGATTGAAATCTTGTTTAGGTTTTTAAAGGAATGGGTCAGTTGATGTTGTGTAAGTGGACAACCAGACTTTTAGACTATTTGCTTTTTTTCTTGATCACTTTTCTTGTAGTTGTTGGACTCATGAAAAGCTCTGTGTGTACTTTGAAAGGTTTTAGCATTGAGTTTGTGTGCTTAAAAAAAACCAAACTACTTTTTATACATTGTTCTGAATGAGCTGAGGTGTTACATGTGTTGATAAATCTTTCTTTCTAGATCCTTTGTTTCAGACTTTTTGCTTTTGACCCTCCTTTTTTTAAAGCACAAGTTTGTGAATCCATTAGAAATAAAGACCTGCAGAAATATCAAACTGCATTTGTGTATTTAGAATCAATATATCAAATATTCTTGATCGCTAGTCTGATTTTTGTACAACACGAAATGAGTCTTAACTTCTCTTTATTGGCCTCTATAGATCAATTGTAGTTGCTTTACAGGCAGTACTCAGATGATTTCAGAGTTTAAGACAAATGACCTTTCTGTTGAGCCCAAACATGGATGAAAACACCTTTTAGTTGAACTTCCTTATTGTCGGAGATGTACTGTGTGTTCACGGGAGACAGCTGTCATATTTTGCTCCATCAGCACCCTCAGTTTAACCAGAACAGGCAAATGTTGCATTTACTGACTCTATGGAAGAAAGAAACAGTCGGAGAAACAGGTTTTATTCATGGGTTGTTAGAAGAATGTGTAAAGAAAAAAAAGCTGTACTACCCTAAACAGGAACTTAATTTCCCTCATTTTCATAAAATATTATTGCATTATAACCTATATACACTCGTGTATGTAGTTTTTTTTTCTACTCATTCATTCATTTTTAGTATATCTTTATTTTTAATGCATTATTTTATGTCATCTACATTGGGGGAGTGGTGACGCAGAGGTTAGAGAAGGTGACCTGTGATTGGAAGGATGCCTGTTTGCCTCCCTGGACCGACAACATCAAAATGTGGGTGGAAAAGGTGAAACACCCACACCTGTCTCCACCCTCATTTGCCCCACTCTGGGTCCTTGAGCAAGGCCCCTTACTCCCACCATCTGATCCCCTGGGCACCCTAGATAGCAGCGCTCTGCTCCACACAGAGGGCTGCGGTTGCTCCGTGGTCTGTGGTTGCATCGACATCCGGCATAAAAATACACAGCCTGGCCAAAAAAGAAGTCGCCACCTGGATTTAACTAAGCAAATAGGTATGAGCCTCCTCTTGGATAATTACTGCATGGGCAATCATCTTTCAGCTGGCAACAAGTTCTTTAACCCCAACTGGTGCAATGAGTTGCTTCTCATTTCTTAAACAACCATGTTGAAAGACACATCGCATGGTCGTGGGAAATATGTCAGTCTGTTTGAGAAGGGTCAAATCATTGGCATCAAGTAGAGAAAACATCTAAGGCGACTGAAGAATCTACTGAAACTGGTTTAAGAACTGTCCAACGCATTTTTAAAAACTGGAAGAATAGTGGGAACCAGTGGTGTAGTCTGCATTTTTGTAGTGGGTATACTGCGGTAAAGTTAGTTTTACATTGGACACCACTGAAGCCACGGAGCACGAATGTCCAACGTCCAATGTAAAACTAACTTTACCGTGGTCGGTCTGTATATTGTGCTCAGAACCCAAAGTACATTAGTTAGTACAATGTAATCGTCAATTTATGTTGATTTTTAAGCTGATGCTTATATTTGAATAAATGTACAACAAACTTTGTACAACAGTTGGCTTTGTATTAAAAATATGTCGTAGAATTTATAAAACAGTATCAAAGCAAAACATGTTCAAGCATTAAGCAGTAAGTACAGAAGCATTAATTATACAATAACTTGCTGGATAAACAAATGTAATAAACAAGCATACCAATAGATTGTTACAGAAGCGTTGATCTGCTGTTTAACTTATCATGACACATGCCTATTGATATGTCATGCATCACTGGGCACTTTTAAGTGAGTATACTGCAATTTTTGAGCTTTACCCACGTATCACATAGACCACACCACTGGTGTCTTCGAGGAAGAAATGTGGCTGGAAAAAAATCCTGAATGATCGTATCAGCGATCACTTAAACATTTGGTGAAATCAGATCGAAGAAAAACAACAGTAGCACTCAGGGCTGTGTTTAATAGTGAAAGTAAGAGCATTTCCACATGCACAATGTGAAAGGAACTCAAGGGATTGGGACTGAACAGCTGTGTAGCCTTAAGAAAACCACTAATCAGTGAGGCTAACTGTAAAAAAACGGCTTCAATTTGCTCGGGAGCATAAAGATTGGACTCTGGAGCAATGGAAGAAGGTCATGTGGTGTGATGAGTCCAGATTGACCCTGTTCCAGAGTGATGGGCGCATCAGGGTAAGAAGAGAGGCAGGTGAAGTGATGCACCCAACATGCCTAGTGTCTAGTCATCAATGCAAGATCTTTGTGAAAAATTAATGCAACACTGGATGGAAGTAGATCTTGTGACGTTGCAGAAGCTCATCAAAACAATGCCACAGAGAATGCTGCTGTAATCCAAGCTAAACATGGTCCAACGAAATATTAATGTGTGACCTTTTTTTTGGTGGCAACTTTTTTTTTTTTGACCAGGCAATGTAATTGTCAAGTCTTTGTGCGACTTACAATAGTTTGCTGTGATGACCCCTGAAGAAGGGAGCAGCCGAAAGAAAAAAAAAGTGTCATCTACATTGGGACGCTGTAGCACCCTCAGCACCCCCAGTTCTCACTGCGCTAAGAAACAGCAAACCATTTATTTCTGTCCTTGAAGAAGCTTTATAATCGAGCTCCACAATACAGTGACGTTGGCTTCTTTTATAACAAACTTATTAAGTGTATTACTCTGACTGTGAGCCACTCGACCAGTCAAGTTGTTGACCCCCCTCTCCCCACCCGCCCCAGCATAGTTCCACCGCCCACTTTAAAATCTGCTGTAGATTATGTGAAGTTGTTTAGAGCCCTCAGAAAACAAATGGGAGCTTTTGAATGAGGGATAGATCAAAGCTTTAGCTGTGTTTGTAAAATCTCTTTAAAAAAACCCCAAAAAAACAGAATTGGACTTGTTGAGAACTCTTTGTTGAGTTTAATCTGTCTGCAGCACATTCGGAGATTTCATGGTTTTGTGCTCAGCCGTGCTGCTGCATGTGTGTGGCATGGGCCCTGCAGTGAAGCACAAATACAGTATATCCATTCAAAACATTGCCTTATGCCATGCAGCATAAACACTGCTGACTTCCATAATCTGCAGCTCTTTGAGAGGTTTAGGACGCCCCCTCCCTGAACCCTCACCCTGTGTACAATACATGAATTTGGGGGTAATTTCTCAGTTTTTGCTAGAGCTTACAGGCATTCCTCTTTGACTGAAGTCTTCAAATGAAAAGGCCGTTCCAGCTTGGTGCTGTTGAGCTGGGTTAACCTGCTCCCCTGTCTGTGCGTAGATTAGCAGAGTCCCTGCAAAGCTCAGGGGTACCAGGCAGAGCTGTTGAACCTCAGAAAGTGCAAATATTAGGCTCAGATGAGTTTATCTAAAGACTGATTGGACCCTTAATTAACCAACTGACCTCTGACCCTGTGGGGAATAAGTATGGGATCAGTTTGGGGATCAGGACAAAGTTGAGCACAGCCTTACCACACACTGAACGCTAATTCAGTGAAGAATGCCTGTAATTAGCTCCCACTGCTTTAATGCCGTGGCGTATTTAGAGAGAATAAATACAGCTTTGAAAGAGTTAAATAATGATTTTGTAAAGATTTATAATGCAGTGACAACAGAACAATAAACTCTACCACATCGTTGCTCGTAAATCAACAACTGTGTCTTTCTTTTTCAGACTCATTTAATATGGATTTACACCTTTAATTCAAAATGTAATTGTACATTTTTCATTTCCTACCTAGCCTAACTAATAAAGCTACATTTCAGCATGTATTCACTTTCTCAGCAGCTTCACTGCAGCTAATTTACAACTGTAGCAGTGGAGTTGAGGCCAGTGTTATCCAACATTTATTACTAGAAGGCACAGAGTCCTGATGCATGCTCAGTAATTCATCCATCCATCCATCCATCCATCCATCCATCCATCCATCCAT
>NC_056508.1:22611636-22648269 GCF_014905685.2 Nematolebias whitei | reverse complement strand
ACCCATCCATCCACCCACCCATTCATCCATCCATCCATCCATACACCCACCCACACATTCATCCATTCATTCATACATCCACCCACCCATTCACCCATTTATCCATCCATCCATCCATCATCCATCCATCCATTCATCCATACATCCATTCTTTCATTCATTCATCCATACATCCATCCATCCATCATCTGTTCCCACTTCTTCAGGTAGATGAATCTAACAAGATTGAGTCAGGTCCTCTGGATGGATTCTTCTTTTTTTGAATTTTTTCATCTTTTATCCAAAAGACTTCTTCAGTCTGAGCTGCAACAAACTCAGTCTTATAAGCATCATCTTCTCATAGTGGATCAACCAGTTTGCTGGTGACATCCAAAGTAGCTTGTCACATGCTGCAAAAGGAGGACCATCAGCCTAACGACCGATCGTTAGTACCCTGATGGCCACTTGCTATTCACAGAGGGCTGAATGATACTAGCAATAACAGCATTGTAAGAGGGGGACGGTTGAACATGGTGTGGATGGCAAGATTGTTTATGCCCATGCAGAAATGTAACCCTGGGTGAACTAACCTCCAACAAACAAACAAACAAACAAAGATAGTTGTAACAGAGGAGATCGTGAAGCTCACAGTGTTACCTGAGGTATTTGGTGAGGTGTTTCTGCCTTATCAGCCAACATTAAGGCAAAGAAGACAGGCAAAAATATTTCAAAGCTAAAAACTTAAAATACTTGTGTTTTCATGCCGCAGAGCGACACAGGGCAATCATTTACAGTGAAATTCAGTATGTTGTCTACAAAGAGTGTGAATTTTACATTACACAATCTAATAAACACTTGGGCAAATTAGCTTAGCTTTAACTGGTCATAGCAAACAAAGACTAAACTTATGTAACCAGAAGATTCAACATTTATATCTTCATATAAAACACACACAACACAACTAAGCATTAACCTTTAATTTAATCATTAAGCACACAATGTAATTATGACCAAAATAGAAGATTTCCTTGCAGTTCCCTTCGTACAGATGGACATGCGGTTCTCTTGACAAAGTTAGTTGAAGCTCCTCAGACTGAACGCCTTTTGGATAAAAGAGGAAACGTTTCAACAAAGAAGAACTCGTCCAGAGGACCTGACTCGACCTTGTTAGATAGAAGGCACAAGGTTTTTATTAGTCTACAGTAATTGGTCATGCTTTTGCATATTAGCGTCACCATTAATCAGCAGAGTAGAAGACCATATATATCATGAACAGTGGGACGTAGCTATTTGTGTTAGCATCACAGTTGTTGTCTGCTGGTTGTGCAAAGCAGCTTAACGGTGTGACAAAGTGTCTCTTTCAGCAAATAGAAGCGGTCCTGTTAGTGTATCCAGTTAGAACCATGGTGGAATGCCTGCAGCATGCAAGTTAAAAACATTAAAAATACAGATCATTGTTTGTCATTCTGCACTCGCCCTGCACCATATTTTTTCAGTACAGCAGGGTCTTTTGTGCTTGTTGCTGTGGAGTTTCTGATTCTTTAAGGGTTATGCTGCTGATGCCTTAAGGCCTTGTTGGTGGGTAAAACGAGCCGAGAAACAAGAAGTTGCCTTGTTTGCTGTTGTTGCAGATTCTGTGAATTAGAATTTGATGTTACATTTTTAAATCAGGCACTGCAAGGCGAGTACATGAAATGAAGTAGGGATTGTTTTTTTCTTGTTGTTTTTTGGCTACGGGTTGTTTATCCTCTTTATGTTCTGTTTTTCACCCTGGAAAAGTAAATGATTCACGTTAGAAATGAACAGAGGCTTAAATCAATCCCGTTCTAAAACCACATTCATGCTATTGTAACATTTGCTGTGTAGACACCATAAAATTTATTTTCACTTTTTTGTTTCCTGTAGCGAAAGCATTACTGATAAAACCACGACATTCTGGTCTTGTCTTTCAAAGAGCTCAAATTTCTTGGAGTGACTCCTTAGGATAAAACAAGATGAAGATTAAATGCTCTTTTTAGTAAAAAAATAAATAAACTAAATCAAGTGGACAAATATAACTCAAAGTTCCAGATTTTTTTTATATCTGCATGATCACAATTTTGTTCGACTAATACAATTTGAGAGAACAGAAAATAATGCAATGAAGAGTGTTTTTACACTGCCTTCAAAGAACATTTTTAATCTTTGAGCCTTTTCCCATTTTGTCATGTTGCAACCAAAAATTCAAGTTTTTATGGTTTTGTCTTTAGGGATAACATCAACACACTGAAGACTGCTGGGTTATTTTGATAACTCACTGGGTTAAAGCTGTTGGGTCATAGGGTGAGTTGGTTTGATCAAACATTGAATCAAAACGTTTGACGCAGTGGTTTGGTTGGAGATGAGCCGTATCATTGTTTTCATGTCAGACCTGACTGGACCTCTGATTTAGGATGTCATAAATAAAACCTAGATAGTAAAAATAACTTGTAAGAAGATGTTAACAGTTGTTAGCGCCAGTTTTTTTTTTTTTTTTTTTTTGCACCAACCCAAGTTGTCATTATCTAAATCCCAGATTTGTTGTTTTTTATAAACTAAAGTTTTTACCGTAATAGTACAACTACTATGGTAGTACTATGGTAGTACCATAGTAGTTGACAGGGGAGAAAGCGAGCACCGTAGGCCATCTTAGCACCAGCAAATTGTTTTTTTTTCCACTATGGAATTGTGGGAATCAGTTTTGTTTGGTGGCTTCTCAGATTAAGGAAGTCCTTTGGATGAAGGATGAAAAGTCTCAGCACAAAAACAAACAAAAAAAATAACCGTCCAGATGACCTGACTGAACATTGTTGGATTTTATACCTGGATTATTGTGCATGAGCTTTCTTGTTTACCGTAGTAGCTTTAATTCCAGAAATCAGTCTTTTTAAACCAATTTTCTTGTAGACAAACTAACACAGCACAGGGTGAAACTGATTACATGATGAGTTAAAGCCCATGATTGGCCTGTTTCAAATTTGACCAGCACTGGGTCATTGGATTGTTTTTATCTCAGTAGTTTTTAGTGTGAATTAAACAGAAAATCATTTAACTATATTTCTGTCAGTTTAGTTGTGCGGATATGTCTTAGTAGGTTTGCAGTTATAAAGTGTAATGTTCAACACTTGGGACCTTATTTTATAACCCAGCACTGCTTTAAATGTCTTAACAGTTTTGTCCCTGACCTGCCAGGTGAGTTTCTTGGTCTTCATGATGCTGTTTGATAACTATTGTTCTGTTTCAAACTAAATAACATTAACTACTGAGATAAAATCACTCAAAGCTGGGCTCTGTTTACTCATTAGGTGACTTCTGAAGACTATGGTTGCGCTGGATTTTAACAGTATCAGAGTCAAAAGGGGCAGAATACAAATGCATGCCACACTTTTCAGATGTTTATTTGTAAGAACCATAGAAAACCATGTATCATTTTCCTGTTACTTCACAGTTATGTGCTACTTTGTGTGGTTTAATCACACTGAATCTCTATCTAATACTTTAAAGTTTATTGCAACATGACAAAATGTGGAAAAGATCAAGCAATTGGGAATAAGCCCCATACTTTATTAATTTTTTTAACCTCAAGCTGTAGTTACCAGAGTTAGAATGATCAAATAATCTCCTGACTGTGCTTGTAATTATTGTTTGTTATAAAAGTTAATGTTTTTTTTTTGTTTCCAGTTCAATTATTTTAATAATGAACAAGTCTTTTTAGAACAAAACATTATGTTTACATCAAGAAACTGCAGCAAGAAGAAATGTAGATCTTTAGATAAACCTCAAACATTACCTGAGCTGTAAAATATACTGCAGCTATAGTGCTGCTATATTAAACTGGAACACTCAAATATGTTTTTTCTGGTGCAAATCATGCTCATAATTCCCTCTTTGCTTCTCCTGTAGGACTTGGGAAATGTAAAACTAGTAGTTTTCCAGGTATGTGAGACTGTGGAGCTCTCTGTGGGGCTCAGGCAATAATCTGGATTGTTTGTGTGTCTATTTTTATACAGTGCTTCTATTTTTCGGAGGATCTGGAGACGTTGTTTGTACATTTTTGCATCTGTATACATCAAAAATCTAAATCAAGCAGCTTTTCACCCCAAGTTTAGATTGTTAAATTTACCAGGTCAAAGATAAAAATAAATATATATATTTCAGGCAGGCAACATTCATTTTTTCACAGTAAGTACAAATAAATATCATCAGGGACCTTCTCTGAATATTATGTCATGACTAAAGCCCAAAAGCCACACGATTTGGACTTGTAATGGATAAATATATGTTTTATTAGGTTTAGGTCAATATTTTTACTGTCAAAGTTTACTGTCTGATTGAAGCAGCTTGAGCTAAAGCAGATTTTAAAACTTGTTCCTTTCTGTAAAATCACAAATTTAAAACCCTTTTTAATGCTGGTTTGAATACAGTGCTGCTTGAGTGATGTTTGCCTCATCTTTTAAGATGAGTAAGCACGCAAACAGCAAAACTATTTTTGTGTTAGAGTAGCTAATTGAGCTTTACAAGACCAAATTAAAGTCTGATATAAGAGATCAAACCCAGACAAGTTGATGAGAAGCTGTCACGGATACAGAGCACGAGCAAGCCGGAGCAATTTGAAACATCTCTTCCTTTCACAGTTGGAGTTAAATACATTTGAATGAAGTTGAGAGCTGCAAAGTGAGACTATCGAGATTGTTTTTCACCAGGACATGCGGCTGTTAATGTAGGGCCTTCACCAGAGGACAACACCTGGCTCAGAACCTCCACAGGTGTAAAAGAGCAGGAATCACATCTGGCAACAACGATATAGCCCTGAAAACGTTAATGAGCATCTTTCCAACATGAAAACTGAAGTGTTGTCTACAAGTTTCTGCTCGTTGTCTCTGAGTGCAGTTGTGTTACGCTCTGTGATGTCATCATCAGCTCAGCTGTTAACAAGCCAATTTCAAAACGTCATTAATGCAAATCTAAAGATTTCATGCCTCTGCACGTCCGAACGTTTGTCTGCTGATAGTCCTTGTTTTAATGTTGACTTAAATGTCTTACAAAGCAGTTTGTTTTTCTCAGACAATTTTAACATTAACATCCAGTTAACAAAAATATCACATAGTTATAATATGGCTCTGTCTTGCTCATTATCAATGGATGCTAACAGATAATAAATAGCTGTTCAATAATTCTGACTATTACTATATTAATGCTAATTTGGCTGTTCGTTACCAATAAAACGTCCTATTGCAGCAAAAATAAGCTAAATATATGTGTACAGTTAAATATAATGGCTGCACTTTGCTAACAGTTACTGTTTTAAATGTGCTATAGAAATAAATTTAACTTGACTTGATTGCTACAAATGACTTTTTATGTTTTTGTTACTAAGTTTATTCTGTTTTTAACAATCAGCTTTGTCATTTATTGAAAAATAACAAAATAGAGTGGAACCAACAACTTTTGTTTTAATTAGAGAAAGAAAGTGCTTATCATTGTATGTTCCCACAATGACAAAATTAGTTCTCTGCATTTAAGTTCAAGTTCAAGTAAGTTTTATTGTCATTTGCATCACATGTGGTACATGAGGTGGAATGAACTTGTGCACACAGGGTCCCAGTTACATCCAACAATAGCACAAGTATAAATTGTAAAAAGAAACCATAATAAGGATCTAAGATATGAACTAATAAATAAACTAAACTAAGAAATACTAAACACTAATAGTGCAAAACAATATGCTGAACAACATCAGCACGAACATGAGTCTGTGTGAGCAGAGGAGTACAAATGAATGCAGCAGCATGGAATAAATCAGCAGCATGTGATCAGCAGCATGGATAATCAGCAGCACATATTAACAATCAAAGTGGCACGACAGTGATTTTTAAAAAACAATTTCACAGTGATAATCCTGATTAGGGATTCTTGAGTAGCTTCAGGGTAGAAGCTGTTCCTCAGTCTAGTGGTTCCGCACCTAATGCTCCGCAACCTCCTTCCTGAGGGGGGCGGGGCAAAAAGTGAGTGATTTAACCAATCACACCTGAGATACACCCAGATGGAGCAGTGGGCATCTGTTGGCACCCGGGGAGCAGTTAGGGATTGGGTGTCTTGCTCAGAGACATCACAACATGTGTGCATGGTGGGGAATTGAACCTGTGACTTTCTGGCTCCAAGTCGGCTGCCCTACCTCTACACCATCTCAACCCATCATTAAAGTCGAGTGTTTGAAGCTCTAACCTCTGGACCTCCACAATATATCGCAAATTTATCGTCATCGCAATATCAAGATTGCAAAGGACTGCGATATATCGTAGATCATTATCTCACACTCGTGTTTTATTTGAAGAGTCCACTGGACCTTCACTGGTCTGATGTCCACATCTGCTTGACGATGACAGAAGAGAAAGTGAAGAAAATGTGGGTTTATTGCAATCAGTACCGTCATTGCAGTGATGAATTTGTAATACGTTTTTAATATTGTGCAACTTTACAGTAAAGCCATATGGTCAAAATTGTAAATCGATACCAATAAACATGGAAGAAGAAGTATCTGTCAGTTTTTAATCAAACTTTAGTTGTTTGATTTGTTTTTGTTTTTTTTTATTGAGTGTGTGAGGGGGAGCACAATCTTCACAATTTGTTTATGTTATTTAAGCCTGCTTGTCTAATAATGGGCCTATTAAGGCTGAAGTTCATCCATCTAGATTAGGTTTTGACATATTCAGCGTGTTAGGAAGGGAAAAAAAACGGTGTAAGGAGACATATTTGACTTTTTATTGTAATGGCTTGAAAAAGTCAAGTGTCAAAAAGTTAAAAGTGCAACACATTCGTGTATAGGACCACAATGAGAGACAACTAAAGCCTGTTTTCAACAATAATGAAACGGTGAGATGAAAATTGTTCAAGAAGACATCAGCCTAAACAGTTTTATGAGACGATAAATAAAAGTTTGAGACAAACTTTGATAAAACATTAAAATAAAAATCACATCTCAGTTGTCCACTATGATTAGGATTTTTATTTATTTCAACTGTTTTTGGAGAGAGAAGTGAGACAACCCACACTACTCCGTGCCTTTCTACTGTACGTTTAGTCTCTTTTGAGGATTGCAAAATTATAGACACACATCAACCCTGGAGTTATAGCATCACCTCACAGAAACCTTGCTAGTCCAAATTAGCACACATCAAACTGTTGCTTGATCCGAAACTTTAATTTTGAAATACTTACTATTATTATTTTATACATTATTCAAATATGGTTAAAGATAGTACTGATTAGTTAAAGTACAGATACTTTAAAGTGGGGTTTTGTACAAAGATTATGGTCAAACATTATCTTACCTGTTGTGGATAGCTCCTTAAAAGACCAGAGTTTGGAGAAATAGTGTTTAATGCTGACTGGGTTAACGAACTAACAGCTAGCCTGAGTAATGTCAAGATAAAATTGATTGCTGCCATATTAAAACGACTCAACATCAGAAATTTCATATTACTTTATGCAAGCGCTATTTAAAAATAAGCCTTTAAAATGCAGTTAATTTTACATTTTATATGTATTCCATCAAATGTTATGAAATTCGCACTGGAAGTCATTTCAAGCTGTACAGTTAGCTAGCTGCTGTTGTTGCTGCTATTTGCATTTGTAAAAAATAGCAGAATTCTCAGTAAATTATTATGTAAAGTGAAATCAATGGCATTATGAAGTGTTTTCAAATGACAAGCATAAAACACTAATATTTTGATATGGCACTTTTTTTTTTTATGACAGCAGTCTTCCATGTTGGTCCTGGCCTCACTCAGGACCATTAATTAGCTAATTTAATTTCTTATTTAGACGAGCCATACTACGGCTGAAAATAATTTACTGTGACAAATCAAAAAGCAAGAGCATCAGAATTTTGAATTTCTACTTATTAAGGTGGTCAGGACACCTTTCACTCATTATGCTTGGGCTGAACTAGGGATGCACGATCCACTTTTTTCACTTTCGATCCAATACCGATAACTGTGGTTTTGTATCGGCCGATACGGATCTGATACAGAAAAAACAGTGTTGAATCAACAAAAATGGCTAAATCATGTCATCTGGACCCACATGACATGATTTAGCCATTTTTTGTTGTCTACCTACCTTACAAAATCAGTGCTGAATTAACTTTTGTTTTTTTAAACGCAGACATGAATGTACTGAATTACAAATTTATTGAAAGCTGTGCACCATAACAGCACACTTAAACACACCAAGAGGTATTAAACACAAGCTTGGCCAAACGTAAAAACAACACAACTTTAATTTGTTCAGTCAGTTCGCTAGCACATGACGTCACTCAGAGCACAAAGCATAGAATTAGAGTGAATAGATCTGCCCAGTCACGGCCCAGTCACATTGTCACCGATACCCGATCCAGAAGTTTTTCCGATATCGGTACCGATGCCGATATTGTTATCGGATCGGTGCAACTCTAGTCTGATCAGACTGTGTCTTGCTGTAGGACATCCTACTGAACTGACTTGACCCCACACAGGCTAGTGTAGTCACCTGGATGTCTCTGGGTTTAAACAAAAACAAAAGTCTGCTTCAGCTAGCAGCTAATTTACGATAACAGCCAACTTTAGGATTACAGTAGTCCCCTCGTTACATAGCAGTTCGTTTTTCGCAGACTCGCTCTATTGCGGTTTTTCAAAATAAGATTGGACATGACACACAATTGGCTGATTGATGGATGAGCCGCATGATTTGCATGGAATTTTTATTTAAAATAAATTATTTAAAATTATTTAGCAGCTGCTCCTGCAGCTCCTCCTCCTTCCTCCTCTGCCAATCTCCGTTCTGCAACAGAGAAGTGGGCGTGGCCGAAAGCGCACAGTGCAGCCGAGGCAGAGAGCTGAAATCATGACAAGCTGTGCTCTGAGCGTTTAGAGTTTAGAAACAGTTTCTAGAACATTGCAAGAGTTTGGGAAGGGTTTAAAACGCCTTTATATACATATGTATATATATTAGGGGTGTAACAGTACGCTAAAATCACATTTTGGTTCTTTTCAGTTTCAAGGAGGGCTCGGTTCAGTTAATTTTCGGTACAAAAACGGCCAAAATAAAGACTTACAAAATGTTTATTTCGAAACTATGCCAAGTAAACAAATTCAGTCATTACAGATTTCTTAGCTGGAGGTGATCTGGTGGATGAAGAAGACAGCTCTATCTCATTGACATCCTCAGAATGCAAACAGCACAAAGAGATAAAAAAAATAGAGTTAATAATATTATAATTTTAAATTAAAAAAGTTATTTAGATCACAATAATACAATAACAATACCTCTTCTTGCACGCTCATCATTTCTGTTATGAAGTGGTTGAATCTCTCGGTCATCATCATGAGGGCAGGGCTTTAATCTGGTCCAGAGCTTGTTGACGATCAGTTCTGGCTTTTTCATAAAGTGCTGCTACAACTTTTTGGCTGAAGTGTTGATGTGATGGGATATCGTAGCAGGGCGCTAGTCTTTAATCAGATGCTTAAAGCCGACGCATCAACAACAGAAATGTAGATCCAGAGCTTTAAAATCTCCTACAGCTTGTGTTATTGCTCTGGACCGATCTGAATTACCTGATAAATGTTGATTAAATGCTGCTGTTATCAGTCTTTGCAACAAGCTGCTTTTCTTGCTTGTAGAAGAGACGTTCACATTCAGATGATGTTATTTCAAGTGAGTTCACAAGTTAGACGTGTTGCTGCTGCAGATCCACTCTCTGAAACAACGTCGACACACAGCTTTGGATTTGTTCACTTGTCTTTTAACAAGAAAGCCATAATGTTCCCAAACAGGAGACTGCAACGAGATGCTAGGCTGCTAATGCTACGTGTGCTGCAAGGCTATGCAACATTTAATAGCGTCGTGCTGAAACACACTTAGGAACTTTAGTTCCGCGGCACATAATCTCTCGTTAATAAAATTTAATGAGTGAAAAAAATAACCGAGACGGTACGCACATGGACCGAACATGCCGTACCGAAACAGTTCAATGCACCCACATGTATCGTTACACCCCTAATATATATATATATATATATATACTAAAATAAACTACTTCTACTACTATTCCTACTTTGAGGTTTTTCACTTATTGCGGGTCTTTAGCGTACGGATCTCCTGTGATAAACGAGGGACTACTGTATTCTGAACATATGTTTTTGTTTGTTTTGGCTAAAGTTTAAATAAACTGTTTTGACAGAATCCTTCTCAATTGTGGGGAGATTTTATTAATCAGCGAGGAGTGTTTAGTTTCTCTTTAGTTTTTGTTCTGATTGGTTTTGGAGCTGACTGGACTGATGTAGTGTCATCATAAGTGTGCCAATCACAAGTCATCATCTCACTCACACCGAGGGACATCCATCCATCTATTATCTTTTACACGCTTCTTCCATTTTGGGTCACGGGGGTCTCTGGTGCCCATGTCCGGCGATCACTGTGCGAGGGGCGGGGTACACCCTGGACGGGTCGCAAGTCCATCACAGGGACACATAGAGACAAACGAGACAAACAACCATTCACTTTCTCACTCACACCTAGGGACAATTTAGAGTTACCAATCAGCCTAACATGCATGTTTTTGGTCTGTGGGAGGAAACCGGAGTACCCGGAGAAAACCCTCGCATGCACAGAGAGAACATGCAAACTCCACCCAGAAAGGTCCCCGGCCAGGATTTGATCCAACAACCTTCATGCTGAGAGGCGACAGCTCTACCAACTGCGCCGACTGCAGCATTTTTTTATTATAAATATGAGTGCATTTTTGGAACGATAACACGTTGCTAAAAAATAAAACTTCACGCTGCTGAAATAAACAGTTGTTGCGATACTGTCATGCAGTAACAGGAAGTGAAGGCAAAGGGGACACCTGAATGTGAACAGAGCATTGCTTCAATAACTAACAACAGAGAAGAATCTGAGGTTTCTTTAGATGATTTAGAGTCACTATCAGAGAGACGAAGAGTCAGAGTTAAAATATTATTGTTTGAATAAATAAAGACCAGGGAGTTCCTCTTTTTAGAGTTCCCCTTTGATGTCACTTCCTGTTTCACTTTGTCCATGCCAAGTTCAAAATAAAATATGCCATTTATGTGACAAAATGTGTAAATTCATGTCAATCAAATACCTCGAATACTAAGATGCTTTCTTCCACTTTTTGTTTTTGTAAGATGTGCATGTCACAGGCCCTTTAATGTATTGCATTTTTTACAGAAACATCAACAGACTTTGTAGCTCAGCTTCCAGCTCATTGTGAGACATAGCTGCAGGTGTGTATCTGAATACTGAGCTGGTAATCAAAATGATGTGTTTTCCTGCCAGGTGTGAATGCTCTCAGTCAGAGCTGTGCACTTACAATCAGATCATCCAGGTTGAGTGTTAATGCCAAGTTTGAACAAGGCCTATGAGAGTGTGGAATTAAAACGTCAGCATTATATACACTACAGAAAGGTGAAACAGAAGTATACCTAATAGAGAAAGCACTTAAAGTTGATGTTTAAGAATATGTTTAATGAAATAAAGAGTAAAATTACATTATAAAGGGATAAAATGTACAGGAGTGCTTGAAAGTTTGTGAACACTTTAGAATGTTCTATATTTTTGCATAAATTTGACCTAAAACATCTTCAGATTTCCACACAAGTCCTAAAAGTAGATAAAGAGAACCCAGTTGAACAAATGAGAAAAAAATATTATACTTGGCCATTTATTTATCGAGGAAAATGATCCAATATTACATATTTGTGAGTGGTAAAAGTATGTGAACCTCTAGGATTAGTAGTTTGAAATTAGAATCAGATGTCTTCAATCAATGTGGTGATCAGGTGTGAGTGGTCACCCTGTTTGATTTAAAGAACTGGATCTATCAAAATCTGCTCTTCACATGTTTGTGGAAGTGGATCATGGCAGGAACAAAGGAGATTTCTGAGGAGCTCAGAAAAAGAGTTGTTGATGCTCATCAGGCTAAAAAATGTTACAAAACCATCTCTAAAGAGTTTGGACTCCACCAGTCCACAGACAGACAGACAAATATGTAACATTGGATCATTTTTCTCAGAAAAAATGACCCAAGTGTAATATGCTTGTCTCATTTATTTAACAGGGTTCTCTTTATCTACTTTTAGGACTTATGTAAAAATCTGATGTTTTAGGTCATATTTATGCAGAAATCTAAAAAATTCTAAAGGGTTCACAAACTTTCAAGCACTACTGTACCTCAAAAAGGCACTTATTGAACATAAAGGCACTTATGGAAAAAATAAAGAGTACTATAACACTAGTTTTACAAACCTTCACGTACACATACCAACACAAAATAGTACTACAAAATGATATGTGATGTGATACGATACGATACAATACAGTATGATACATTGCATCATTGCAATAGCTTATACTTTATTGTTATTTCAGTGATATTTAAAAATGTATTTTCAAATGCTGACTAAATGTCAGTACTGGTAGTTAACTGGTTCATCCAGAGCTGTAACCTCATTTGTGTGATAACACAGTCCTCTTAGTTTCAGTGCAACAAATATGCCAGTTTGGAGGCTGCTATTCAGTGGTTTTGAAACCAGTGTTCTTGCTGAGTAAAGGTCACCAGGAGGCCTGAGGAGAGGCAAGCTGCAGACAAACAGGGATACAGCAAACTTTATTATTGGTGTTGTGTTAAACTGGGAACACGTGACCGGCCACAGCATGGGTTTTAAAAAGCAGTGGATGGAGCAAAGTAAGGGCCCAGGGCAAGTTTTGGTTAAAGAGGTGGCCTTAAAAAACAAAGGCTGCTGCTGTTAGCTTCATATTCTGACATCAAGATGAAGCTTTTACGTAAAACAACTCAAACTAGAAAAGGATCCTTGTGTTTACTGGGATTTCCAAGCATTCATAGCTAATTTCGTATTTTGCCCTTGCAAAGATGAGCAAGATTTTTCTTTCAGCACAGAGGTGCGTCAGAGTCGCATAGCCCTTTTTAAGTATTGATTTATTTTTATTTTAGCTTTTAAATTTAACAACCTAAAGGAGAATATAATGCTTCAGCTGCTTGGATACCAACCTTACGAGGTATGTTTAAATAAAAAAGAAGAGCAAAAAGAATGAATTGATTAAGATGGATTTGAATACACATGAGTGCTGTTGTTCTATCGACTTACAGTTTATTAAATGCTGCAGTGGACATTTAGGCAAAAGGTTATAAGGTTTAAAAATAGATCTCTAAATGCTAAAAACGTTAAAGTCTGACTGTTGGATTTTTGACCTTCTTTATTTGCCTGCTGTAACATTTCTGGATTATTTTTGCTATGTGGAAAATAATGATCCTTGGACGTGAAACAGAGTTGCAAGTTTTAAATATAAAAACAGAGAAAAATCTGTTTCAAAATAAAATTGCCTCTGTCTTTTCGTAGACAGTTCTGCATAAATGTACTCTGCTGATAAAGTTTTTTTTTTTTTATTGGCTGCATTTCTGTCGATTCACCTTTAGCCATCAACATTCCCTTTTTGTCTTTTATTATTATTATTATTATTTGGCGTTTTCATATTTTCTGTGCTTTCTGCTAACAGGTTCAGACTCATTTGGAAAACCCAACCAAGTACCACATCCAGCGCTCTCAGCAGCAGCAGGTGAAGCGGTACCTGGGAAGACTCGGCTCCCAGGCCTTGAGCTTGCCCTGCCCCAACCAGTCCTCTGACCACGGGGGCATGCCGCCAGGGCCGGGCAACAGCGCCCCCAACAGCCCTATGGCCTTACTGACCCTGAACGCGAACTGCGAGAAAGAGGTTAGTCTGAACCGATTTCACTGCTTCATGTGTTTTTATTTTTCGTTTTAGTAAAGTCATTTAATCTGACTGCTTTCAGATGGATGATGTCATTGATGACATTATTAGTCTGGAGTCCAGTTATAGTGACGATATCCTCGGCCTGATGGACCCAGGACTTCAGATGGCCAGCACGGTACGTGTGTGTGTGTGTGTGTGTGTGTGTGAGTGTGTGTGGTGCCTCATCGTCAGCGTTTAGCCTGCACACAGACCTGGCTCCCAGCTCTGGTAAAGGTCTCAACTTGATGAATTGATTTGATGAGAGTGAATATTAAAGGTGTAAGAGCACTGTGTATGCTGCTGGAAATAATTTAACATTTGAAGGAGAACATCTTGTAGCGATGTACTTGTTCATGCAAATAATAATACTCTGCATATTCAATCAGTTTTTTTCATTGTCCAGTCTCACCACATCTGGCTTAGACTCTACTCAGGTCTACACAGTCCAGGTTGTTGTCAATATAACTTGAATGCTGCTGGTACCGTCATGATGCTGCCGTCCAAAATGTCAGCGATGTGATTTTATATCCAGAGCAAACACAAAATATCAATGGTTAATAAATGTCACAAAACACTCACCGTCCTCTGCCACAATTTCCAAAAATGCCATGGCTGAAATGAGGCCTCTTTCCCTGTCTGAGCCTGTGAATTGGGTCCATTTGGTCTAGCTCTGTCTAGATTCTGTTGTCGGCCAAGAGACATGGACAGTCTGCACCTCCTCATAGTACCACAGTGTTGGTACTGGGCGAGTAGGTCCAAAGAACTGGGCAGGAAGCAAGTGGGACCATCTAATGGAAAGACTGTGCCGAGTCAACTCGAGTAGGGCTGAGTGGAACCCATGAACAAAGTATGCACAGTTTGTATGCACAGTTTGCAGAACTGTATTGTAGGTTATGGGGAATATTTCATTGCGTACCTCAGCCCACATTGTGCCTCGGCCTGCTGTGGCACCTTGAGCTTCCCTCACATTTAGGATTTATTTTCCTACTAGAGGATTCTTTTGAAGTAAAGATAGCTTTTAGATCTTGATAGTCATGGTTGTAGACTTGAACATTTTCTGTCATAGGAGAGCTTTCATGCAGGTGTCAAATACTGCTCCAGTCCTAACGTTAACCTAAACTGAGAAAGGTTCAGGGTGCCCAGGACAACTTTACCATTTTGAAAATAAATTTGTGACGCAAATTTGTTGAACATGTTTAAAAATACAAAGGTCAAACCTGCATGCTTTGGTGACTCACACAAGCAGAGTGAAAACCCCCGCTAACGTCTTTAGACGTTATGGAGACTCCTTCTTACACGCGGGTTACCAACCAGTGGCCAACCATCGCAGCCCAGTGAGAAACCAGCTTAACCATGAGAAATGTGACTTTTGCTCAGCGGCGTCTCTGCTGTGTTGCCCTCAGATCCCTGTGCCTCCTAACCTCATGGACATGTATGGTAATCAGGGTATGTCCCAACAAGGTCTGTCCATAAGCAACTCCTGCCCTGCCAACCTGCCCAACATCAAAAGAGAATACTCAGGTGAGGCGGACACAGCTCACACCGCAGAACATGTTTAAAGCTTTGTGTAACTATTTAACATATATTTGTCTTCTTTGTGTTGAGATCTACAGGTGCATCTCCAAAAATGCTAATAACTATACCAAAGTTCATGCTCAATAATCCAGGTAAAAATCCAACAGTGTTCAGTCAGGTCATCTGGACGGTTTCTTTTTTTTTTTTTGCTGAGATGTTTCATCCTTCTTCCAAAGGAATTCTTCACTGGAGGAGTTGATGAGGGAGAAGGCTGGCCCCCGAGGCCATCTTAGCACCAACAAACTGTTTTTTTTTTCCCCACTATGGAGTATGCTGTTTGTTGAAATCAATTTGTTTTGGTGGCTCCTCAGAATGAAGAAGTCCTTTGGATGAAGAACAAAATGTCTCGGCAAAAAAAGAAACCGTCCAGATGACCTGACTGGACATTGTTGGATTTTTTTTTTTTTTTTTTTTACCTGGATTATTGAGCATGAACTTTGACGCTAATGATAATAATTCTAATTTATTGAGGCACACCTATAAACATGGCTTTTTTTTTTAAATGGTGTTATGTCTATGATTGATTGTTGATTCAAATATTTCATAAACAACTACTGGTATTTATCATTTAGTGTCACAATCTTCAGCCATCATGCATATGCTGGATAAGTCTGGATCCTGTGGCAAGTTTGACACCTATCAACGGCCTGAAGGGTTCCCTGTGGGTACGTCTGAGGATTTAGCTTCAAGCTCCAGCAGATAGCTGCTGTTTATTTTGCACAGACTTGTTTAGTTTTGGATTAGATTTGTTTTATTGATCAAAACATTTTTCCAGAAGCTGAGGTCAGAGCCATGGCTAAGGAGAGGCAGAAGAAAGACAACCACAATTTGAGTGAGTGTTGATTGTCCTTTTTATTTATTTATTTATTTATTTATTTTGGTACATCCTAAAAGAAACACTTAAACAAATGTCCTAATTGTGTTTCAGGGAATGATTCTTTGTAAAAATAAAAATTAATGGTTAATAATCTGCTCTTGTTCTGTAGTTGAGAGACGACGACGGTTTAACATCAACGATCGAATCAAAGAATTGGGAACGTTGATTCCAAAATCCAATGACCCGTAAGTCAGCCATCATATATTTGATTCCAAACAGGCTTGAGAAACATTCAAACATTTGTCAATTTAAAAGTGAGATTGTTAAACTAATAAAGATATAAATAATGCTGCATAATATCCTGTTACTTTGTAGTTGAATACATAAAAAAGATCACTGTTATAATAAGAAAGTACCCTAAAGGAGACTTTAAAGAATCAGATTCACATTTATTTTTATGAATTGCTCCTAAGTTCATTATGAGAAGTGATGATTGCTGTTTCTGCTCAATCTACTCACGCTGTTCACAATAAACAGAAAATAATTGAAGGCTACAATTCATAGTTCTGTCAAAAAAAAGTATAATAATCTTCAAATTCAGATAACGCTCCTGTCAAGTCAGTATTTTCTTTTTTTTTTAATACTCTCTCTGCAGCCATAAACAAAAAATACTTCAAACAGAGAAAAAGGGGATGTTTAAAATGTAAAGTGTTGTAAAATGTGAAGCTTTTCACTTGATTTGTGCCTCATTGTTGAACCCTTTTATTTTTTTCTGTTTATCTTTAAAGAACACATTTATGGAATTAATCTCCTATAACGTCTGTTAACACAGACTTTTATAAATTGGCTAGTTTAGTTGGATAATCTTAAATATTGTGCAGATCCTTTTCCACTAGATGTCACTAAACTAAATCCCACACTCTGCTCCCTTCACTTGTTAAATAACTGAAATCAGAACCTAAATACAACAAATCTGCTTGTAAAGTAAAACCACTGGCATGCCTGTGATTTTTCAGAGACATGCGCTGGAACAAAGGCACCATCCTGAAGGCGTCGGTGGATTACATCCGGAAGCTGCAGCGAGAACAGCACAGAGCCAAGGAGCTGGAGAATCGGCAGAAAAAGCTGGAGCACGCCAACCGGCATTTGATGCTGAGAATACAGGTAGATTTAAAATGAGACAAGTGCCTGGAAGATGGAGACATGCATAGAGAACTGAAACAAAGTCAGCTATTAAATATCAGTTATATCAGTGTAAGAAAATAATATGAGGCAGGGACACATTTCTATACACAGTTTAGCTAAAAAAGACACCCAGTAGATGTTGTACCTTTTTTAAACGTATTAATTTTGGGGGAGAATTCAACGTATCTGTATTTCAGGGAGGAAGTCGAAAAATCTCAAAATATTTTAACCTTCTCAGTGTAAATCCAAAAAACCTTCTCAATTTTATCACTGGCATCTTCACGATGTCTGACGAGTACGACAGCTGCATTTTAACTTCTGCACAGGAGCTCTCTTCTAACAGAAGCTTGTCCAATCTTAGAATAAATACTAATTAAAACTGGACTGGACATGCTTATCTTCATTTCAAAAGTGGACTGCAGTGATTTAAATCATAAACAGGGTGCAAAGCATACGGAGGTGGTTAGAGGTTGTCAACAAAATAACGTGTGCAGCCTTGAATGTGGAAGTCGTACACACTAAAATAAGCTGTGATTTTCAAAATCTGCATGGCTCGCTTGGTCCAAACACTCATAATTCAGTGAGACAGCAGCAACATATTTGCATCTTTTTTTGCAATATTGAGTTAAGTTTGAGTTACTTACATGTCTTGAATAGTTGCAGCCCAGAAAGATGCTACGCTTAGACCAGGGATGTCCTATTCTGGTCCTCAAGGGCAGTTATCCTGCATGTTTTACTTGTTGACCTGCTCCAACACGCCTAATCCAGCCACTGAATTACCTCCTCATGTTCTGCAGAAGCTTGTTAATCACCCATTCATTCAACTTAGGTGAGCTGGAGTAGAGAAACCTCCAACATGTAGGAAGGTGGCCCTCGAGGACCAGGATAGGACACCCCTGATTCAGTCATTATGTTCAAGATGGGAATCTTTGACCAGTCACTTGCTTTTGCATCTACAGTTAGTGTTAATTTAGTCCTCAAAATGGCAACGTCTGCCAAGATTGGAAAAAATGAAAGCAATCATTAATCACAAAAGATGAATTTTATGAAAGGGAGTATTTTCAAAGTAATGATGAAATGATGAAAGTCATAATGGTGTCATCTGAGATGGAAATAAATTGGTGTCAAAATATTTAGTCATTCGTGTCCTGGATGTGATTTTGGGCTCAAATTGTTAGAGTTCTTACAGAACTGGAGTTAATGCACAGAAACAACTTCATTCAGAGATTTATGGCAGTCTGGACTAGAGTTGCATTTGGTCCAAAAAATTTGACCCGACCCGGCCCCAGCCCGTAGCCATAATTTCCAGACCCCACCCGATCAGTCAAATTAACAGTAAATACAGGTCCGAGTTTGAAAAAAAAAAAAATCATAATTAAGCTTTGACTGCTTCTAGCTATAGTTATTAACGTTCGGTGGACACGCGCGGCTGAAAAGGGGGCAGAAGATCGGAGATGAGGGGGTGTTTGTCCTTTCATGGCCGTCAAAGCGCATTAACTGCTTCCCCTGCTTCTGCCTGCATTCTGCATTATTCAGACATGGACCCTGCTCTGACTTGTCGGATATTTCGTGCTCTCACCTGTTTGGGTCTTCGACCGCGCGCATCCGCTGAGTGCAGCGGCTGAATAAACATCCATTTGGGCTGATGGATCACTGGCAATAGTCCATCTGAAGCTTAACTGAACGTTTTACCTCTTTCAAGGCTGGTCAGCGTGCGATGAAATGGCCACATGCAGCTGGTGATAGTTTGGCAAGCCATGTTGCCATACAATTGGATCGTCAGCCGCACGCGTCCACTGACGCAATCAAAAGCCTGACACCGACCCTTCCCGCACATTAAACACATTATTATGGACCGGCTCAGTCCAAATCCGGGTCGGACGGGTCCAGGCTTCAGGCTCCGGGTTCAGGTTAGAAATGGCAGCCCTAGTCTGGACCAACAAGTTGCCATCCAATGTATTTCCCTGTTCCATTAAAAAGTGATGTAACGTGGCTGGTTAGACAGTTCAGGTAGACCAGGGAGCTGCAGTCTTTACAATCAAGAGGCATTTTCCCCCCGTCTCATAAAATAATTTTGCAGCAAAATGTGCTTGAAGCTTGAATTAAAATGCACTAAGAGCAAGAATCTTAATTTACTTCAACTTTTTTCTTCTTCTTTTTTTAAATCAGACCAACCTTGACTTTTAATTATTTTTGTTCTCAGATTGACTTCACTGATGTTTTGCAACTAGCTCATTTTTTTTACTCTTTGTATAATTAGTATCACTCTGTCACTGAAATTTCAATCAAATATTTGCATAAGGCTGGACAAACGCTAAAAACTAGACATGTTTTGTGGGTACAAATCAAAGTATTTTAATCTCCATGTTATTTTTGGTCAAAACACAAAAGCCACTCCTTAGAGATCAGTATGAACTAGATAAATTGCATGTCCTGCGAAAATGCAGTTTGAATGCTTATTACTGAAGAATTTGCAGAAAAAAAGCTGAAATTATCTAAAATCTTGCTGAATTGTAGCTGAAATGGAAGAAGAGGCCTCAATTAGCATAAGAAAGCAGAAAGAACACATATTTGCTGAATTAGGTTTAAATAAGCATAAATTAGCACAAAAATTAGGAAATTAGCTAAAAAAAAGCTGAAGTTAGCACAAAAAACAGCTGAAAAGTAGCTGAAAAGGCAGAAAAAAGCTTAAACAACCAGATAGATGCAGAAAGAGCTGAAATGAGCTAAAAACACATGGAATTAGCTAAAAAAAAAGTTAAAATTAGCATAAAAACATATATAAAAGCTGAAATAGCAGAAAACGCTGAAACTTGCAAAAATAAGCTGAAAGGAGCATAACAAGCTAAAATTAGCAGAAATAAGTTAGAAGAAGCACAAAAATGTTGTAGAGAGCTGAAAGAATCTGAAAGGAGCACAACAGCTGAAATTAGCTAAAAGTAGCTGAAAAAAGTTTAAATTTGCACAAGGAAGCTGAAAGTAGCTGAACCAGAACAAAATATGAAAGAAACAGTAAACGGTTGTAAACACATCTAAAGATTTGAAGGATGTAAAATGAGCTCAATTAATTTTCTATGAGAAAAAAAATGGCAGAAAAGTCTAAATATTTCATAACGCTAAAACTGCACCAATACCAAAAGTTATAGCACCCTTCTTCTGAACGAGCTGAACGTTTTGATATACGATTTGTTGAAATGGCTCAAAAACTGTGGAACGAGAAAGATGCAGAGAAATGTATGGAAGAAAACTGGATCAGAATAGTGTGAATGCTTCACGAACATTCACACAGTAATAAAGGTCTCGGTTGTTTAAAAGCAGAACCAGCAGCTCTGCCTCAGTCAGTAACTGGTGAACGTCACACCGGCGGCAGAGCTGATCTGGACCATGTGTCTGTGATTTACAGGAACTAGAGATGCAGGCCCGAGCTCACGGCCTGTCCATCTCATCTTCAGCGCTCTGCTCTGCTGAACTCGGGGCGCAGCCCATCAAACAGGAGCCCACCCTGGAGGACTGTCGCAGAGACCTGTACACGCTCCACCCCCATCACCAACACCACCACCACCACCCCGCCTGCACCCCAGAGCAACCCGGCACGTTGGAGGGCCACTCTAACTTTTCCGAGGGCCACTACAGCTCTCAGAGCAAAGCAGGCGACGTCCTCATGGAAGACACCCTGTCACCAGTGAGTGGGGGGGACCCTTTGCTCTCGTCCGTCTCCCCGGACGCCTCAAAGGACAGCAGTCGTAAGAGCAGTGTCAGCATGGATGAGAATGAGCAGGGCTGTTAGCGCCCCCCAGTGGGAGACACCTCACCTGCTTCTTTAAACCCACCCCCTTCCTTCTGCCACAAATGTTGAAGGTAACACTGTCACAGCTGCTGGAGAGGTTTTTTTTTTTTTTCTTCCCCCACCTTTGTTTACGTCTGTATCTTCATATTTTTTTAATATATATTTTAAACTCCCAACCTTGATCACAAAGACTGTTTGCTTTAATCTTTGCTTTGCTGACAGTGAGTTGTAAACCCAGATGGTTTTATATTTAAAGATGTGCATTTATCTTTTGAATAGAGTAGATTTTTTAAATTGATTCCAAAGAACCTAGGGAAGTTATAAATCATGGTCACAAGTGTAGATGTTTGTGTCGAGATGAACACTACTCTTAAAATCACTAGCAATAATAGAACAATATTTATTACTCTATTGCTTTACACTCCTTGTGTCTTAGACTGAACTTGAATGTGCAAATGCCTTATTAAGATGTGAACACATCCTTGTTGTTCTGCTGCACATGTGTTGGCTGTTAGCAGAGTCTCTGTCAGTCTTCCAGTTCAAATCTCCTGCTTGGTAATTATTAATAATTTGTAGTTTTTATTTTGTTTATGTAACTTTTTATGCAGCGTTGTATGTACACATTCCCCTGAAATGTATATTTGTAGCGAGGTCATTTAGCAGAGCCTAAGCTGATAAATAAGCACAAAAAAACAAAACTGAACTAAACACATTTTCTTAAGATGGCTCCCTCATCTCAGCCCCGATAACAACATATTGTAGTTTTTGATGTTAAAATATGAACCAATCCAATCACAAGACAAGGTCTTTTTTTTTATTAATTTGATAGTGTCTACTAGATATTTTCCCAGGACATTCCTCACTGCCAAAACCATAAAAACATTTTTTTTAATGAAGTCTCAAAATGTTATTAAGATAAAACAGAATATAAAACGTGTTAATCTGAATCATTGGGATATTGTTTATAAGTCAGTGGATCTTTATCATTTGTTTGATCATAGAAAAACATGGACGACTGACACAAACCCAGAAGTTGAAGTTGAAACAAAAACCACGCTTCCTGGTAGGCTGGGCTTAGAAAGTTTAGGTCCCGCCCCTCCATGGAAATGATTGGCATTGTTACCTGACTACTTCAGATCATTACTTTTTTAAGCATTGACCCTCGTTGATTCATGCAGTCCTTACCTTACTGCGGTATGTTGAAATATCTTATTTTTTATATAATGGAAGTAAAGTAGTCCCTCAATACTTTGCGGTTCGACTTTTGCAGGTTTTCAACCTAAGATTATACACAACACACAATTGTCTGATTGATGGAGTGAGCCAACCGCTCGTGCAGCTCACTCAGGTATAAGACAAACCCCCACCCCCTTCTTTCTCTTTCTGAGGCTGTCTGTCACAGCAGAGGCAATGGGGAAAGACAGACCCCACCCCGCCCCTCCTTTCTCTTTCTGAGGCTGTCTGTCACAGCAGAGGCAATGGGGAAAGACAGACCCCACCCCGCCCCACCTTTCTATTTCTCTGCTGTGGCATCACCAGAAAAAGAAAGGAGGGGTGGGGTCTGTCTTTCTCCATTGCGACTGCGTAGGGAGCAGGGATAAACAGATCAGATGAACCAATGTAGAACATCTGAGAAAATGCTTAGGTGGGCAAATAGGAGTGAATCTTTTTTTTTTTTTTAAGAGAGAGGGTGGTTGAGCGCGACTCAGTCGGGTATAAGACAGACATCCGCCACCTCCTTTCTTCTTCCAAGGCTGTCAGTCACAGCAGAGAAAGAGAAAGGAAGGGGCGGGGTTTGGGTCTGTTTTTCCCCATCATGTCCCAGACACACAACAGAACAGACAGAACTCAGAAAAAAAAAGGAGGGGGCGGGGCTGCACGAGCGGCATAGATTCTTTATTTAAAATAATAAAATATGAACTTTGTTAAGAACATTGAAAGAGTGTGGAAATGGTTTATGAAGCCTTAAACAATATATATAAATACTAAAATTAAAAAAACACCCCTACTTTGCAGATCTTCACCTATCGTGGGGGTGTCTGGAACATAACCCCCATGATAAGTGAGGGACTCCTGTAAACAGAGACATGTCGTCCATCTTTTTCTACAGTCTACTGAATGACAGGATCTAAGGAAGGGGTTTCCATTTGAGTCTTTCTTGAGGCAATCCTTCAAGCAGACCTGGTAAACTTAATTTCATTGGTCATTTTCTACCACCTCAGTGACATTTCACATTCAGGGTCTTTTTACATTTTCGCTTGTAAATGTATGATGTCAAGGAATATAAGGAGAATGGTTTTGTACAAACTGCATGACCTTGTCTAAACACTGGAAGGATCGCTGAAAACTGAAATGTGGTTTGTTAGCCAAAAAAAAAAATTCACAGCTTAAATTTACCAGTTGTATTTGGTTTGTAACAGCCACATGTGACACTTTACAAGACTGCAGATTCTTTGAGGTACACAATTGCTGTATATTTCTGCACAGTGCTGCACTAGTTAACACATGTTCATGAGTAACTCCGTGCCGTTTAGTCAAGTCTCTGAAACCGCACAACCTCCAGTTTGTAAAACAATGCAATGGTTCAAGTTGTGCCTGTAAATCATACTGCCTTGAAAATGTGATCTTTTATGAAGTACGGTAGGTTAAGGTGGTGAAGTTTTTTATTTTATTTAAGTGCCTTATGGTTGCTTCTGTTATCTTGGTGATGTACAAGTACTGATGCAATATTTTGTTGATATTAATAGAAGTGTTTGGTGCTTCATAATTATTAACTCCAGGTGAGAGCAACAATACAGACATTCTACCATGAAACAGCACCATAGACTCAAAACCCACAAAAAATGGTTCGTAATAAAAGCACCCGGAAGTATTCAATATTAAAAAATATTTAAATAATTTACATAGGTAATCAGATAGTTCAGTAAATGTTTTTTCATCTCCTCTGTAATTGCTGAGTAATTTTCACCTGCTTGTATGAATGGAAACAATGGCTTTGTCTTCCAGAAGCCTTGAGCTTTAATCCGTCAGGAAATGTAGGGCTTGCCAGCAAGACCACAGTGCCAAAGGAAATCTGACCCAAACCAGTCTCGTCTAAAGTAGCTACATGACATACTGACAGACTGTGAAGAGCATTAACATAAACCAGCTAAGCAGAAGGAAAAGCATGACATGCCCAAACAGACACGGAAATAATAACTAAAATATTGTCACCGTGGGAAAATGCGCGGATAAATTAAATAAAATGTTTAGTTTTGAGCACAACTAGCAATGTGACTTTCAGATAAACTAACATCCATCCCCAATAACTTCAGTCGTATTTTACTCTCTGCTCGAGGTTAGCATTGTTAGCAGAGGTTAGCGTTCTATGCTATGTTAGCTCGTTAGCTTTAGTGAGCATGCTAACATGCTAGATTTAGCATTTAACCCAACAGTTGCCAGATATGATAATTATTATATTTATACTATACTTTTAGGATACTGTACAATATGTACTTTTCTTATCTGGCAACACATGTCCAAATTAATACTGCACCCCAGCCCCGCCCCCTGCAGCTTTAGAGCACTTCTCTGCTTTATTCACTTCGAGTCATCATTTTTATATGATCCATATTTATTTATTACTGAACACCTTGGAACTCTGTATTCTGTTGGTGTGTATTTTATTTGTACCAACAACTGTATTTAAAATTGTTTCGAGACTAGTATGAATGTAGTTCACAGTTGCCAAAATGTGTGCCAAAAAAATAAAGACAGTAGATTTATACTGTATGTAAACATGAATTACAGGGTTTGAACTACTGATAGTGTCTTAACGGCCTTATAGTGATATTTTATTGTAAAGTAATTAAAACAACAAAACTGTTCCAAATGTGAGTTTTTTGTTTGTTTAGTTTTTGTTACCCGTTACATTTCACCGAATACACTCCAAGCATGAAATATGACTGGCATAGTGGTACTGCACGTTAAAGCCATCACGTTTACCGTTGTTTCAGCACACAATGGACAAACCACTAACAAAGAATTGTGTGGGCTCAGTTTTTGAAATTGAGTGCAAAGTTCAATTCCTGTGTTTGATTCAAACAGTGTCCTACCGCGGCGTCGCTATTGTTTGTGTTTCGAAGAGATGAAGGTTGCAATAGTTACTGTACCCACCGTTTGTCAGATCATTGAACTCGTGCTCAGAGTCACCGGTACTCAATGTTGAGACTGTCTTGCAAGAAATATTAAAAGATTTATTTGAACGTTTCTTGGAGCTTTTTGTGTTTTATCACTTAGAAGTCCATTTTTTTACAATGCAAAGTGAAAAACAAACGTTTATTGTACATTATAATACTTGTTTCTGTGATGAATTTGTTTCCATTGACATAACAAAAAATAAGTGACTAATACAAACCCATTACACGTGACCATATGACCAGTCCTGTATTTGTGAAACATACACCACAAATGGTATAAGTTAAGGGAAAAAATTGCAACTTTTCATGAAGTCGTGCACAATTGAGTTCTCAAAAATATCTCTTTAAAAGTGTTGTGATTTGTAAAGGAATGCTAAAACTCTGCATTAGACAAGTGCAATAAGTCAACTTTATTTATAAAGCACATTTAAAACAGCAGCAGATACTAAAGTGCTTAACAATAACATCAATGAGAGTAAATGAATGGAAAAAATAACACTAATGATAGTACTGAAAAAATGATTATAATAATATATTATAATAATAATAATGATAATATAATAACTATTAATTAAAAGCATTAAAGAAAAAACATAACAACACAGAATAAAAAATACTAAATCAACTCACACTGTGTGAAAGGCCAGAGAAAACATGTTTTTAGCAGAGATTTAAAAACAGGAAGTGGCTATAGTTAAAAAAGACATTCCTCTAACAACGTTTTTATACTGTCCGTAATATTTCACTTTTATAATATATTTTAAATTATTCTTAAAAATGAAGAAAGTTTGGTGTTTAAATTTTATTTTTTATTTGTTACCAGTGGGAGAAAGCTCTTCAGTCCATGTCTGGTGCACCTGGCAGAGCACTGCATCTTCTATCATGTCATGGAAGATCTCTACAAATCAAGAACACGTTACTGAAACTTACTTTGAATCACACACACAAACACACACATCGTTACTTGTAGCAGCTAGCAGAGGTTCGCAGCAGACACACAAGTCTTAGCCGGTGGTTTTACCTGCGTGCCCCAGTCCTGTTGGGAGAGGCATCCTCAGCGAGCCGGCTGAGTGCTTCAGACGCTCCTGGAGAGATTTCTGCACCAGGTCCAGGCTGCAGTCCCGGTGCCACACGGGCAGCTCCAGACCCTTCATGCACTGGATGATGCGCTCCTTCTCCTCTGCTGTCAGAAGCCCCTTTAGGTGGGCCACATACACCATGAAGGACATGTCGATGTTGACGGCCTCCCCGTGAAGCAGTGCTGGTAAAACAGTCTGGACCAGAAAAAGTGGAAACAGAATGAGTTTATTTCAAAACACTTTTTATGTTGCGGTTTAGCCCATTGAGGCCAATTTAAAATACAGTGGAAACTGTTCTGAGACCATTTCCAACTCGGGGCTGATGAGGTGCCCGAAATCCACCAGGCGGTCCAGATCATCCTCCCACAGGTTAGGAGCCAGCTCCTCCAGCATGGTTTCTATCGCGATGCTCGTGGATGCCACTGCGCTGTCGTCCTGCTCAGACGGTTGCAACTTGGTGTCCAACAACTTCCTGCCGTGAGCCTCCAGCAGCTGAAACAGGCCGCGGTGCTTCATCAGGGCCATCTAAAACCATTAGACCATCAGTCACACTCTGGAAGCTGCATGTCTGATCTCTGCAGGTTCTGTTAATGACCCAGCCCACAGAGACTTGTGATGAGACAGAAAACAGATTTTTAATACTGTTCAACCGTAGGGATTAGCCGAGTTGAGTCAACATGTGCATTTGTTCAAACATGCAACAAGTGACTTGTTTTCACAGCAACATATTAAAGATTTACAACCGGACAGCTGTGGTTGACGCCAACATCGAGCAATCAAGCTGCATTGGAACAAGCGCTGATTAGGTCTGGGTGCAACAAACAGATCATTTCAGCAGAAACATTCAAAGCCTTTGAATTCAGTGGGTCCTTCTGGAAGGAATGCGTATCGCCCGCTACCTTTCATGTTGGTTTTAAACTTAGATCACCTTTTCTTGACTAATTATAGAGGGATAGCATCTGTTAGCACAACATATGTGTATGGTCAGCAACTACCGCCTCAAATCTTAGCTCAAAGTCTTTAAAACTGACGGTGATTGCCATTCTTGTTTCCTGATATTGATTAGCTGTGGCAGCCATCTTGAATAATGTTGACTCCAAATGTCTAGCAACTGCAGCTGTACATCCAATAAGTTCTCTCTGAGACTTTCATTGAAATCCGTCCAGTGGTTCGTGAGATGTTTTGCTAACAAACAGGGTTGACGCCAGCAGTTAATATCAAAGTTTTAAGGACATAAATCCACATGCGGGGACCATTCTTCAAGCTGTCAGTCGGTCATGCAGTGAGGAGCACCTTCAGCATCTCTGCCAGTCCGTTAGAGATCTGCCGTGGGGGGAGGGTCTGGAAGAACGAGCAGTCCAAGAAGGATGCCACCGGAGGGACGTAACTCCCCAGCTTGTTTTTCCCACCAGCGAAGTTGACCCCTGTTTTGGCCCCCACGCTGGCATCAACGTACGACAGCAGCGTGGTGGGCACTCGGATATATGGAGTCCTTCGGCGATAGAGCGACGCTGCCAGGCCCACCACGTCCAGACAGACTCCTCCCCCCACGGCAACGATCGGCTCGGTGCGTCTGTCGATGCCAAACTTGTGAAGCTCCTCCAAGATCTTGGCCACTAACTCCAAGCACTTGTTCTCCTCAGTGGTGGGCAGGGGGAGAATCTTGGAAACGACTCGTCTGGACTCAAAGTAGTGAGCAAGCCTGAAGCCGTAGAGCTCATGCACGGTTTCATCGATAACGACGAAACGCTTCACGGGTTTGGAGTCGTTTCGTGAGGCGCTTTGAAGTTCTTCATCTCCTATGTGACCCCAGAGCAGGGTATCGTTGCTGGGGTCCAGGAGGTCTCTGCACTGAATGACTCTGTAGGTGAACACGATGGGGCTGACAACGGTCCAGGTCACTCCTTGTTCTGACTTGTTCTCATAGCTGAAGGTAATTCATAGTAAACAACAACAAACAAACAAAATGTTGTTGGTTATTTAACCTGAATTTCAGACCTCCTACAATGTTCTCCTCTTCAAACACACAATGCATACTGTTATCCCGTTTTATGTTTCCAACCGTCTAGATGGGATCGTTTTAATATTTTAATTTAAGTCATAATACAACACAGAAAAATGCTACTGTGCGGAATGAAGATGATAAAAACACATTCATAAAGCCACCATGCAGCATCGAGGGCAGGAGAAGGAGGAGGTGCTATAACTTTGTAAAAACAGAGATAACCACTTTAAAATAAGGCCTTTGTATGGAAGCCCATCTCTGCAACTTTTATTAAAAAATACATCTTAAAATATGAAACACTACAAGTCATGATAATGAGCTGCTGAGAGTGGTGGTGCAGCGGTTAGAGAAGGAGAGACGGTGATCGGGAGGTCACATCTGGATCACCTGACTGTTACCACAACAACCATTTGGGTGAGAAATATGAAGCACCCCCCACCTGCCTTCACCCTTTTTTACCCCACTCTGGGCCCTTGAGCAGCTCTTAACCCAGCCCCAAAACAGCTGAAAGAAAAATAATAATAATAATAATTATGAGACTGTTTATCACAAATGATGTTTTCCTTTTTTTTATATAAGTGGCAAAAATAGACTTCCACTTTTTTTAAATGCATTTCATTTTCTGAAAATGTGGGCTCCCGTGGGTTGGGACCATCCTTAACAACCCTTTCCACACATACACACACACACACACACACACACATCACCCCACCATCCGAAACAGGAGAATTATTAATGACATTTTTTTTTATATAATTTTTAATGTAAGTCGAACTTTACTGCAGAAATTTGAATTTAATCCTTTTTTAGTATTATTTTATTTTTAATTCAACCTTAATTTTATAAAGGCCTTGCTCAAGGGCACAGAATGGAGCAAAGGAGGGTGGAGGCAGGTGTGGGTGCTTCACTTTTCCCACACACATTTTGATGTTGTCTGTACCGGGAGTTGAACCGGCGTTCTTCCAGTCATAGGCCTACCTTCTCTAACCTCTGCGCCACCACTCCCATTCAATGAGACTCTCATCTGCTCCCTAGACTGCAGCTCTCTGCTCCACAGAGGGCTGTGGTAGCTCGGTGGTCTGTGGTTGTGTCAGTAAGGGTGCCCGGCGTAAAAATAATTGTCAAATCTTCGTGTGACGTAGTTCGCTGTGACGACCCCTGAAGAAGGGAGCAGCCGAAAGAAGAAGAAGAAGAAGAAAGTCTCATTGAGTCACGAGGACTCATTTTCAGGAGAGCCCTGTTTTAGACGGACACCATATAGAGCGCAATAAACAACAATAAAAACAGTAAAAACAATAAAGTAATAAAAACGATCAAATCAAAGTGAAATCTAAAACAAGGTAAAATACTAAAAACAAGAACATATTTCCTTAGATATTGTTCTTGAAATCCTTAACGTTTTATATTAAAATCTTAGTAGTTTTGCAAAAAAATAAAATAAAATAACCTAAGTATTTTTTTCTTGTGCTTAAAGTTTTGGTCAACAATTTGGCAAAATACTTCTTGAGTCTCTATATCTTATTGAAGCCTGCACTGAATGTACAAATATCAAGTATGTTTGAATAAATTGCCAAACATTATAATTATTATTAAGAATAAAAATTACTGGTACATGTTGCTTTTTGACTTTTTGACACGGATATTAAAGGGTTAAGGGTCTCCTCATTAACTTGTCCATTTTAGATGAACTTTCTTTTCTGTAGCACATTTATGGTGCTGCTTGAAGTTTCTGTTCAGCTTCAGTCTAAGAGCAGTTTGGAGTGTAAAGTACTCTAAGATTTTAGATTTGAAGTACTTTTTCAAATGAATGAATGAAAAAAAAAACAGATTTGTGCATCCTAAACATGTGTCCATGAGATTATTTAAAGACATTTTACGAGTTTTAACCCAAAAAAAAAAACGTAAAATGTCGCATGACTAGAATTTTCAAGCCGTGCTTCTGAGAAAACCTTTGAACGTGTCCTGCAGCCTCACTGAACATGAACACTGTGTCACTGCGGCCTGAAATAGAAAGTTATGTCCCCTCCGTCGCTAAAACGGACCGATCCAGTTTCTGGATGTCTAAGGAACGGGAGGCAGATTTGAAAGGACGACGTGGTTTCCTCTTCGAGAGCATCGCATGGAGCTGCAGGGTCCATTTGTAAAACAGCCAGACTGACAATGTCAGAACTTTCCTTCTACTTACTTTACCAACCGTACATTTTATGACATACTGTACTTACATCCTGGCATCCGACACCTTCCCCTCCTTGACTTGGCACCGCTCAGATCGAGTCCATGTCCCCTTCTCCTGGACCAGACAGAACTCGGTCTGATGTGAAGTCATGTTCTCAGAGCCGCAGCCAGCCGACCTCTGCCAGGCTTTACTGGAGGGACTGACAGGACGCCAGTGACGTAAACATGATCCCAGCTCAGCCTGCGTCCTGCTGACTGGACGACTGCAGCGTCTGTCCCCTCAGCTCAGGCTTCAGTCACGACGTGTTCCAGCTGTGGGTGAACGTGCAGCTAAAGGTCGTCAAGTGAGCAGTACTCGTTTTAACTAACAGGGACTTTAAAAAAAAAATCATCTGCTGCCAAAAGGCAGGTGATAAAAGTTTATTGTCTTTGTGTCTGTGAGAAAAAAGATCTCATGAACTGGATGGTTATAAAACATTTAGAAATTATGACGTGTACGCCTACAACTGATGAACTTTTGGAGTCTACTTCACGATGGCTGCTGCAGCTAATCAACCTTAATGAACACAAAGATGTCTGTAACTCTGCTGTTTATAGATATTAGGCTGAAATCTGATGAGCAGACATATTTCTAAACGTACAAAACTCAAGCAACAAGGCGACTGTGTGAGTCGCAGAGGACTGCTGGAAATACATTTTGGAGGCTCCCTCCGGAGGCCGTGTGCTAACTAACCACAGCCGTGAGCTTCAATTCAGATACAACGAGGTCTGGGACCTGATGGACTTGTCTAGACCTGAGTCCAGTCTTTGAGAATCATGATGGTGATATAGTTAATAATGCAGCAGATGTTTGTTTGCAGCTGTTTGAGAGTGAACGTAAAAAACATTCTGCTGCTGTTTCTAAATCTGCTCCACAGCAATCAGTCCCTGCCAGTCAGGACACACAACTCCAAATCTGTGACGACGCACCACGGTGAGTCAGGAAGCTGCACCTGGTGATTGATCGACCTGGAACATTTATCATCTGTGCTTAGTTCAAGCAACATCACCGGTTGTGTCAACAGAAGTATGTGCTTGTGTTGATGGAGAAGTTTAGTCAGTGACGTTTAGGCAAATCACCTGTCATCATGACAAGAAAAACTAGAAAGTTCCTGGAGAAACTTAAACGGGGACTGCCAGGCTGCTGCCGTTTTAAATTCTTGATTTGAAAGTAATATGTGTTTTGGTTCGCTCTCAGCTACCACTATACCAAATTTCAGCTGAATCGCTCAAAAAATGGGAGAGTTATCTTTTTTCTTTTGTAGCTAAGTTGGCCATCTTGGATTTTTGATTTGCATTAGGAATGAAATCGCTCTCAGCTAAAACCTTACTAAATTTCATCTCAATATATAAAAAAAAAAAAACTGATTTCTAGTCAATTATGTGTTTGCTGAGGCTGCTGTGGCAGCCATCTTGAATCAAAATGGCTCCAAATGTCAGATGATTACGTTCTGCGAGTTTCAAACAAATCCAACATCGAGTTTCAGTTTTGTCTCTACACTCTTAGTCATGTGACTTGACAGCAGTTAGTGTGAAGAATGTTCTCTCAGTCATTTCCTGTGGGAAAACATGGCGTCTTTGTTATCAAAAAACGTCACCATGGTAACTACGATTGCCACCGGTTGTTTTGATATAACTTTTGTGGGGATCCACATTGTGGTTCGGGCCTCATTATAGTTGAAAAATATACACTTTTCAGGTGTAGAATAATAAGTGGGCAGTCACCAACTAGTTCCTGGAGTTGGTGAAATATTGTGTCTTTGTTCACAAATTACGTCGCCATGGTAACTCGAAATGCCAATAAAAGTTCTTGCACACATCACGGGGCCGAGCCAGTCGTTTTGATATAACTTTTGTGGGGGTAGACATTGTGATTCGGGCCACGTTAATGGAGATAGAAATGTAGACTCACTTCCGAGGGGTAGAATAATAGGTGCCCCCAATAAGAGAAAATACATTTGATCACTTGACTGTTCTATAAAATTGTTCTATAAATCTGTTTTCTGAATTATTTCAACACTTCAACGGTCTAAATCACAGAATTTATGCATTGCCTGTTCAAACCATGTGGGGTGAGGCAGTGTAGTGTTCTGGTTCACCTCTCGGGCGCTGTGTCACATACAGGTGCTGGTCATGAAATTAGAATATCATGAAAAAGTTGATTTATTTCAGTAATTCCCTTCAAAAAAATGAAATTTGTATATTATATTCATTCATTATACACAGACTGATATTTCAAATGTTTATTTCTTTTAATGTTGATGATTATAACTGACAACAACTGAAAACCCCAAATTCAGTATCTCTGAAAATTAGAATATTGTGAAAAGGTTCAATATTGAAGAGGCCTGGTGACACACTCTAATCATCTAATTAACCCAAAACACCTGCAAAGGCCTTTAAATGATCTCTCAGTCTAGTTCTGTAGGTTACACAATCATGGGGAAGACTGCTGACTAGACAGTTGTCCAAAAGACGACCAGTGACATCTTGCACAAAGAGGGCAAGACACAAAAAGTCATTGCTAAAGAGGCTGGCTGTTCACAGAGCTCTGTGTCCAAGCACATTAATAGAGAGGTGAAGGGAAGGAAAAGATGTGGTAGAAAAAAGTGTACAAGTAATATGATTAAACACACCTTGGAGAGGATTGTGAAACAAAACCCATTCCAAAGTGTGGGGGAGATTCACAAAGAGTGGACTGCAGCTAAAGTCAGTACTTCAAGAACCACCATGCTCAGACATATGCAAGACAAGGGTTTCAGCTGTCACATTCCTTGTGTCAAGCCACTTTTGAACAAGAGTGTCAGAAGTGTCTCGCCTGGGCTAAAGACAAAATGGACTGGACTGCTGCTCAGTAGTCCAAAACATAAGGTTATGTTCTCTGATGAAATTACATTTTGCATTTCCTTTGGAAATCAAGGTCCCAGAGTCTGGAGGGAGAGAAGAGAGGCACAGAATCCAAGTTGCTTGAGGTCCAGTGTCAAGTTTCCACAGTCAGTGATGGACTGGGTGCCATGTCATCTGCTGGTGTTGGTCCACTGTTTTCTGAGGTCCAAGTTCAACACAGCTGTCTACCAGGAAGTTTTAGAGTGCTTCCTGCTGCTGACCAACTTTATGGAGATGCAGATTTCATTTTCCAACAGAACGTGGCACCTGCACACAGTGCCAAAGCTACCAGTACCTGGTTTAAGGACCATGGTATCCCAGTTCTTAACTGGCCAGCAAACTCGCCTGACCTTAACCCCATAAAACAATCTATGAAGTATTGTGAAGAGGAAGATGTGATACACCAGACCCAACAATTCAGAAGAGCTGAAGGCCACTATCAGAGCAACCTGGGCTCTCAACACCTGAGCAGTGTCACAGACTGATGGACTCCATGCCACGCTGCATTGCTGCAGTAATCCAGACAAAAGGACCAACAACAAAGTATTGAGTGATGTACATGCTCATACTTTTCATGTTTATACTTTTCAGTAGGCCAACATTTCTAAAAATACTTGGTCTTAAGTAATATTCTAATTTTCTGAGATACTGAATTTGGGGTTTTCATTAGTTGTCAGTTATAACCATCAACATTAAAATAAACATTTGAAATATATCAGTTTGCGTGTAATGAATAAATATAGGTTTCACTTCTTGAATGGAATTACTGAAATAAATCAACTTTTTCATGATATTCTAATTTTATGACCAGCACCTGTACAATATATGACGTAGGTGGTTGGAGCATGCCCATTGCGGTCTCTCTTTATATCGTCAATATACATGTTTGATTACACATGCTGACGTTCTACAGCACGTGTCAAACTCGAGGCCCGCAGGCCAGATGTGGCCCGCCACATAATTTTATGTGGCCAGCGTAAGCTTAAAAGGTCTGATTGTTGTATAATAAATTAGTCAAAAGGGTGCACTGACGACAAACTACATTTCTCATAATGCATGCCAATTATGTTACCTGTGAGGTAACAGCATCCCACCACTAGACTGCAGTTTTTCCACATCAATATCATTTTCAAGTGGAATTGACAAACAATGATCCCAAAATGTCCAGGAAGAGAAAAACTGATGCAGATGGAACTATTTCAAGAAAGATGTTTGTGCTTCAGGGAGAGAAACTGCTCTTTTGTGTTATGAGGCAGCGGTGGTCGTCAAGAGTACAATTTACGTCGGCATTTTGACACCAAACATGGAGCCAAGTATGCCAAAGTGAGCCTTCAACCCTAATGGTGTCCTTTTGAGATTATTATTATTAAATGTATTTTATTATATTATGTTAAATTTGCAGCAATGTATCTGGGATTGCAGGTTTATGTGTTTACGCAGGCATGTTTTCTATAATAACACAATCATCAGTTGGATGTATGACCCTTGCAAGGCTGTGTGCAGCCATTTTATTTTGTAAAATACTACACCTGTCACATGTTCTTACAGCTCACAATTGTTGGTTGAATCTTTATTCTGCCACTATTAACTATGACAAAAAAGTTTTGAACAAAGTTAATGTCATAACTTGTTGTTTTTCCTTATTCACTTGGAAAGTTTAATCATTGATTTATGGAGTGATGTGGGTTTTATAACCTGAAAAGGTAAAAGGTTTTAATAACAGCAGACATATTTTTCTACATCTATGCAAATATATTATGTAATATTTGTAAGATGAATAAGTAAAAAAAAAAAATCAGTTATTTAACATTAAGAGGCAGTTGCATTTATTTTACATTTAGTTAAATTTAGCTACATTTATACTGTCTTACAGTTACATCTTGCCCTTTGAGGGCAACCATTATGCTGATGTGGCCCTCGGTGGAAATTAGTTTGACACCCCTGTTCTAGTCTTGTCTAATATATTGAATGAATGTTTGACACAGTTCTTCTTTCAAATCGGTCATAAACAATGAAAACACACAGGGTGAGGGAGAAAGTACCGTGCCTCACCAATAGGGGGCAATGCTGCCCCATAGGGACAATGAAGCAGGTGCACATCGCTGTGTTCTTCTGTTATGTAGAGGGGCGGGGCGCAGCAAATCAGCACTCCTTTAAATGTGTTTAGATAAAATGGAAGATCATATCTCAAAACTACCGGTAAAGGATTTTTTGTAAACTTGGATTTTCAGTCAAAACAGAAGGTATTAGAGAGAGGAAGAAAAAATAAAAGGGCTAAATTGAAACATAAGCTTCTATTTTGGGTTCAATTAAGCGAGTGTCCGATTCCAGACGAGTCAGTGCCTCACCTGTCACAAAGCTCACCGCACGTCACTGCGTTTAGTGCGCTCCCTGCAATATTTCCATAATGCACAACAAAAAAACGTTACCCGCTTAAACAATCTATTCTAAATCAAAGACGTGCACTTTGTTTCACATAGATCAAGAGCAATTTAATATTGATAGAGATGCATCGGTTTACAATAATGATAAATCTATAGTATCTAGTCTTACACGCTCGGTTAGAGCGAAGTTCAGCAACGTTCATGGAAGAAGTGAAACTAAAACAAATAGAAGCTGCAAATTGTGATCAACTGACTGATTCAACCTTAAATACAAATAGATCATGTTGGCAGTGAATATTTTCATTGTTAAAAGCAACATCTTATTTGAACTCTCTACAAATCTTTATATATTATGACTACTAAAATAAAATCAGGTAGTGTCACCTCGGCTGCTATGAAGGGGGGGAGCTTTCATTGTGAAGTGCTAACTAATCAACGTTCCCTTTCCTTTGGCTTCTCCGCTCATCATGGTCCGCGCGTGTAGAGATGTATATGCTGTATAAAATAAAAATCACAACGTTTCACAAATGTCTTATTGTGATCTCAATCACCTGTACAAAAATAGTTGAGAACTAGATTAACACACACACACAAAAAAAAACAACTAATGCTAGAAAATATTTAAAAAAAAAAACCCAAGTACAGAGTGTTTGGTTACATAGATGAAGCTGTTGTTGTTTGAAAATACAAAGTCAC
>NC_056508.1:22572437-22611536 GCF_014905685.2 Nematolebias whitei | reverse complement strand
GGACTTCTGCAGTGCGGCACTCGGACCTCGTCGTCAGAGAGAAGGCACGCGGTCCAGATGAAGGTTGCACCGCTCCGGGCTGCTGCTGAAGTCGTCTGGGATCATCTCCGGACTGTGGCCGTGCTCATCTGTGCTCTCTGGAGACTCGTAGGGATAGTTTTCACCAATCTCCTCGTCCTCCTGCTCCTCTTTGATACTAGTGCAGCAAACATGCAAGAAAAAAAAACCATGATCAGAGATACAGTAAATATAATTTGACATGAATACACTGAATGGGTTCCAGTGCTGAGGGGGGTCAGTTGGTAGAGCTGTTGCTTCTCAGAGAGGTTTGCATGTTCTCTCCGTGCATGTATGGGTTTTCTCCGGGTTCTCCAGTTTCCTCCCACAGACCAAAAACATGCATGTTAGACTGATTGGTAACTCTAAATTGTCTCTAAGTGTGAGTGAGAGAGTGAATGGTTGTTTGTCTCGTTTGTCTCGATGTGTCTCTGTGATGGACTGGAGACCTGTCCAGGGTGTCCTCCACCTCTCACACAGTGACTGCTGGATATGAGCACCAGTGACTCCCGTGACGAACAGACAGGTGGGCGGGCGGATGGATGGATGCAGGAGTGGATGCATGGACGGGTGCATAGGTGGATGGATGGGTCCCAGTGCTAAACCTGGGTCACGTGGCATCGGCTCTTTGTGGTTCCAACAACATGTTGGTGCTAATTCTGAACCGTCTTTGCTGAGCCAGACCAAAAAAACTTTAGTCAGGAGCTGAAGGCGGGTTCACTGAGACCAACAACCAATCACATTGTTTGTTGGTAACATAAGTAAAAATAACAGGGGGGGGGGGGGGTTTAACCTGCAGTCATATTGCACTGAGCAGCAGGTCAGAGCACAGCGCTGCCTTCACCATCACTGTTTTCAGACGAGTTCATGAACGTTGCTTGAAGCAGATTTAAGGAGGTATCTGACCGAGCTGCAACTAGTTGGTGAACAGCATCTATGAGGGACTCTCCAGAACATCTCGCGATGGTTTTCAACTTTATCACATGAGCTACAGCGGCTCGCGCTCCTGTCCCAGGGTCGTCGTGGGCGTTTTTGGCACCTGGATGGGAGCTCTCCTCAGACAGGAAACATTCATGGTCTAACATCCACACTGATGATGACTACTGAGACACTGGGCCAAATCTGCCTGTGTTCCTGTGAGTGCAGTGTGGGCAGAGGTGGACAACAAAATAATGTGCACAGCCAAGAGTGAGGACATGCAAACTGCAAACACTAATATAATGGTCATTTCAATGTGGCTCTTTAGAACAGCCTCGTGGTTCGCTCGTCACTTTGTGGGAGACGCTTTGAATTTATGAGACTGCAACAAAAAAACTGGTAATTCGGACCCATGAACTTGCCTCCTGGCAGATGCCACCCAGTGAGACACCATCTTAATTATTTTTTTAATCTCCCCAGTTGGTGTTTTAAGAGTTTCTCCTACTGAAAAGCTGTGTGTAATTTCTGTTTGCAGCAACAATTTTAAATCCAACCAGGAAACGGAAACGAGCCAATCAAAAACATCGACAGTTGTTGAAAACAGATTTATAAAAACCTTTGCTGACATCAAGACATCTGTTTGCAAAAAGAGCGGCACAAACCCTGCAATGTGTCTCTTAGCACCGTGATCCTGTACAGAAACTAAGATGTGGCTCCCAGTTGGTTCTCTGGCTGTGGAAAACCAAACTGGTTCTTACTTTTTTTTTTTTTTTAAGAACCAGCTTTAGCCCCAGTCCTGGTCTAGCTCTGGAACGTGTTCGGTGTAAAAACCTTAAGAGAGGTCAGTAGATGCTTACAAAGCTTGAGGGGGGGACTGTGTTGCACTGCTGTCACTTTGGTATCCAGACCCGTTAGCCAGAGCTCCGTTCATCTGCTCCTGCAGAATGTGAGGCAGGGAGTGCAGGGGGATGCTGCCCATCGAGGCTGGGTTGAACACAGAGTCCAGACCAATACTCTGGGAAGAAAAAAATAAAAGCGACATTCTTTACTTTTATATTTATACCTGAGCAGTCAGCTTTGTCTTCCCACAGCTTCACAAATGACAGAGATGGAGAAATAAAGCTGAAAGCGTTACCTGCAGAGCAGAGCCAGCTAAGCTCTGGCGGTTCTGAGAGTTTTTCAGCAGAGATCTGTTCACACAGAAACACAACTTCAAGTTACGCCTCATACTGTTTTTTTACACCTGAATGGCAAAAACCAATGCATTTTTATATCCCAGTACGCTTCATATAAAAGAACACAATCTGATATTTGTCAGGCCCTGAACCTTTAACAGCAGTCTGGAAATATTCAAACATATTAAGAGTTTAGTGATGGTTCTTTTACAACATATTTTAAACCGATAATCACAGAAGAGTGATGACTTTTGAGAACATTCAATTAACCATTAAACAGTTGTCATAAAGTAAAACAGCATCTAGAAGCCTAAACTATTTGTGTGAAAATAAACATGCTGAACAGTTTATAGTTTTAGATGTGCAATGAATCTATGTGCTGAGCAACATGATCTTAAATATTAACTATTTATTCTAATACCATAGTGCCTGGCTATTCGACTAAACTGCTCAGGGGGCCACAGTTTCTGAAAGCCAACAGCTCGGGAGCCGGACATCCAGCGATTAAAGTCATTTTGTAAATAAACCAAAGTTTACAATGATCTGTTACCTTTTAAATGTGTTTATTTTATTGCTTTGAATCATAAAAGCAATAAACAGAACCCAAAACAAACCCAGAACGCAAAAAAAAAGTATGAAGTGGGCCGGATTGAAGTCACCCATGGGCCGGAAATGGCCCGCGGGTTGCCAGTTGAATAGCCCTGCCATAGTGCAACACATCAAAGGTGTGAAATAAAAGTAAATAACTTATTTTTAAGTTGGATTCAAATTCATTTAAACCATTTATGCTTTGTTACCCTCCAGGGGGTTGTTAGGTTAAAGCACCCGGTGAGTAAAAACAAAAAAACAGCCTTAAATGCAATAATTCAACAAGAATGGAAAAAAGGAAGCTTATCCTAAAATGATCAAAACAAGATGATCTTGTTTTAAATCTCATGCATGAAAGGTGGTAGGTGACATCAAGGAATCCTGGGCCTTTAACTTATTTAGGAACAAGTATATGATGGCTGTGTTTTCATATTTTGCTCTGGAAACTACAACAGACTCTTGACTTTGTTCAAAGTTGAACCTGATGATTTATTTAGCGGACGTCAACAGCGACCCGCCCTGCGCCTGCTCCATCTGAGAGAAATTAACTGTAAATCTTTCATGTTCTCTCAGCTTTTCAATCATATCACTGTCGTCACGTTTGAAAATGTCTAGACGACCTTCGATGTCCTGCATTTTATCGTGCAAACACAACAAGCACTCCACAATAAGCCCACGCTCCCAGTCTTTAAACTCCCAACTCTTGCTTACAGTAAACACCGTGTGTACTTGTGAGCGACAAGGTCAAGTACTTTGATGCGGAGCAGCTGACTTCTAGTAAGGTCTGAAAGAACGCCATGTTCTGCCTCCAATGTCCAACGTGTACGTACCCGTTCCCGGCAGCTTTCTGCGGCCGCCGTCTGTGAAACTCGATCTCGTCTACGGTCCACACGGCTCCTTTCACGTTCTCCAGACGCACGAAACATTTGTGCAGACTCAGATTGTGTCTGACGGCGTTCTGGAAGAGTCAAGGCACAAATTCCAGCTGAGCGTGTTGTGTCTCCTCAGCTCTATGATTCACGTGTTTGTATTCGTACCTTCCATGTAGCTGCATTGCGCCTAAAATATGCAAAGTTTCTAGTGAACCAGTTGTAGATTTCGTTTAACGTCAGCTGATTGCGAGGAGATTCAAAAATAGCCTGAAAGAGATGAAGGAAAAGGTAAAGGATGCAGATTCAAAATAAATTATTTGTTTGATTTTAATTGATATGAATGGAAAAAAAACTGTAAATGTATGCGCTTTATTTTGTTTTTAGGTTCAAGGGTTTTTTTGTCATTCGCATCACATGTGGTACATGAGGTGGAACAATATGTACACAAGTTCCCAGTTACACCCAAAAATATAAAATATAGAAAAACAAACAGTATACAAGGATCTAAGACAGAGCTATTCAACTGGTGGCCCGGGGGCCAAATCAGGCCCACAGGTGAGCTCAGTTCAGTCCACCAATGGGTTCATTTGTAAATAAAACTAGATTTTAAACCATAAAACAAACTTACTTAATGACAAGAACTGTTTGATGTCTGGCCCTTGAGCTCTTGGCTTTAAGTAACTGTGGTCCCCTGAGCAGTTTTGTTTAATAGCCCTGATCTAAGACATATGCTAAATGAATGCTAAATGCTAAATGGACTGTACTTATATAGCCTTTCTATCTTATCAAGATACTCAAAGCACTTTACAACAATATGTGCCTCATTTACCCATTCATACAGCACTCTACTAGATCTCTACAAAGCTAATTGAACAAATCATTCAAACGATTTGAATGATATGCTAAAATCTAAGATATACGCTAAACACTAATAATGTAAAATCATATGTTTATTAAACAGTAGCCCGAACATGAGTCTGTGGTGAGCAGATGGGTATGAATACAACAGGTGCTTCTGTATCTGGGTAATCAAATGTTTAAAAAGCATACGTTACCTGTCTTATGAGAGATGCATACGTGAAAGGAGGTCTAACTTCTGTGCTCAAGTAGAACTCCTTATTATCAATTATATCTGCAGACAGACATGATGCAAGTTTTGCACAACATCTTCACAATGTGCACGGACAATAACAAATTATAAGAATATAAAAAGTTACATCCAGGATCCAGTCATCGGTACCTTGGCTCACAGAGCGGCTGTATCGTCTCCGTACGGGGGTTCCAGTGAACATGCTATTGGGAGTGAGGACTGAGGGGGACTCGGAGAGTGGGGTCAAGGGTGTGGACGGTGCTGTGGCACTCTGGGAAAGGCTCATCGGGGGAGGGCCTTTAGCCAGTGTTCCAGGGGAGAAAGTTAAATTGGATGCCAGGTTCACCTGGAGGAAAAGAACAGCCACGTTGTAAAAGTGTCATTATTTAAAACTAGAAACAAAATAATTTTTTCACATGAAAGGGAATCCCCGCAGCGAGTCCTTACAGGCTGTACTGCAGGTTTGGGTTCAGAGGACTTCAGATGGGCCATCATGGCTTGCAGACGCTCTTTGTCTTTCTTCAGCTGTGTTGGAAGACCAAAATAGAAGGTGAGGTTGGTGAATTCACACTTCTTCGTTACATGACGCTCTGCGTGACATCTTCAGGGTTGTAATTATCTGAAGTCATCACTTCGAGTGTGAAAACACACCAGAGCTCCAAAAACGTCCACAATTACTTTGAGCAAGCTGCAGTTGTTCCAGCTGGCAGTTCAAAAAGAAGACTTGGTTTAACGTCAGCCAGCTGTTGTTCCTTGTATTGTTTTACCTGCAGTTCCAGCTGCTGAACAACTTGCATCTGTACGCGGCACTGTGCTGTACTCTTGTCATCAAGTGTATGGTCACTGTTCAAATGTCTGCAGACAAACGTACAAAAGAAAAGAATGAAAAAAAAAAGGCATTCATAATGTAAAAGCACAAGCAACAGACATTAATTTAGCACTTGATAAATGAGCCTAATAGTTAGAAATACAAAGTATTTTACAGCTAAATGCTTAAAATAAAATGTTACTCGCTTGAGGAATGCCTGAAAGTCTCCAAAAACCGTCTCACAGCCGGGCCATTTACACATGCCGTTTCCATACAGAGGATGGCTGTTCTGTGAGTTTTCATCCAGCGAGCCACTGAAAAACACACAACAGTCAGTTATTAAATAAAACTTTCAAGAACAACGTGTTATTATAAAAAGAGCCGAATGGAAGACAGAAGAGGGTAAATGTTAAACCTTTCTTTTCTCTTCAAAAGAGTGTGGTGACCGTTGGTGGCGGACTGACTGGAAGACTCTCTGCTGTCTCCAGACGAGAGGACGCTGCCATTCTCACAGCCTTAAATCACACAGACGCACATACATGGTTTTATTGTTACTGTGGGCAAAGCAGCAGATTCTGTCCAGTAAAGGACATAAACACATCAGTAGCCCCCTCTATGAATGTTGATATTTAAGGCAGGTCCAGCCAGAGGTCATAAGGCATCAGGTACAGTTCACTCGCGACCTCTACTATCTTGTTATAGTGTCTTGATTTTGAGCTTTTTAAGTTTCAGTAATAATTCTGTGTCCTTCCTGAGCTCAGGTTGAAACGGCTCAATCAAAAAAAACCTGCACAGAAAGTAAAAACGATCTGACAGGAAACCTTTTGAGTTCCTTTTTGTTCTGGGAGTAAAGAATTTTGGGGAGTTTTCGGATCCAAGTGGTCAAATGTATTTATAAAGCAGCTGTTACTAACGTGCTTAACAATAAGATCAAGGCAGTAATTCAGGAAAACAACAATAAGATGTCATTAAAAGCATCAAAAATAAAAACACAAAAACTATGAGGAACAATGAAATACTCAATCAAATCACAATCCAGTAAAAACATTTGATTGTTTCATTAAAACTAATAAATATATACACAATAATAAAAGAATAAAGCTGAAGTGGAGTCAGCTAATTTCAATTATGTTTCTAGTAACCACAAAAATTATCCACTACTTTTTAAGAATCAGAAATGATTACAGTAGTAATATTAAATTAATGCTATGTTAACATAAATTTCAATCCATGTAGATTTCTTCTCATAAAGGACATCTAATGTAGATTAAACCTGCTGTGTCAGCAAGTCTTTTATTGGTAGTTCACTGCTCTTGGAGGCCTCCTGCAGGCCTGGAGGACCTAAATAATTCTTATACTTCTTCATGCCTGCTTTGTAAAGTAAATCTTTAGCACCTTTAAATAATGTCCCCGATGTGAATATGAACGTTTGTAGCTTTCGAGGCGAGGGTTTTTCTGGACTGGAATTGAACAGGGAATGTGAATACATCCTAATGTTTTTGGTGCAAGATATTCAAGTGGGTAGGAGTTACACTGTGTAGAAGAATAAAAGTTGTTTTTTTCTTGTCCGTGGAGGCGCAGAGTGATGGATCCTGGTGAGTGGAGGGCACAGTTTTATCCACCACCAGGTGCAATGGTGGAGCCACTGTTTACTCAAAGTGTAAACCCTGGTGAAGTATCGGGGCTGCCGTGTTGCTCAAATAGTCTATAGAGTACTCAACACTAGAGATGCTTTTCAGCTGTAAAAAACCCTCAAAAACCCTTTTTCACAATAATTTCCACAGGTTGTGGCATTAAAAAAAAATGTACCCAGAAAGCAACCCCAGTAGAATAAACACTCCGAGTTGAATATTATACTCTTTCTTGCCATGAACAGACTTTTCCAGTTTCACTGATTGTGGAGCCCACTCAGCCATCAGAGTTTGTGGTGCGCGCTGTGCCTCCCCAGCTGGTGAAGGCAGCCGTGAACAGCTTTGCCTCTTAAATTTTATGATAGCATCAAGGGTGGACTTAGTTCTTCCTCACAGCTTTTCCTTTTTGACTTTTAGTTTAATAAATACTGGTGCGGTGGAATTTGTTGTGTGCACCTGAGGTTGAAGTTGAATATTAGAACGTGGAAAGGATTTTTTCAGCTTCTCCCTTCTGCAGGGGCCGCCACAGCGAGTGAACACGCATAGACAACGTGGTAATTGTTGCATGGTGGCTTCGCTTACAGACAACCTTGGCTCAAACCTGCAGCCTCAGGAATATGAGACCAAAGCACTGACCACCAAGCTACTGCGGCACAAAAACCTGGTAACGATTAAATCATTTTTAAAGTTCTAGTACGTGAAACCAAAAAAAAAAACATTGAAAAAGGGTGAACTTTTTGTTTCTCGACTGTGCGTTCTACTTATAAAGAAAAATGTGAACTACTCCTGTAATAACATACAAGTCAGTGCATACCTGGAGCTACGGTGGGGCTGGTAGGAAGCACAGACAGCAGGCCTTGCCTCTGCAGGTTGAGCAGATGTTGCTGCTGCACCTGAAGGAGCTGCTGCTGAATGGCGATCTGCTGGGCTGTCAGCTGCAAGCAAAGACCACACAGTTAACTGTGTAAGACACTTTTCATTGCCGTCACATTTTCTGTAGAAAAAAAACAACAATGAAATCAACAACAAAATCCAGCATTTTCTGAACCTTCCACCTGCGTGCGTGATGTGTAGTTTTCATTTAATAATCAAATCGATTCACAGATAATTTAAACCTAAACACATCTAAATATTTATCCTAATGCAAAACAGATGAACTCTGCTACATAATGATCATTAATGTCAACATGACGTCTTTATGCTCGATAAAAGTATTAAGAGTAAGAGAATTAAGGTTACCTCTTGACTAACCATCCCAGCATTCTTCTGTTGCAGCAGCTGCATGTTGATCTGTTCTTGCTGATTCTTAAAGACCTCTTGAATCTGTTGCTGCAGACATAATGTTGCGTTTATGCAAACAAAGGCTTTGTAATCAGCGCAGCATTAAGCAAACCCTTGACACGCTTTACCTGGTGTAACATGAGTGCCTTCTGCTGCTGGAGCAGCGCTTGGATCTGCTGAGGACTGAGAACCTGCTGCTGCTGCGGCGTCTGCTGCATCTGCTGCGGAGCCTCTGCTGGTGGGGTCATCACAGGCAGTGACACTGGAACCTTCAGCATGGACACAAAGAAACATTCATGAAGATATCTCATGACACGAGTCACTCTTTTGAGCTTAGATACACAAGTTTTGGGTGTCTGAAGTCTTTACCACTTATAAACTCTGGGACAACAAATCTATTGCACAGTTTTGAACCTCTTGGGTTTGAAAGCATCTAATTTAGTGAGCAACTTCAAATTGCATTTAATTAAAAAATAAAATCACTTCTCGAGCTTAATGTATTGACCTCCTGGTCGTGTTTCAGGTTCAGCATTTTAAAAACCTTGACCAGTTCAACATACGACTCTCACAATAACTTAATTCTTTGTAACATTGTTCAGACTGATTAGGGATGCACAATGTTGGATTTTTGGCCAATATCCAATATGTTCAAGCTTAGTTGGCTGATAACTGATACAATATATTTTTCCTAGACCTACTTACAGAGACTACCGGTACATTATTCTGAAATGTCTTTATCAGTTTAGCCTGCTACCAAATGCAGATGCCAAAAAGGGGCTGAAAATGATGTAACACTTCAACTTGGATTATGTTTAATGTCAAATTTATTCACGACATTTTCTCTTTCTAACACAATGACAACACTCGAACGGTGCATATTTGTAAATGTATGCGTATAACGTCATCACGTTGTGCTGGCGATGCAGGCATCCTGCAGGCTTGTCATACAAAAACTGCGCCTTTTATATCGGTGAGTTATTTTGATGGAATGGCCGACGTCCGATATTCAACTTTATCGCTAATATCGGCGGATAATGATACCATGCTGATAATATTGTGCATCCCTGAGACTGTTACCACCAAGTATCCTTGACTAAACTGCAGAAAAAGGAAATGTAAGTAACTGAGTGTGCTGTTGGGAAGAGTCAAGCTCTCTTCCTGGATTAGAATTTTAGTAATTTGTGTGTATATTAAGATGTTTTATGGTTTTACTACTGTCATAATTGAATCATTGTCGAGAAAAAATGCCTATTTGATAAAAAAAAAAACCATAAAACATCTTCACTGACATAGTGAAGTCAGATTTCTACAAAGTAATGTCAATTAAATAAAAATGTGTAATATCAAATACTGTAAGTGACTGCACAGGTTTCATTCCATTTACTTTATTTTTACAGGTTAGTCCTGTTCAGACACAATTGTCTTATGAGCAAGAGAGCCCCGTTATCCACAAAAGAAACAATGAAATTAATACAATCAATAAAAGACAGTATGAAATATACATTTAAATTGTTTAAACATAAGCTGCACTGACATAAAAGTAACGGTAATAATCAGAAAACTCAGAAACAGGAGCACATGTTTGATAATGAAGTGACTGTCTCAGTTCAACTCAGAGCAAAGTTTATTGAAACACACAACTGACAGGAGGGCTACAAAAGGATTTACAAGGCCTTTAAACATCCCCAGGATCTATGAAAAATGCAGGAAATATGGGACATGTGTAAATCTACCAAGAGCAGGCCGTCCTCACAAACTGAGTGGCCATGCACAAAGGAGAACAGTGAGAGACCACCGGACACCCGTGACTGCTTTGAAGGAGTTGTAACTTCAGCAGCTGAGATGGGAGAGATTGATTTATGAGCAACAAAACCATAAAACACTGAGGGGGTGAATACGTTTGGCTTTGTTTATGAAAACATATACCCCACAGAAAAAAAAGGAAAGGCTTGAATCAAGAATCCCTCAGAATCTCTCAATCCCCCCCCCCCCCCCCCCCGTATCAGAGGGCTTTGCTAGTGGAGACCTGCTGTATTGTGACCAAAACATTCTGTGTATCTCTTAATGAGCAACAGACATGAAGAGTGTGGCACTTTGGTTCTTCTGGGTGTGAATATGTCCTCTTCAAAGGGATAGTTCAACCTTTTAGAAGGACAGTTCTGTGGTAAAGTTATGAATATTTAATATTTTACTTGTTGTAAATGGTTCTTTGAATGACCTCAGTTCAGAAAAGTAGTTTGACAGAAGTGATTAGCTCATACAGTAAGACTGTAAACAGCCAGGACCAAACTGGCTGTTTCAAAAGAAATCCAGTCTTCAGAAATGGTTTCATATTTGTAATATTTTACATCTCTCTAAATTTATTGCATGCAATTCTGTAGTTAATTGCAAGTAGTGGCATTTCTGCTGCAGCTTGGGGTCAGAATAACCATGTTATGCTAAACTGACAGAGAAATAGTAGTTTATACAATAGCAATCCCATAAGAAGAAGATTGGAGTTTTTCTAAGATGCTATAATCATCTTTGGAACTGGGTCTGCTCGGACCAGAACGATGTGCTAATAATGACAGAAATATGAAAATCCAACCTGAAGTGACTGCAAGCTGCACGGAGCGCAACAGTTTGCTGCTGCTGCTATCTGCATATGCAAAACTGCAAGGAATGGTTCAAAACTGGTAATGTTGAAGAGGTGATGGTTCAAAAAACAGCATTAGCAAGAACTGCTCTTAAACTTTATTTAAAGACAACAGCAATCCCCTTTGGTATTACCGTAGTACTTGGCATTATCAGAACTTAGTTGTAGGCGTGTTTGCACAGAAAAGCAGGTGAACTGCAATTATGTTATTTTCGCTTTTTCCAGAATAATTTATAAATGTGGTCAAATGGTGAGGAACTCTTGAAAGAAAACAACAGAGCTCTTGTGCATGGAAGAGACAGCAGGGAGGCACCGGCATCTCTTTATGCGCCGTCTGTCAGAAGCAGCAGAATTATCTTTGTGTGTAAAGTTGCAGTGTGAATATGAAACATGTCTGGATGCAGTAAGGGAACTGCACAGAGATGGTCCAAGGGGGGGGGGGGGGGACTTTCTCAGAGTTCTGTGCTGCAGTGTCTCGTTAAAATGTCCATAGCAAAAAAAACAAAAAACTTGTAAATTGTGAGCAAGATTTATTTGCTTCCCACAAAGTATAAAACCAGTTTAATCTGTGGATGTTTAAAGAATTATCTACAACCAGTAATATATGAATTATTATTTACTTTTCCACCAAACCTCACTTCGTACTGGCTAAACCATCCATCCTCCACTCATTATCTTTTACTCGCTTCGGAGTCACTGGTGCCCATGTCCAGCCATCACTGAGCGAGAGGCAGGGGACACCCTGGACAAGTCCATCACAGGGACACATATAGAGACAAACAAGCATTCACTCTCTCACTCACACCTAGGGACAATGTAGAGATATCAATCAGCCTAACATGCATGTTTTCGGTCTGTGGGAGGAAACTGGAGTACCTGGAGAAAACCCACGCATGCACGGAGAGAACATGCAAACTCCACCCAGAAAGGCCCCTGGCTGGGATTTGAACTGGCGACCTGCTCGCTGAGAGGCAGCAGCTTTACCAACTGTGCCAGCGTGCCGTCCCCGTCTGAACTAGTTCTTTATAAATCAAATGTATGTGCATCACATTTATCAGTACATGCAAACACAACAGTGCACGTCAAAAATTGTCAGATATTTTTACAACATTCCACAAACCACAAGAGGATTTCAGGCGGGATTTTCAGTGTGACAGAAGTGTAACTCTGTTCCAAAATAATTTAACCCAAAGTTCAATTAAAACTAAAATAAATAAGTCCAAAAAAAGATCTCACATAAAACAGAATAATATTAGGGAATTTTAAGCATATGCACCTACATACTTCCCTGCTCTCACACTCCAGAGACTGTTTGGTGAGTTAAGGCTCCCACAGACTCGAGCGTACTTCAGTCCGCGGAGGTCAACCAGATTAGAGTCGAAGCGGACGCCCGCAGGGCATGTCTGCGCAAAGATCAATTTTTAGGACCGCGTAGGCGTACTCGGTTTCGCACAATAAACTGCCCGGCGACGGACTGTTTGTATGTGACACCAATGTATTAAATTCCCCTTCTTCATCTCTGATCTGGTTTAATGGCCTTTTCTTTTCTTTTTTTTCCAAGAGGCAAGTGATCTCTTCCTCTTCCGTGGACACCATGACTGAAATGGTGAGAAATGAAGGAATTTGTCATGAGCGAATTAAAATCAGGCCCAGCATGGCTGAGGGAGGGTCTGGAGGTTTCCTGGTGGGCCTGTCTGATGTGTGGGCTGCAGGGCCAGCGCTCCCTTTTTTTTTTTTAGAACTTTTCATTAACAACATATATGCAATCTCTCGTTTTTTTGTTGCGACCTGTCAATCAAGCCAGTAGGCGTGTCAGCAAATGACCATTCAGCGAACTCAATTAGTCCCGAAGGTAAACGCCCCTTGCCTGCGGAGCTGGTCTGCAGCCGCTCAGGGTGGATGGTCGAGTATGAAGTCTCAACCGTCTGCGGACAGAGCGCAGTTTCTGTACGGCTCACAGTCCGCCCGAGTCTGTGGAAGCCTTTAGACTACAGGTTAAAGCATTATTATTTATAAAATAAAAACCCTAGTCTAGTTATGTCACAGGTTGTTTCATGAGAAGTTTTTTCTTGTCGTTGCCACACTTACTCAATGGAAAATTGCTGGGTTACTTGCAATAATAGTGTCTTGACCCTAAAGATGACGTAAAGCCTTCAAAAATTATCCTGTTGTGAGTGGGTGAAACATAATTTTGAATGCACTTCTTTTCCTCATAAAATAAACTACAAATAACTTTCAAAATTAACAAGTTGACTGTTTTTCAATAACTTACGTATCAGTGAACGATGGAATGATATAACTATAATAACTTCTCACAACTCCAGCTGACATCGTCTACAACAAACAAGTTACATAGAACTGAGTCAGACCCCACAAACATTGCAGGTTTAAAATCAACTTATTTAGCAATTAAAACAACTACTTTGGTTTTACTGGTGCCAGTCTGTTGAACTGTCATTGTCGCTACAGTAGTATGATGCTCGGAGAAAAAAATAAAAAACTTATAATTAAAAAAAAAAAAAGGTACTGGTTATTATTTTTATTTTTTATTATCAGTTTCACAAACATAACTGACTCTGCTGTCATGTCAGCTAAAAGTAGAAGCTGAAAAACAAAAACAACAAAACACTGAACGGCTTGAGGGAATTCTAGCTTCAGCAAAACAACAACAACAAGTACGAGAAAAACAACAACAGCTTCTGCTGCACACACACACACACACCCCTCCCCCTCCTCCACTCACTGTCAGCTTCACAGCTCAAGAAATGTTTATGGTAAACATAAACAGAGAAATCAAAATGGCACAGAGACATAAATTATGAATAAAAAAAGCATACAGGGCTTGTTTACGAAAACGGAGCAAGAGATTCGTATTTTAATTAAGGTCTGAACCACAAACAAACATTTCTCTCTGAGGCAGAGTCTGTTTTGAACCGAGTAAACAAACTGACAGAGAATTTCACACAGGCTCTGGGCTAACAATAACAGTGGATTGCCTATTTTTTGTTGTTTTTATGAAACCCTGGGCTGCACAATGGCCACCAAAGCGATGAAAACGGGTCTATCCCTCACAGTTGCCCCCCCCCCCTGTTTTTCTGTGGACACCATCAACACAACAACAGCCTCTGCCTAATCCCCGTTGCTATAGCAGCCAGCAAGTCCAAACATCTTCTGTTGTTGTTATTGTTGAAAGTCATACCAGTGAGCAACTGAGTGTAAACACAGATCTGTTCCCGCAAGACTGGTCTTGTGAACTCTTGAGAGAGATGACTGGCAGCAAACTGAAATGCTGAAAACTTGCAGGAGACAAAAGTAATACGCCTCCATTACAAGAAATGATGCTTGATAATATGCAATCATCAAAATGGATCAACAAGGACTAACTTTTACAAAATCGCTAGCACTGACGGTGAGTTTATGTAAAATAAAAAGTAAAATTAATAAACCCTGCAACCAAAGGAATGCGACATCTCTCATGCAGGGACAACATGCAATTTAAACGAGTAAAGACAACAGCAATTCTGAATAGTCCCGCAAATAAAAAAATGTCAGACAACCTGATGGTCTTCATTAAAACGTTTCTCTGCAACGAAACGACAAATAAGGCTCAGCAACTGTAACAAAAATCTTACACAGCCTTCCAAACCCACATGATGTGAAACAAAACTAACAATATACCACTGATCCCTCCACCCAGCAGGAGCTGTGCTCCCCCCATCCGCTTTCTAAACCATGGCACCACATCCCCCAGTGCCTGAGTGAGAAACGGAGACAAGCCAATGGAGAAGACATATTTTCCATTTAAAAAGACCAAACAATGTATAGCTCAGTATCTGCTGCAGCGGTGAGTCACATGATTATTTACCGGTGATGTGCCAGAATCCTGACAGCAAACTTTGTGGTGCTTTACGTAACGGATGAGCAGAGCAGTCATTTAAATGCAACAGAACCACTCGCACGTTGGTCAAGGAAAAGCAGCTGTCATTTGAAATGAACACTGAACATGCTCCCAAATAAAGAACCAGAACTGCACTAAGCTAAAAAAAAAAAAAAAACTAATGTGAGAAACACAACTTGATTCACAGCAACAACTTACAATTATTACTTCAGTTCAATTCATTTTAGTTATATAGCACCAAGTCACAACAGATGTCGTCTCAGGGCACTGAAGAGAAACATTCACATATAAAAATAAGAAGTTAACACTATTAGGTCATATGTCAATTTACCAGCTCTCATTGTATTTTTTTAAGGTACATGAAAAATGCATATTTTGTTTTTATTCAAATCTAAACCTTGATGTGCTGAACAGACACATCTGGAGAGGACTAACCCTGGGTGCCTCTGCAGGAGGAGTCTGGCTACTCTTCAGTCGACTCTCATTCTCAGTAGGGTTTCTGCTCTCTGCCTGACTTGTTTGTGTGGTGTGGCCTGCTGGTTCTGACCGAGACTCATGCATCTGGACTTCACTGACCTGCAAAAACAAACAGAAACGGCATTAATAGAAAGCAGCTGAGGGGAGCACTAGAATATGACTTTTAGAAAACAGGGTGGTTGCTTCTAAAATGAATATTCCTTATTGAAAAGCTGCCACAGAATTAAGAAGTGCACAGTTATAGCTCTACTCACTAATACAAACATGCTCCTCTAGCAGGGAGAGAGGAAGATGTTAAGTCTATTTGTTGAATAACCAAGTGCTGCCATGACTACTGTAAACACAGGGGCCCTGGGTCCGTGTTTATGTGCAAACATATCTTCCTTCTGGAACAATTTACCATTAACCAGGTGGTGCGATAAACGGCTGTGGCAGGTAGTACAATGCACAAGTAGGCTTTTATGTATACAGCTTGGGAGTGTTTGCGTAAAAAGCTCAGCAGCATAAACAAAGGTAAATAAAGCAGGCAAACAAGTAGTGCAAGGAGAGGGAAAGCTACATAGGGAACCTGAATTAAAGCGGGCCACAAAGCCTCAATGAAAATGTCAGTATTTTCAGCACAGTCACATGCTGAGAATAATCTTTTAATCAAAACGATCTCATATGCCGGACTGAGGGCCAACAGTTAGAAAACATCAGATTAAACTGTATATACTAAGATCAAATCCCGACTAAAATAGTACCAACAAGTGGTGGAGATTAAACAACTGTTGAAAATGATGAATGATGACTGCGGAATTACAGGTTCTGTCTAGCTCCAGTAATTCAAGCATGAGACATCATTTATATGGTTGAAAAACTCCAGTAACTAAAACCTGTCTGTTAGACGCAGGCAGCTGCTGGTGAAGTCCCACTGTTTACTTTAGCTCTCGGGATCAGGATTAGTTTGGAAGACAAAGGGCAGAGTTTCCTGGAGACATTTTTGAACAAGCTGGTCATGAGAACATAAATGAAAACTGTGTTAACACTTATTGGTTTCATTATAAAGCAGAGCCTATCCAGCTGTTGTGTTATTTATAAAGTCTATGATGAATGGAAAGAGTACTTGTAAAAACACCTTAAAGCAATGCAGAAAACTTAGTTAATCCATGCAAATATAATCCGATCAAGTGTTACCTTGCATTCAATCAAACCTGTCCAAATATTTGTCAGTTTGTCATAAGTGAACTATTGCTTGATTCAGTGGACTGCTCATTCTCTAATAAGCATTAAAGGCACTGGATAGACGAACAGTGGATTTGGCCAAGTAACATTGACTGTTGTGATCTGTTGTTTTCTGCCTGAACTGCGTTTCCGGTGCAAATGGATTTTAATTTTTTTTAAATCACGCGTTCCATCTAAATCCGTGAAGTGCACCTCCTGACCCCTCCAACCCGCAACACCTGCAATGACGAAGCTAAACTTCTGAATGGACACTAATTGATTCTACATCAACTATCTTATAGCAGCCTTATTATGTTTAAGTTCCGGCGACGCGAGGTGACCCGATCCGATATCCGTTAACGCCACCGCAGTCTGAGATTTCCGTTGAGGACTTCAGCCATTAGCTTACATAAGCTACACAACCAGAATAAATAAATACATAAATAAATCTAAAGGGAAAGTATACAGACAATTTAGTCTCATATATCCATGTTAACGTCACAAAAAGACAGTATTTTTTTTAACTCCAAATACGGATAGAGTCCACGTTAACTGCAGCTACAACAAAGCTACTAGCAGTCCTGAAGCTAGCTCATTAGAAACGTCTCTCTTACCCCTCTCTGGACTCTCGGTGATAGTAAAATAATCTGTTGTTAAATTATATATTCGTTCAATAGGTGTCGGAGGACTGTTGAATTATTACTTACTCACAAAATTAAGAACGAGCGGACAGTCTTTGACTCTGGGTGGTGTCGCTACAAGATCCCTCGCTGCTTTGCCTTCCTCGGTATCAAGCTAGCCACAAGTTGCTAACAGAGGGCGTGGCTTAGGTAAAAGTAAACAATGGTGACGTCATGTTAACACGAGGACTGCTTCAGATCCGCCTGAAATTTGACGCAGTAACATCAGTAAAAGACCACCTATCTGTTACTGTTTAAATATAAAAACTGTCTTTTCTAAAAATAAAAATAAATAAAAAGTGTATGAGCAGTATGCAGAAATTATATTACATTTATTTTTTTTTGTTAGCGTTATAAGCATATTTAGTGATATTTAACATCGAAGCCAAAATAAAATGTACATTCACGAGCATGTATTTATTTATTTTTATTTTAACGCCACCAAACAAAACCAAAGTCACATGATTTAATTAAAACAAAGGAGAAATGCAGACAATCTAACATAAAATAAAGCAAACTCTTAAAAATGACAACAAAATCAAAAAAAGGCATTTCAGAAAACAACCTTTAAAAAAAAATGGTCACAGCAAATAAAACACACACACTCACAAACTGTGATAGCATTTCCAAACACACAAAATAAAATGGGCTTTCTAATACCATATGAGCTTATTTTATTTTTATTTTTTACCTAACAGACACTCGTACAAAAAGTTCAGCAATAGAAACTTTGAAATTCAACATTCAACTTCCTAATGTCCACTACATACAATGTTTTGTTACAAAACATCTTAGATAAAATTTTACAAAATATACTTTTCACAACTATAAAAAACCTTTAGGAATTCAGCATCATCTGCTGAGGATCCATAGTTCAAGACAAAAATCACACATTTTCTTTATCTCCTGATAATAAACTCATATAAACATATCATCTTATTTTATAATGTAATTCAAATGTACCCATACAATGATCCTGTTTGACATATTGGGTTTTTAGATGCTGACTATATTGCAGAACACAATGATGGTTAATATTAAAAACTGCAGATCTGTTTTAATAAACATTAAATGATCAAACTTTAAAATGAATTCCAGCCATGGTTTTTCCAAGGACATGAACACGTGTGCAAACACAAGAGGGAGACATTTTCTGTCTTAACTGCTCCTCCACAGCAGCAAAGCAAGGTGAGAACTATTCATTGAATACAATAAGTCTTTTCCAGGAGTGGTTAAGACATGTAGAGAGTACAGTCATACCAAGCCAGTTTACTCAAAGTGCCTTGGATTTTATCCTAAATAACCAAATTCATTAGAAATTGTTTTCCTAAAAATAGAATCATGACGTAAAGAAAAAATTACACAAAGCCTAAAGATTCATATAGATCATTTACAATGTACCTTTAGGTAAAAGGATTTCAAACAGCAATAATAAATATCTTTAAAAATTATTTTATTTATTTTTTCCATTTCCAACATGTATAAAACAAACAGAAACAGTTTCAACATGCAGAACAAAGAGGACTTCAACACTGTAATAAAGCCAGTACATGGACTACAAGGCCCCATCCAACATCAACAATCTGTTGCAAGATTTTAGATTTGAAATGAGCCGTCAGGAAAAAAAAAAAAACTGCAAGGAAACAGAAATATCCTTATACTTCACTGTGTGCCTTTTCCCAACAAATAAACAACCAAACTACATTTGGCACACAAACCAAGTCGGGACTAATTTATGTTTTGAAAAAATATTTTTCTTTTCCTGATGGAAATCAGACACAATGTTACAAAACATCCCCCCCCCCCCCCTTTTTTTCTTTTTGGTTCATATTTCCTTCTTGAAGCTAGTTTCGTCTTACTGCCCACAGAATAGGTGGGGGTGTCAAATAGTCAACACAGGTCACACAAAACCACATTGGTGTATAGAAGTTTTAGTTCCTACCAAGAGCAAGAAAAAGACAGCGGAACAAGAAAACAGACCAAAAAAAGTTGTACACTTTATGAAAACGTGACACAAAGCCAAAGAGCATTTGGTCTCAAGCATCACAACTTCATATAATTCTAGTGGAGCTATCAGATGTTCTTTAACCCCCACCCCACCCCACAACAAACACACAGTTTGATTTAAGGCAGAGGCATAAGCAAAATGATATCCACAGCAGAACTACCAGAAATCTACAAATCCACAAAGCAATGATTGCATTTCCTAGAATCAAGGTGTTTTGTGCATCGAGGTTATTTTGTTGTAAAAAGAAAACTCTCCTTTCACCTCTAACAAGAAATAATGTGCAATACTCTGCAAAGACACAAACCTTTCTGCTTACATAAGAGTTATTCATTATCCAGAACAACTAACTGTTACACGACTATTTTACACACACAAGCAAACATGAAAGAACCTGATTACCACAATTCATAATAAATTATTAGGACATAGATGTGCCTCATTGAGCATGGCTGTATCTTTAAACCAAAAATCAACATTTCCTTAAAAGATCTGTCCTCATTCAACTCCACAAAGTATGTTAGAGTGCATTTAACAAATGATTTGTTTTAATTTGATAAAACATTTAAGTATAAAAAAAAACCTTTAAACGTTTTTAAAATCAAACTGTAACAGTTTTTGCTTTCAGTAATAATAATAATAGGATTTTCTTGTTAAAGATGTTCTTTGAAAACGTGCATGCCACTTACGGAGTCACAATACTTGGGCTTGACTGAGGTAACTAACTCAACTGTGTTGTCATTTGCCCAAGTATTGGAGTACAAATACTATCTGCAAAGACGAATATTGTATAGTTCAAAACGTCCGATGTGCAAAATGTGTCAGTGTCTGCTTCGACCACCTTCAAAAGCATGGTGCTCCATATGAGCTGCAAGAAAAAGAAGCAAAAACAGAATTTAGGCAAAAAGAAAAAGTTTTACGTTATTGAGGTTTCACAATAAAATGCTACGAAAGAAAGAAAAAGATGCTCACGTTTATAAAACACAGCTTTAAATGGTGTCTGTGGAAGAAGCTCATAGATCTTTCCCAAGACGTTTGACTCGCTGGCACAGGAAGCGTTCCCGTTCCAAACCTGAACTACGTCTTCTCTGTCTCTTACACTGACGCTGACCCCGACAACCTCATCCTCTGTAAACACAATTTAACACAATTACATTATATTATTCCCAAATTTGATTAAATCCACGGGGTTAAGGAAAGAGCGCTCAGTTGGTGTCATCGTGCTTACGTAAGAAACCTTGGATATACAGCATTTGACCAGGATATGTTCTTTTTTTTACTCTTTTTTTATTTTAAAAACACAAGTGGGTACATCCTGTCACTGACCTATAGAGAAATGTTTTGTGTGTGTTACTTGTAGTTAGGGCTAAATTGGGTTTTGTGTCAATTCAAAAATATGATTTAACTGGGTCCTCGAGTACACAATTTCGTTCCACCTCATGTACCACCTGTGATGTGAATGACAATAAAGAACCTTGAAATCTCCACCATATTTTAAAGGCCTCATGGGTTTGAAACCCTGTAAATGTTATTTTTTCTATTAGAACAAATTATAGTTTAATGCTTATAATGAGTCAATTCAATGTAGACATTTAGGCCATAAAATATTTAGCCCAATTTTTGTGCTTTTTTTAGCTTTATCCTTGGTAAATTTCAATATGACAGCAGCATAAAAGGACCATTTCCCACTTAAAAAAAATATATATAATTATGTGGATATATTGCACACCTAAATGGAGAGATGTTACACTATTATTCCTCTATTCTGTCTGATTTATAGTCAGAAAGAGTTACACTCCAGTTTCAACTCTTTAAAAACTGAATTTAGCTTTCTTTCTGACCTTCACAGCTGACTGCTCTGTGTCTTTGAGTTGCAAGCTAACAGCTACTGGTGTCGTGCCACGTTGGACTGAACCAACTTGAAGCTGTGGGAGGAGGAGTGTAAAATGTAGTGATTATTTTCAAATATTTTTTTCAATTTATTAACACCATCAACCTCTTTCTGTTGAAAGTAATGAATCATTTTTAAGTGTAAAAATTCAATAGCAAAATCACAAGTTTGCACTTCCACTTACGACACTGGGGGAACAGCTGCTCCACTTGCTCCTTTACGCAGACGGTTTGTTTGAGGGTGGACACATTTTGCCTTAAAGCGAGCTTCCTTAACGTTCTATGCGTCCTTTTCCCCTCTTCTCAACCACCAATTGTTTGACGTAGATCACTACCCTGGTTTTGTTGGAGGTACTTTTCTGTCAAAAGGGAGTTCTTCTCCACGGTCACCTACAAATGTTCGCGGTTTTGATGCAATCCAATAAACTTTCTTAAAACTACACAGCTTTGACCAAATCAGTATTTTACAAATGTACAAAAGCTGACTGGAAAAAAATCCATATTGAAATAATTTAGTAATATTTCAGTATTCCAAACTGAACTGGCTCTGTATATAGTGTCAAAAATGGAAATATTGTTAGCTTTGGGAGCAATTAAATTTAATTCACCAGCAACAACAAAAAAAAAAAGACAAAAATAGTCATCTACCTGAGGCACAGTAATCACTGAACTGTTCTCCGATTGTAGCCAGCAGCAACTCTTTCCACACAGAAGACTGTAAAGTAAATGATACGATTGTTAAACAGAGAAAGCAGCAAAAACATGCATCATAAATACTCAGCAATGTTATCTCACTTACAGTGCATTCCTTGGGCACTTTCATTTTCCAAACACCACCTTTAGCATTGCTCTCTTCTTCCCTGTTTGCAAACAATCAGAAAAAAAATAGACACTACTTATTCCTCGAAATATAATTGAAACACACCTTATTCTGCAGAGACAACTAACCAAAGAGGCTTCCTTTCTCCCCTCATCAGGTGATAGCTGCATCTCATCGGTAAGCTGGAGACACTGGGTATGTTGTTGTAAACTCTCCAGAAGTTCTGCTCCAAGGTGAGGAGAGGAAACAGGTTATTTTGTTGAGCCTTTAACCAGTGCTGGTAATGTTTGGAATAAGCAACAATGGACACAACCACAGCCTGAGATTTGCCTTTTATCCCTAATCTCATTTATAAATAATGCAGACGGTACTGGAATACTAGCACAATGCAAATAACATGGGTTGCTATTAACTAGATTGGCTTGATGTGTTCAGACAGTAAAAGCATCATACCTGGACGGTTTCCACGGTGTAGATTTTCTTCAGGTTTGACTCACATTCAGCTGCTGTTGTCCCTGGCAGAGATCTGTCACCAGAAGAGACGCTTCATAAATACTTGGTGTTATTATTTATTTCTCTCTTTGTTTTTTCCATAGCCATATTTATTAGACAGATGAGTGCTACCCTCTGTGCAGACATTCTGGGGTGTGGGGATCAGATGACATATAAGCCAGTAAACAACACTGACCCCATTTGAACACAGCCCCCCTGCCCCCTGTGGTTTGCACTGTACACGTTGAGCATGTGACCACGATTACTCAATTTATTTAGTGATCTTTAAAATCATGGCTGTTACATTTATAACTTTCATTTCTTTGACGCACACAAGTTTGTTTTTAGGTAAATGGGCTGTACACCAACAACAAGAGACTCAGTTAAGTTTAAAACAATAGCAGGTGCTTATAAATCACTGGACTGATTTATAATGTTTTATCTGTGCTGACGTCAAAAGAATAAAATTATCAAAAGCTGTTACCTAACTAGACCTTTTCAAGTTTCATTTTCATTTCTAAGGAGACAGTTCAGATTAAATAGGCATATTCAGGACTGGTAAATTCATATTTTTTATCGTTTTGAGTTTACTTAACACCAGCAAGGGTTTCATAAGAAAACACAACGAACGTGTGTAAAAAATAAGCAATTATTTTCTTACCTATCGAGCCAGAAAGTCCAGGGTGAGTGTAAAGGCAGGATGTCATTTTCACTGGTGGGTGACATTCTTCCTAAATCTCCGCTCAGGCTGGACGGTGAGTTCAGTTGTATTGCAGCTACAGGAACTGCCATTGAATCTATATATTAACTCGCTAACGCCGATGTTCCCCAAAAGCTGTCCGGATTCAATATGTATCGGTTCGTTAGGTGATGTTAAAACTATTAGCCACTGACTCATAGGTGGTTTCACCGGTTAGTTCCGTCACATGAAGAAAAAAAAGAAAATGTTGACGTCCCTTGTTGTTCTATAGCGCACCAGAACTATCGCTTTATCACCAGAGCCCACATGTACCTTTACTTTTAAACATAACTACGGAAAGTATTAAGCAACACTCACTGACGACTTATTTTTAACCGCTTGTATATTAAACACCTTTGTTGATATTTGCTTCTTCCGCAAAGTTCATGACGTCATTGCAGACATGCGCAGTCGGGTCTGTCAGCAGCTTTGTGGAGGAGCTACGTGCTAGCTGCGCCGCTAATCAGCAAGCATTTCCTGCCAGGGACTGGACACAGCTATGGATATCGACTCCGTGCTGGAAGCGTTTCAAGGCAATGTTTACACTTATCCAAATTAATGATTTATTTTCTAGAGTTTGACGGTTTTGCGTTTGATTTTATTGTATTGGTTAAATCACTCATTTCGATAACTACGTTTCGCACGTTTACCGTCCGTATTTTAGCATACCAGCAACAACTAGCGTTAAAGAAAGCACTCATGAAACATTAGACCCTGCTTGACCTAACTAGTTTCAAGTTACATCTTGCAAAAAAAAAAAAAAAAACAGTCTGTTGCATTTGAAATGTTTCACTTTTTCTACTCCAGCTCACACTTGATGATTATGTAAACAGCTAGCTGAAACATAAAGCTAACAATGCACTGCTAACAGCAAATCAACTTTCCGTGCAGATGAGTGGCACTCTTAACACTTGTCTTGTTTTACTTAAATAAATACATTTTTCCCCACACAGCCGATTAAAATACTTTATATTTATTACACCATCGTAGACTTGGAGATGTGTTAGAAGTTGTACTTGAAATGAATGCTAATGTTGCAATTTGCAATATCTGATTGATCTAGGAAAGTTTTTTCCCTTTCTGTAGCAGATATCTTAACCAGTTTAATCATTACTATTAACAGTTTTTTTGTGTGACTTTAACAGATTTTGAGAAGAAGGGGAAAAAAGAAATCTGTCCTGTTTTAGAGCAGTTCTTGTGTCATGTTGCCAAGACGGGACAACCAGTGTGAGTAGTAAATTACAATAACTTCAGGCAAAATACTGGTTCTGCACTTGCAGTCTGCTTTGTGCTTCTTTAAAGAAGAGAAGCTTTTGTAATTTTATGCCCATGAATAATATACTTGCATGTTTAATGTCTTCTAGGATCTCGTGGTCACAGTTTAAAATATACTTCATGTTTAAGTTGGAAAAAGTCATGAACGACTTTCATGCTTCAACACCGGAACAGAGAGGACCACATAACTCCAATGTTGAGTATGTTCCCTTTGAAGAAATGAAAAAAAGGATCCTAAAGATTGTTGATGGTTACAATGGGTAAGTGGAGTAAAAAACACTGTTTTGAAGGCTTTTCAAATTGACAAAACGATTAGGTTACAACTTCACATGCACTTCCAAATAGCCTTGTAGGATTATTCCTGAAATACTGGATTTTTTAACCCCCCAAAAAAATTTTTTATAAAAATACATTAGCCTGAATCTTTGTGGGCTGCAGTGTACAGTTTTAGCAAACCAAAACCGTTTGGGAAATCTTTCAAAACTGAGATTATGTTTGTCTATAGCTTACAATTAAAGGCATCAAAACAAACAAACAAATAATAACTTGAACTGGTCTTTGTATTTTAGAATTACGGTTCGTCATAATTTTCTAGGTGAAACATTTTCACCAGAGTTTAGGAAATGATGCATTATGAATAACTATTTCCGTCATGCTTGAAAAAAGATGTGATTCTCTAACCCAGTGGTTCCCAACCCTGGTCCTCGAGGAACACTATCCTCCATGTTTTAGTTGTTTCCCTGCTCCAACACACCTGATTCAGTGATTGAATAACTTCATCAAGTTCCGTAGAAGCCTGTTAACCATCCATTCACTCAAAGCGGGTGTATCAAAGCAAACTACTAAACAACAACTAAAACATGCAGGATGGTGTTCCTCAGGGACCAGGGTTGGGAACCACTGCTCTAACCTGCTCTCACAATACAACATTTAACAGTAATGCTGGTCTGCTGTGCAAAATAAGCAGTTGTAATTATGAGTAAAACATTATACAGTACCGTAGTTACATTTTTTCTCCTCTTAGACACTGCTCAATTCTTGCTAAATGTTGGTGCTTGCATTGTGACAGTTTGCATGTTTGGTACCCCAAAGAATAAATAAAATAAAAATAAGGAGGTAGGAGAAAAGAAAACGTGACCATATCTTATTTATTTCAATTCCATTTATTTTGTGTATAAAACCAAAAATAATTGTTGTTTTTTTCTTCTTCTTTCGGCTGCTCCCTTCTTCAGAGGTCACCATAGCAAACAAAGTCTCACGAAGACTTAGCAATTGTTTTTACGCCAGATGCCCATCTGACGCAACCACAGACCGCCGAGCTACCACAGCCCTCTGTGGAGCAGAGAGCTGCTATCTATGGCACCCGGAGGAGCAGATGGTGGGGGGTTAAGGGTCTTGCTCAAGGGCCTGGAGTGGGGCAAATGAGGGTGGGGGCAGGTGTAGGTGCTTCATCTATCCCACTCACATTTTTACTGTTGTCGGTACCAGAAGTTGAACCGGCGATCTTCTGATCACAGGTCCACCTTCTCTAACCTCTGCGCCACCACTCCCATAAAACCAAAAAGAAATAAAAAATATAAATCCACTTCAAGCCAACATAGATCCAGTTTCAAATCCTGTTATTGGCACGTTATTGAAATTATAATACAATACATAAACACGATTAAATGTTAGCATTGGACCAAACAAGCCTCATTTCTGATTGCACGACACACACACAATCCCACATGCAAACATGCATAGCATCCATATTTTCTTCCTTAATCAAAGCGCGCTGCATGTGAAGTCGCATCATCTTCTGCGCATGCGGGTCACCTCAGAACTGTAAGCGGTTCACACTGGAGTTTGAGGGAGGTCACATTTCTTTGATAATGTGAATGAGCACGCTAAAAAAAATCAGACTTGAGCAAAAAACCCTGACTTGAGCAGTGTGAACATAGCCTTAGAAGGAGTTTATGGTAAATTACATTCTGACTTTTGCAGGCAGCCAATGGAGAGAAGCTAAAATTGTAGAAAAATTTTTTTTTTTTAAACTTTGTCTAAACTAATATACAGTTTTTCACAATCTAATAACTTTAAAAGTTCAAAGTTAAAGTACATGGTCAGCCTTACATTATGAGAGCAAGCAGATAAAGTTGATGTGCATAAAGTGCATTTTTCAGATACATATCACAAACTACTTCACAGTAAACTACAGTAAGATAAATACAGTGCAAATAAATAAATGATGATAGACATGTTGTCATCATTTGACACTGCTCTGTTGGTTTTACAAAATGGTACTATTACATATTGGAGATATGAATACAATCCTATTAAAATGTTGTTTTTTCTTTTTGGCTTGCAGCTCTGGCAGGATGTGCTGATGTTGATATTAAGAATATTTAGTGTTTTTAAAAGTAAATATCTGTAACTTTTTCCAGAACTCCATTCACCATCCAGCGTCTGTGTGAATTGCTTACGGATCCTAAGCGACATTATACAGGTACAGACAAGTTTCTCCGAGGTTTAGAAAAGGTGAGAAATTAATTCCCTCATTATATAAAAGTCTGTTCGCTTTTAATTATGTTTATTACTGTTTAATATTAATGCATAATACTGTTTGTTGTTGCAGAATGTAATGGTCGTCAGCTGTGTTTACCCCACAGAGTAAGTGCATCATCATTGACTAACTTTATGCTCTTTGCTATCCCAGCTTCAGTCTTCAAACTGAAGCGTATTATGAAAAGCTCTGGTAACAGGTATTTCCGTGCCTTTTTGCTTCTTTTAAAGCAAAAATGGAGCATCAAGCGTAAACAGAATGAATGGGGTGATGTTTCCGGGTAACTCCTCTCTCTATTCAGACAGGTGGGAGCACAGTTCTTATCAGTATTTGTAATGGACTGACACCTCTTTTACTACAATCAAAGACGGTCACAAAGTCTAAATGTAGTTTGACTTGTCAGGTTGAGTCAGGATTCTGCTGATTTGTCTCCTATCTTGTGGCATGACATTTTTAAAATGGTCATTTTTTTCTTGTGTAGTCGAAATGTGAACGGGCCAGGCACACCAAAAACACTCAACAGACCAAAGCTGCCAATGTCGACTTCACTACCCACTAATGGACTGCCTGACTGTCCAGTCAGCAAAGAGCCAGACCCAACTGCCGAGGTGGAGGAGCACCGTATGAGGTAAGTACAAGTGAGAGTGACACACCTAGTTAGTATAAACCTATGATAATAACCAATATTTGTTGTCAAGTCCAGGTGTTTCCTCTGTAAAGATCCATAATTCAGGACATACACAAGGACTAATACCTAGTGGAAATAATTGATTAATGTGTGATTAATGATAACGTGTTTTTGCCAGTGAAACTTTGCCATCAGAAGATGAGATAAAACCCAGATGTTCAATAAAAAACAAACGCCCAGAGAAAGAGGAGGACACCGACGACAACAGCCAAGAAGCCAAGAGGCTGAAGTTTGATGTAAAAGAAGAGGATGAACTAAAAAGTGAAGAAAATGAGTCGTCTTGTCATAAAGAACTAGAGAACAAGACACAGGAGTCATCCGAAGACTCCTGTGATGAGCAGTGCAAAAGTGACAAATCTTGTGACACACCTAGTGATACAGAGACTCCTGGTAAGTGTTCATACTCCGGCTGATGTGTATCTACTGCCAGAATAATCAAGTTCTTGTGCAAACAAGCAAATTAGTTTATAGAAAACCCATCTGGAAAACAATGCCAGAAACATTGATTACCTTCACCTTTTGAGTGAACATTTTGATTTTGTTTTTCAGACACTTAAACATTTACTAAATAGCCACAATGTTCAAACCACTAACAGGTGAAGTACCACAGTTCATCGTGTTAGAACATAATGTTCTGCTGAAAACCTGCATCCTGACATTTGCATAAATGTTTATTTGACTTTGGATACTCGTTTTTTATAGATTTTTATAGACATCTCACTCCCACACTTGACAAAAGAAGAACTTGACAAAAAGACTGAGGTAAAAGTTAACTTCTACACTCCCCCTGAAACCACTGTGATGGGATGTGATGCCGTCAGTGGGGAGCAGGGCTCCTCCATCGTGGGTTTTGTATGGCTTCTAAACTTGTGGCCAGTTTGGGGAAAATCCCTTGTTTTACTCCCACACTGACAACTGTTTCTTTCCATAACTGAGAGATGGAACACCAACACTTTATTTCTTATTTTAGCGCTCTTTATTTACAGTTTACCTATTTGAGATCATTTAAAACATGGTTGAAAGTGGGATCTGCTATGTGGGAGTACATCAATGACTGGCTATAAGTTATAGACTATTTGGAACTAACAATTGGCTACATTAACAATAATTAAACTGTGATAGCTCATTTATTTTTTAAATTTAATTTTTGAGGCTAAAAGTTTTCTTTTGAGTCTTTTAGTTAAATTGACTCCCCAATAGCTCATCTGCTCGTTTTTCATCACCTGCTCTGTTCTCAAGTCGATATTTACATGAGGAGGAAGGCATGACAAAACACATCTGGAAACATACTCTTGCTTGTTCATCTTTGAACTTTTCCATTAATAGTTTCTAATGAGGGGTGTATTACTAAAAGAGACTTAGACTTTACATCATGTCAGTTTATGAATGTCATCACAAACTGCCCGCCCACACCCCAGTTAAGGCTCAAATAAATTTTATATACAGTAGATCAGATGATTGTTTTCAAAGTAGCTCTTGTGATTAATTTTTTTTCTTTGAGTGCTTATGTCTTGGGCTTAGCCTAGGTCCAATTGAACCCTCCTGGTTAAAATGGAAAAAGCATCTGCTAGACCATGGGACAAATCTTGTACTGGGCTAATCTTTTGAGTTCATGGCAACACACTGGGGGTGAGCAAACCACTTTATTTAGGTGTAGGATGGCGTTAGGCATCTAGGAATGCAAAGCTAAAAAGAAAAACAAAACTGCTCCTTAATTAGCAAAATAAAAAAAATTATATATATATATATATATATATATATATATATATATATATATATAATCAGCTTTTCAAATATACAGAATTTTAATATATAACCTGTTAATATATAACCTGTAAAAAAATTACAAACAAGTTATATTCACATGAAAAATTCTGTTTGTTCTTCAATTTAAAATGTTAACAACCTCAACTATTATATAATTTTGTATAAATAGTTATTATAGACATACCACTTGACCATACAGAGTTCAAGGTTTCTAGAAAGTTAGGGTTTTTTTTTGTCCATTATTGGTTTGTAGCTTAATTTTGAAAAACATTTTTTCTCATTTCACCGAAGGTGACTGTCGTGGAGAAAAGGGATTCCCAAAACAACCAGGTGTAAGCTTCATCAGATTTATTACAAAGATCTGAACAGCAATCACAGAAGATCAGTGCATTTACAAGTTCACACTTATCAATGCTTTCACCTGTCTGACGCTCTGACCCGTTCTGACTTCCTGAACAGAAAAATCAGTTTTGTAAAAACTTCCAGCCCCTCCCCGCCCTGTCCAGCTTTATCAAAACCCAGCTGTAGTCAGAAGTGGGAGGAAATCTGGAAGACCAGCAGTTCTCAAGGGCACTCCAAGAAAGATGCCACTGTAATCGTATTGATCACCTTGAAGATGATAGAATTATCTCTTGCTGTCCCTTTACTGACTGATTACATGAAGACTGATTATTACATACGGTAAGGATCATGGAACATTTTAACAGTATTCACAATAACGGTAAAAGAGCAGTGACAATTATGGAGCATGGTGAGCGCAAATAATACACATTCCCGTGACAGCGACGTTCAAGCCCAAATCTGTATAAAGATCACAATTAAATTTTGAATCCCATTTCAATTATGATGAGAGTATTAATACAGAATGTTTCAAAAAACAACACGTGCAATCTTGTTGCAGTTTTCAGGAAAATGGTTTCAAACATCAACCACACAGATCAGCGTTCAGTCAGACATACTCCAGGCGATTTTAGTTTCCTATATAAATAGTGGTCTACTACTACAGTACAGGTGGAGTAAACTGAGCCAAGCTGACGTTTCATTAGTGGTTTAACATGATGCGATGTAAACATTGTTCACCTTACAGACATCACTTGTAGTAATTTTAACAATGGAAGGGAAAAAAAAGACCCAACAGGCCCAGCGTTGCTCATTTCAATAAATTCCAGTTGAAAATGCCAAATCACTTATTTCTTCATTAATTACGTGAATAACACGATCTAACAGGGGCTGCCATGTTGGAAATCTGAGCTTTTTGATTTGTTGTTGGTTGGTTCTCGCCAACAAGAACAGTTTCTGAACCAGTATTATTATTATTATTATTATTATTAGTGCTGCTATCTTTAGTCCATATTTAGAGCTAAGGTTTAATTAGGTTATTTTTAAGGCAAGAACTTTTTTGAAATTTGCCATTTGTGTTCTACAAAATAAAACCAAATTTAAATTGTTCTTCAATAGTTACTACGGAGAGATAAGATACCATTTTTGTCCCTCAGCTATGGCCCTCTAGATGCTGTCTGAATAGACAAGTAGTCCCCATGATTTAACTACAACTTCAGTCCGTTTTCCTGGTTCTCGTAATATTTAAATCTTATTGATAAGGATAATTTCATTACATTAGCACTATTAGTGTATTTACAACGCGCTGTTTTTGAAGGCATAAACATAGCTTTACAGGCCTTTAAAATAAGGTAGCCCAGGAGTAATTAGTTACAAAGACTATTCATAAACATTCTGTCACTGTTTTTTCCTCAGAGCAAAACGGCCTGCAAACTGAACCAGCCCAGAAGGAAGGAGACTCCGCTGAGAGTGTGGCTGCCCTCAGTGTCACCGGTGTCAGCTCTGAGGATCAGCCTGAGCAGCCGGATCCATCAGAGACGAACACAAGCTCTGAGCAGGACAATGAAGAGTGCACCAGCAGCAGCTGTGATGGAGCGAGCTCAACCAGAGATGGACAGGTTTCTTCTTCCAGTAATTCCCCAGACTTGCCCACAGAGGGTGGTGCTGACATTTCAGACAATGCTGAGACCTCGTTAGAGCTCGGGGAACACGACTAACCAGAAGCTCAGCATACTTTGACTTTTTTTTTTTTTATTACACTGTATGATACCAACCCAAGGGTATATCTGTAGCACTGTGGACCTTTAGGCATCAGGACCAAAAGTGACATGGGTTATGAGACTCCTTACAGAAGGATCTAAAGCTCTCTTCTGTTTCAGCTTCTCGTGGCTACTGGTCAGCTGGTCTTTAAACTGGAAGGAGATTATTTGAAAAAGATCATGGAGACTGCCTTTTTCACTATTAACAACAACAAAAAAAAGTTTTCTTTATTTCTATGTTTGAACTTATTTAATGTTGATAATGTGTCTTTGTATGTCATTTGTCATTTATTTCCAAGGAGATCCATTTGACAGAATTGTGTTTTAGCCTAAGCACAGTAGTTTTAATTTTTTTAAGGAAGCCATCTCGTTCTAGGTGAATGAGGTCATTGCAGATATGAAGCAAAACCTCATGGATGTCTGTGTTTTATATGAAGCACATACCATATATAAATATATATTTCTTACCTTGCACTTACTAGCATCCACCCCTTAAGACGTGCAAAAAGTTGTTTTGCTTTGTCACTGTAAGAAGCCAATTTAACACAGCTGTGCCAGTAGTGACCACTTTGGTTAGATGAGCATTAGTTTGGTCTAAAGGTAGCCATTTCTGCATCAAACTCTAAACGAAACACAAGGTACTTGTACTTTCTGTATGTCGTACCTTCGTTGTACAACTATCACTTTTGATAATTAGGATTTTTACAGTACACATCTGTAAATCAGTTTTTGTAGACTTGTGATACATGTCCACTGCCTGGAAATGGAAGGCTTGAGCGTGTACAATAGTATTCATGGAAAGCAATAAATGCTAAAATTTGATATGTTCAAGTGGTTTTAATCTGAGTTGTAAAACAGGTTATGCTCATGAGGTGGAGCAGCTGTGGGAAGGATTTGGTCAAACTTGAAATGTGACTTTTGAGGAACTGCCCTTGTCTGGCCAGTCTGAAAATGTTCTCTGAAACATGCGCAGTTATGGATGTAACTAAGTACAAGTACTTCGTTACTGTACTTAAGTACACTTTTCATGTATCTGTACTTTACTTAAGTAGAGTTAAACATGGGCACTTTTTACTTTTACTTCATTACATTTTAGATTAGGTATCTGTACTTTCTATTACACTACATTTCTATAATGCGTTGTGTTGCAAATTACATTCACGTTGCAACTTTTTAATTTGTTCATTAATTTGAAAGTAACCAATGGCGAGAGGGGAGTTGGTCCATTGAATCAATGCAAAATGGGCAGGTAACGTTAGACCCACCTTCAAGAAGAGCTATGTTCTAGTATATACATCACTGAGCTGGGTGCACCCACAGCACCGCTAACACACCCCAAATGAATTCCACCGAGGAAAGTCAGCCAGAAGATACAGTACGTGCCACCCATGGCCTTATTGAAAGACTATTGAAAGTCTGTAGAAAGACCATTGGAAAAACTATTGAAAGAAAGACTACTGAAAGATTATTCAGTACAGCAGGACAGATTCTGTCTCCCAAAAGAGCCAGACTGGACTTAAAAAACTTTGAAAACCAACTTCTTCTGAACTTGAACAAGAAATTCTTGCTGCAATATTAAAATGTGTCAGTTCATGATGTTAGAACAGGAGATGTCTCCAAATGACTTGACACTCGGGTCCAAGTTTTAAAAATGGTGTCAGGAAGTTAAAATATTGTTCAATATTGACCCATTACAAGGTTGAATAGACAGTATTTTATCTAGAGCTGATGACAAACTGGAGTTGAAATGATCGTTGCCTATTTCTTTGTTAGTCGTGTCTAATGCTCCTTTTTTCAGGCAGACAACTTTTACTTAAATGTGTTTACTGCAGTTAAAATGACACTTTGGTTTTAATTTGTGTTAAATAGAAACTTTCAAAAGTAAAATCATTCCTATTTCTTATTTTGCTTAATGACGTTTAACTCTGCAGGTCATCCCTGAAATTCTGACGCACAGAATCACAAGTCCAAGTGTGAACTGTGTCACAGAGTAAACACAATAAAAACGTATTATCTGCAGCATTGTTCATTAAAATGGAACAACACTATTAATGTATTACAGTAAATATACATACGGTACGCAGACTTAAAGATATGTAGACCATTGCATTATGTAATACATTCAGCAAGTATTTTTACTTTTAATACTTTAAGTATTTTAAAAGCAAGTCCTTATTTACTTTTACTTAAGTAAAAACGTTAATGTTGTACTTCTACTTTTACTAGAGTACATTTTTGTCTGTTTATTTGTACTTTTACTTAAGTACAGTGTTTGAGTACTTTCTCCACCACTGGCTAAATGGATGAAGAACATTACATCACTTGTTTTTGTTTGTCTTTACCCATTCTCTGCTGTAGGCTGTACTCTTAACAATATTGCTGACTTGCTGATTATATGCAGCAAACATGTTTACATGTTATTAATAGCCACACATTTGAATAACATTTTTAGTGTTCCTGCCTGATTAAAGGTTACTATTTACACGTGAGCGTAGTTGATGAGTACAGCTAAAAGGAACTGTTTTCGTCTTAAAATAACTAGTTTCAAAAATGTCATCATGCAAATGCTATTTTATAAATCTTTACATGGTTCCAGATTGTGTGGTTATCCCGACAGAAACTGGTATTCCTGTTCGAAATGCCCCACACTGTATCAGAAGTGCTACAGCTAGCTGCTGCTGCCATTAGTTTTTATAAAGAACTATAATTCTACGTTAACAATCACACTATGGAAAGTTAATGACGATGTTGAGGCTATTAAAACAGTGTTCGCATGAAAAGCTAAAAGTTTTTTTTTTTTTGTGGTAGGAGCTGCTTTAAGATGACAACAGTCCACTTTAGTCTTGGCCACTCTTCGACTAAAGTCTGGTCAGAATCAAACCATTTTTACCATAATCTAAAAAAGGCAAGATATTAATTACTCACAGAACCCCACTTAAAAATATATGAAATAAGTACTATACTCCAACAAAGTTAAGTCAGGTCCTCTGGACGGCTTCTATTTGTTGAAACGTTTCATCTTCCATCCAAAAGACTTCATCAGTCCAAGGAGCCACAACAAACTCTTCTAAGCAGCACACACATGGTGGTGATAAGATGGTGTCTGGAGTCCGCTCTCCCCCATCGACTCCTCTGAGGCAGTCCTAGCCAAAATGGTTCAAAACGTCCGAATAATGACTTGATGAAACGTTTCAACACAAAGAACCCGTCCAGATGATCTGCTGTTGTATTTTTTACCTGGATTGTTGAACTTTGCTGTTTTGAACCACTTTGGCCATGGCTGCCTCAGAGGAGTTGATGGGGGGAACTTTGATAAGGACTATACTGTTTTTAGTGCTTGTAAGAGTTTTCTTTCTTTAATAGACAAAAGGTAAACAAGCCTCGGGTACAGAAGAATATGTGCAAAATTATTTTCTTCTTTCGGTTGCTCTCTTAGGTCGCAACAGTGAGCTCATTCGCACGAAAGATTTGGCAATTGTTTTACGCCGATGCCCTTCCTTGAACCCACAACCACAAGATTACAAGTCCACAGCACTGACCACCAAGCTACCACAGCCCCCTATGCAAGATGATTAAGAAAAAAAGACAAACAAGTGGAATAAAATTATTAGTTGTGTAAGACCAGCGGAATGAATCATGTTAATCATGAGAGGATTAACATGGCCAGTGGCCTGGACACCTCTAAGCTAAGATTATCACTTTCCTTGCTGTCAGCACATTTCACAGCCAGGATAATGTAGGGCCAGCCCAAGCCATTAAACAACAACATTGTTGTTCCACTGAAAAAATCATTTTTTCAGAGTGTCTGGCAGAGCAATGATGCCTTTCAGTTTCATTACAAGTGAGGAAAACAGTTGCGGTCTGTTGGCAGACTGCAGCTGACCTGTAAACAATAATCAGGTCTGTTGGGGATAAATGACTGAGCTGAATCATCAGGCTGGTCAGAACTTCCTATTCTGGAAGGAGATTACACACGTTCCACTTTTACCATTGAGTAAGATGAAACAGATCTCATTATCCTATCAGGTAACAAACTTTTTATTGTAACACCTTATAAATGCTTTATGATGTTTGATGAATTATTGGTTGGAATGGTCCAAACTGGGCCACTTCCAAAGCAGATCGAAGTAAAAAAAAATAAATCTTAAAATTTCAAAAGGATATGTTTGAATATTATTACTTAAAAGTTTACATCACTGTCAATTTAGCTTTACAGTACATTGTTTGATTGGCCAAAATATGAAATTCCTGCCAGAAGTGACGCTGGTTACACTGGAAGTGCAACTGCTAAGTGCTGCCGCAGATGGTTATGCTTGTAAATAATAGAATTCTATGTAAATATCCAAACATTGCAAAACTGATAGCAGCATAAAGATTGGTGAAATTCAAGTCAAACGTTCGTAGCATTCCTGTCTGGTTGCATTAAAGGAATAGTTCAGATATTTTAAAGTGAGGTTTGGGAAATGCATGTCTTGGATACAGCTGTTGAATGACTGGAGAAATGGTTTATTTCTGACCTTTAACAGCTTACGGTTCAAAATCTTAAAAAAAATTAACTGGAGTTCATGCAAACTCTCCCACATATACTTTTACCTTTTGCATTACGTGATTATTCTGGATTACATTTTTTGACATTCTTAATGGAACTGACCCCAGGCTGCACCAAACTTCAACACTTTGATGCTGCTGCTATTTGCACAAGAAATAACTACAGAAATATATGTGTGGCAGTCTAAATGTCTATAAAACAGTCCAACAATGTTCAGTCAGGTCATCTGGACGGTTTCTTTTTATTGCTGAGACGTTTCGTCCTTCATCCAAAGGACTTCGTCAGTCCGAGGATGGCCACCAAGAAACTGAGTCCCACAAGCAACGCACTCACATAGTGGAAAAAAAAAAAAACAGTTTACTGGTGATAAGATGGTTTCTGGGACCTGCCCTCTCCCCTATCAACACCTCTGAGGTAGCCACACAAAAATTGTGCAAAACACCAACAGCTCATGCGCAATAATCCAGGTAAAAATCCAACAATGTTCAATCAGGTCATCTGGATGGTTTCTTTTTTTGCACTGTCCAGATGACCTGACGTTGGATTTTTACCTGGATTATTGAGCATGAACTTTCATCTATAAAATTGTGTTTGCAACAAAAAAAAAAACTAATGATTTTTTTTAGATTGGAGCTGCTTTAATGACGTAGTAATGACTACTTTGACCACAGCTGGGTTCAGTAAGAGAGCTCTACAACATGAAAGAGACTAAAAGGTTATAGCCTTTCCACAGAACTTTGCTTTAAAAATGGCCTTGTAGATGCAGCATCATGTAGATCTGCATTTCCAGTGGTGCCTGAGAGTCATTTTAAGGAGGCAGCAGCTACAAAGCTTACAAACGGTGCAGGGAGCAGTCTTGATTTGTGTGCTGCAACCCAGAGAAAAGCCCTTTGTCATCTTTATACGAACTAATTGAGTTTGACAAGTCTTCATTTCTAATCCGTTATCATGTGATCCACAGAAATCTGAGTCTCATCCTCACTTTCAGATGGGATTTGTTGCAACACAGAGAGAACCTAACGACACTTCTCCTTGTACTGACTTATTATTTTGGTTTTTGTTGATTAGTATAAGCTCCTTGGAGGAATGAGCCTTCGTGATCATGCTCTACGAGTTATGGGTTTTGTTTAGTAAAGGTTTAAGGTAAAGTTCTCTTCAACTGGTTAGTGTAATGTAAGAGATCATTTCAGTGTTAGGTGAGCCGAAGAAAACCTTCCCATCATGGGTCAGCGCCTGAGCGAGGACAGTGACCCGGACAAGGAGATCGATGTGGCCGAGCTGCAGGAATGGTACAAAAAATTTGTTGTGGAGTGTCCGAGTGGAACGCTGTTCATGCACGAGTTCAAGAGTTTTTTTGGTGTCACTCATAACAAGGAGGCCGCAGATTACATCGAGAACATGTTTCGAGCCTTTGACAAGAACGGCGTAAGTACCGAAGTTCAAGGGTTCAATTAAATCCAACCATTTTTAATCATCGTTATTTGAGAGGCAGAAGTTCAACCACTGATATCGTAGCTCAAGTACACATCTTAAAGTTTCAGCCTCTGAATGTTTGCTCTGCTTGATTTAGCCAGTTGAGAAGTAGGATTGACATAAATTCAGATTTTCTGAACAATAAAGATTTATAAAGATAATATTTTCCAAATGAATGTATTTTGTTTAGCTTGCTGCTATATAGAAATGTCTTGGTGACAAATGCTCGCTGAACTCTTCCTGTTTGTTTTCAGGACAACACCATTGATTTTCTGGAGTACGTGGCAGCGTTGAACTTAGTCCTGAGAGGAAAACTGGAGCATAAACTTAAATGGACGTTCAAAATGTACGACAAAGATGGGAGTGGATGCATCGATAAAACAGAACTTCTTGAAATTGTTGAGGTAATGTGTCCTCATATTGTAGCACTCACTCACATTGATCGTATGTATTGTTTTATAAGGTTTACAATACTTTCAAACAAATCCTCAGACTTTTATAATAAAAACAGACTGTGCAGGAGTCAGGTTAAAAATAGTTTCTTTTTCAGTCCATTTACCGGCTAAAGAAAGCCTGCCATGGAGAGCTGGATGACGAATGTAACCTGCTGACTCCAGACCAAGTGGTTGAGCGGATATTTGAGTTGGTCGATGAAAACGGAGATGGTAAGAGTTTCTGAGAGCTTCTGCAGACTTTTACAAGTTTTGGTTGGTGTTGTCAAGTAAAATGGATATGGGACGTTCTGAGAAGAAAAAAAATGAAACGGGAAGACAGATTTTGGAGTCAACTCTTAGTTAAATTAAGAAATGTAGGCGTGTCTGAATAGAATAACTGTCCTTTGGCACGTAGGTGAGCTCTCACTGGATGAGTTCATAGACGGAGCACGAAGAGACAAGTGGGTGATGAAGATGCTGCAGATGGACGTGAACCCTGGGGATTGGCTCAACGAGCGAAGACGCAGCGCTGACTTCTAAGACTGACTCGTTCAAAGGATGTGTGATTGTTCACCTAATGAATTGTACATTGATGTATATAAAAGTCACACTGCCATTGCACGATATGTTTCCATGGCAGTGTTATACTTGAGTATACTATGAGTTTGGAGAAGTTGCCTATATAAAAGTTATGAAGCTTAGCAACATTACTCTTCATCCTATTCATTGCTTGCTATGTTATTGTTGGTTTGTTTCTGTATTTTACACATGCAATAGTTATAAAGCATTTACTGTATTTTGTTTGTTTGTTTTGGTCTTTTAAACATGCTTATTAACTCATTAGGATTTTGGCGGGATAGATGAATAGATAATTGATTAATTGACTGATTGAGCAACAGATTGAAAACACTCCCAGGGCTTTGAGGAACTAAAACAAAAATAAAAAGATTATTGGGATAAAATAGCAGGATTACATTATGAAGAAGTAACAGCTATTGAATCAAACTGTGGCT
>NC_056508.1:22534594-22557437 GCF_014905685.2 Nematolebias whitei | reverse complement strand
AGTCACAGATGTGGCTTGGTGCAAAGTTATTGACAGTTGTTCAGTATTATTTATTGAGAGTTCAGTAATCTGACAGCTTGTGGACAATAACTGTCTTTGAGTAATTTTGTGCACAATGACAGACTCCTGTATCGTCTGCCTGAGGGTAGTAGATGGATGAGTCTTTGTGCTGGGTGGGTGTGGTCCTTAATGAGGCTGCGTGCTTTACGCAGACATCAGCTGTGGTGGATGTCCTGGATGGTGGAGACAGCTACCAGTGATGTGCTCTGCTGTTTGCACCACCCTCTGTAGAGCTTTCTGACTCTGGTGCAGTTCCCGTACCACCCTGTGATGCAGCCTGTAACAGTTGAGTAAAAGTAATAGTTCAGATCACTTAAAGTTCAGTCCTGGGTAAAATAATGAACAGGATATCCTACCTGTTGTAGATCCTATTGCTCGTTGAACTTAACCTCATTTTGGAGAAAAAAAAGTTTATTCTCACCAGATAGATACTTTATTAATTGGGGGTAGCAGCTTAAGTAGGGAGGCCCAGACTTCCCTCTCCCCAGCCAATTGGGCCAGCTCCTCTGGGGGAATCCCAAGGCTTTCCCAAGCCAGCCAAAAAATATATAGTCCCTCCAGCGTGTCCTGGGACTTCCTCTAGGTCTCCTCCCGGTGGGACATACCCGGAACACCTCCCCAGGGAAGCGTCCAGGAGGCATTCTAACCAGATGCTCGAGCCACCTCAACTGGCTCCTCTCGACGTGGAGAAGCAGCGGCTCTACTCTGAGTCCCTCCCGGATGACCAAACTTCTCACCCTATCTCTAAGAGAGAGTCCAGACACCTTGCAGAGAAAACTCATTTCAGCAGCCTGTATCCGTGATCTTGTTCTTTCAGTCACAACCCAAAGCTCATGACCATAGAAGAAGGTAGGAACGTAGATCGACCGGTAAATTGAGAGCTTCGCCTTTTGACTCAGCTCTCTCTTCACCACAGCAAACCGGAATATATACATATTTACATATATATGTTTAGTATTACTCTGTTATTTTGGCACAGATATTACTGTATTCCTGCATGTAGTGTCCAAAACTGCATAGGAAGTGCTACATTAAGTTGCTCTTGCTATTTGCACTTGCCAAAAACACAGGATTATATAAAAGCATTGTAATTTGAAACAGAGCAATGCAAAGGTTTATAAAATACCACGTGTGTGAACAGCAATAAAGTTTTAGAGAATGGAGTTGTTTTAAGACAGCAGCAAATCAGTTTAGGCTCAGTCCTGACAAGACTAACTGTTAGCTCATAATTCTGGTCAAAGTTGAACTCGGTTTCTCTAAATAGAGGTCTTTCAAAGGGCTATCTAACACAGGTAAGACATTAACTGTTCATAACCTTTTCCCTGAACTTCACAATAAAAGATCTAAACCACTGATTTAAGATAGCCTGCTGCAGATGCTGGTTCTATTTACAGTTTTCATAAATGCAGCTGGATTTGTAATGCAGGTAGCCTCTTCTGTTTTTACGTGGTGTTTGTGGACAGTTTTTATTGCATAAATTTCTAATTTCAAGTTTATTTAATGAACAACTTAGTTTTATTAATTGATGCCTCCATTTGCTGTTATAAATCAGGAGTGGTTTGAAAACTGTCTGCAACTTCTGTAACTGGTGCAAATGGAAGGAATTCAAAATGAATAAAAGCACAAACTTCAGTTATCTATCTTTAAAATCTGACACAGTTGTAATTTGTCTATTTTATCTACTGCTGCTGAAGGTTTGTCTGTCAGTTAGCAAAATATCTCATCATCCACTGGATACATTTTAGAGAAACTCTCAGAAAGTAACAAAGTCCATGCTCAATAATTCCAAGTATACAATCCAACAATTTTCAGTCAGGTCATCTGGACAGTTTCTTTTTTTGTGCTGAAACGTTTCACCTTCCATCCAGAAGGCTTCATCAGTCAAGGAGACACACAACACAAAAGTGATTCCTCCCCCAATAACTTACTCCAAAGTGGAACAAACCAGTTATGTTGGTGCTAAGATGGAATCTTGATGGATGCATAGAAACTGTTCAGATGACCTGACTGAAAATTGTTGAACTGTATTCAGGATTATTGAGCATGGACTTTGTTGGTTTTGAACCAGTTTGACATGACTGTCGACGAGTAAGAGGGCCGACACCGGAGGAGGGGGCGTGCCAAAAAGACCATCTTAGCACCAACATAACTGGTTTGTTCCACTTTGGAGTAAGCTGTTTGGGGGAAGAATCAGTTTTGTGTTGTGTGTTTCCTTGACTGATGAAGCCTTCTGGATGGAAGGTGAAATGTTTCAACACACACACAAAAAAAGAAACTGTCCAGATGGCCTGACTGAAAATTGTTGGATCACAGAATGTAATCACTAGTCAACCCACTTCCAGGGGTCCATCACAAGTACCGGTTATCAGTTTAACCAACAAAGAAATTGCTATAACTTTGTCCAATGAACAGATGTTGAGCTAAAGTTTGTTGTGGTAGTAGCTGAGAGTCATCGAGGACACAACCTTGAAGTTCGAACACATTTGAAGGGATCTAATATTGCATGAGACTGTGGATAATATACTTTACAAGGTTTGACTAAAACAAATGTAACTTTGTTCCTTCTCAGCAAAAATGATCTTAGTCAAACTCTGGCATGAATGTCAGCAGGTGACTTGCATTCCTTCAATATAAATGTATATATTTACTCATTATTCTAAATTAAAAAACAGAATGTGAAGAGACAGATGAAACTCTGGATGCTCAGCTTCGAAACACTCAACCACATAAACTGATGGGGCGTAGTCTAAGTGGTTTCATATTCCCAGTCTTGTTTTAATGTGAACATTAAGTTTCTCTGAAAATAGCGTAAATAGCCTTTATATAATAATGCTATAGAAGTGTGCATGATAAAGACAGGGTGCAGAGTGGTTTAGGTGAAGGATTTAAAAAGACACCGATGATGACATGTAGTACAATTTACCTATAGAGTGGAGAAAAATTGGCTTGAAAACGGACTGAAAAGAAAGTGAAGAGAGGAGGCGAGACAAATGATTCAGAGCCAGAGAGGGTTAGAGAGACGGAGCGAGAGGATGAGCGAGTGTCAGAGGCAGGAGAGTGGGTGTGCACAGCAGAGCCACAAGCACACTGCAGCACATTGCAGTGCCCAGCCCCCGCTGTGTTCTCTGCTCACCATCCGGTACCATGCACTGAAAAGCCCCCCTGCAGCAGCAGCAGAGGAGCTGCAGCACGGAGGGCTGCCTGCTGATGAACCGCAGCCTCACAGAGAGCTCCTGACCCTCCAATGAGCAGCGTAGACATCAGATCTTTGGAGGAGGGATGGGAATGCGGTGCACCGCCAACCTGCGCCTGCCAGAGCACAGCAAAGACGAAAAAAGAGGGGGAGTCGTCAGTTGATGCTCCCCTCTGGATTATGTAAGCGAGTTACACTTTCACAAACGACTGCACCTTCACTCACAAACCTTCACAGCAAACAAAGACGCACATTCAGCGTACACCGTCTAATAAACAGTTTCTATTCATCTCCAAGTCAGCCGGCGTACTGTAAGTCCAAATGAGTCGCACTTAAGTTCTGTCAGATTAATAAAACAGCTCGGGGCTAGGCAAGTAAAAATACTCTCTCTGTCATTCAGACATGAAAGAATCGTCGTCACGTGACCGGCCCAAGGAAATGGAGAAGAAGCTTGTTTCTGCTTCCATTAACAGTTGCTGAGCTTCCGCCCACTGCCTGCCTAAGGGGGGGGCTGGTTGTCTAAAGCATGACAGCCTTACCGTCCACACACACACACACACACACGTCCGCTGATGTACATTATCTTGTCTTTGCTGATGCAGCTCATTCGGGGTTACGTAGTTTTGTCCTCTTCCTGCTTCCTGTGATGGTCGGAGTGGCTCTGGTGGTGTCGTAGAGCTCCTCAGTCAGTTCCACCTTTGATAGACAGGTGCTCCCTGTGTTTCACCTCATTAGATTCGCACTGAGCTCCACAGAATGATTCCAAACTAATAGGGCAAGCAAACACAGCGTCTTCTGCAACACAAGACAGTGCAGTTGTGTGCACTTGCACCAAATATATCATGTGCAGCTGGACTGTTTTGATTTTCTGCAACCGTTTACTACATAAATAATCATGATCTGACAAAGAACGAAACCTCAGCCCCGATGCAGTCCTCATACAAACCTACGATTCAAAATGAATCAGCTAAAAGCTGTTTTCTGAATATGAACAGTGAAGAATGTGTGGGGAAATGTAGAAACCTTGGCGTGCCATTTTTGTGTGTGACAGAGACGGGGAGTAGGAAAAAGGCAGTGGAGTATTGTGGTGTGGGTGAGCTGCAGCAGGGAATCGGAGTGCTGCATTGAGCTGCATAATTAATGTTGGGAGGGTGGAGCTAAAGGTGGAGATAACATGCTCTAAAGAACCAGCCGCTCTGAGGCTGACAGAACAGAGGCAGCTCGTTTTTTCGAGATATGCATTTACTCTCTAGGAGGTGGACAGAACCTTTAGGGTTGTATTCTGATGCAAGACCAACAAGGAGTGCTTCCGTCCCATCTGCTCCTTCGGCCCCTCAGATCCGATCCCCCTCCACCAAACTGCCTACCTCAGCCAAACGTCTCGGTTCTGGCTGAGCTGCTCTGTTAATCATCCAATTTGTATCAAAACACCTTCCTGTATGACACATCTGGTCTCTTTTGAGCTGTCTGAATGGGACCACGAGGAAGGGAGGGGACGGGGGTGGCTTTAATCTGCAGGACGGAGTTATATTTAGTCATCTTCTTTACAGACTCCGAGAGACGATTTTTTGTTTGTTTTTTATTAACTCTGCGTTCAAACGGAAACTCTGCTGGCAGGTCTATTGAGTGCAGAGACTGCCTCTGCGTTGCCCTCGTTTCAAATTTAAACACTTCGCACATTTATTTTTCATAACGCTCGTGCATCCAGTTCTGTTTAACTAAGATGGAGTATCTGTGGAACTCACTTTTGGATGTGAGTAAATGTGTTTACGGAGGTGTGAACGGATGCAGCGTTGCTCCTCATCGCTGCTGTCGGAGCTCACAAACCTGTTTAGGCTGTTTTCGTCTCCAAGGCCTCGTTTCTTGGTCACCAACTGCATCTTTGTTGCAAAGATGTCACCAAACCTCACTGCCTCCGCTGCTGCTCTGGGTTGTGCTGCACTGTTTCCACCTTCTGTGTCCTCACTCAGAAAAGTTGTTTATTTGTTTGTTTGTGGATCTGTCCTCAAGAACAGGGATCAAAGATTGCACAAAGGCATAGACTCCATGTTTCATTTCTTTTATTGTTTATTTATATGAGGACACGTGTAAATCGTTAAGTCGTGATGCATGCTCAATAATCCAGGTAGATGAATCGAACAAGGTTGAGTCAGGTCCTCTGGACGAGTTCTTCTTTGTTGAAACGTTTCATCTTTTATTCAAAAGACCTTCAGTCTGAGGAGCTGACTCAACCTTGTTAGATGTAAAGCATTAACAATTACCGTACACTACAACATTTATAGCCTGGGCTAATTTGCAATGCCAGTCCCTAGATGGGCCCTTAGCAAGATAAAAATAAACAGTTTAAAATACAGTTTAAGAAGAATAAAATATTACAATTCATAAAACAGAATTAAAAACAGATCAAAATAATTCTGGCAGTTATTCATGACTACAAAATTGGTTCTCTTTCAAAACCCTCTTCGGTCTCGATCTAAAACAATTCAGTCAGACATCCGTTTAAAATCTGTAGCTTGGGAATTCCACATATTAATCTCTAGCATGGAAAAGGCTGTTTGACCCAAGGAAGTTTTTTGAAAAGGAACCCCACTGTTCCCGCTGTCTGCTCCATGATTTAATGAGCTCGTAGTTGTTAGCGTCAAACTTTCCTAAACTGCTTAAAAGTTTCCCTTCGAATATCGGAGGAGTTTTTTTTTTTCCCCAGCTGTCTTTAGAACCCCCACAGAGGTAGAATAAAGATCCATGTACTGGTAGTTATTTTGGGACTAGTGGTTTAATCTGTGAAAATAATTGGAATGGGCAACATGATCACCTGTCAGACTCAGTGTTTCAGTGTGTTTAAAATACCATTTAAACACTTTGTGTGTATTTTTTTATTTATTTCTGTTTGTTCCTTTAAAAAAGCAAAAACTAAACTTCATAAAACTTGGTAAAACAGAACACCCCCCCCCCACACACACACACACACACTTAAATAGCACTACAATGATCAGATCTTTTACATACTGTCCTGTTTGTCTCCATGTGTCCCTGTGATGGACTTGCGACCTGTCCTGGGTGTCCCCAGCCTCGCACACAGTGACGTGCTGGATATGGGCACCAGTGACCCCATGATTTGAAAAGGAAGAAGCGGGTAAAGATAAAGTATGGATGGATGGAGTGAGGCCCATTGGGCAGCAGTTACTGCCTTGAACCTTTTTGGGATTCATGCACCACACTTTGCACTCTTAGACTGGAGCAATTTTCTACCATTTCTCTCAAACTCAAACCAGTTGGAGCTCTGAGCACATGGGGACAGATGAGCAACAGTCATTGTCAGATTTTTCCAGAGATTCTCAAGGCAGGGCTCTGGCTGGTCTACTATAAGACAGTCAGTTGCCTCTAAGCCACTCCTGTGATATCTTCACTGTGTGCTCTGGTCATTACCGTGTTGGAGGGTGAACCTTCAGCCCAGTCTGAGGTCCTAAGCGCTGTGGAACAGGTTTCTATCAAGGATTATCTCTGCACTTCATTCCAGTGGTGTAGTCTACATGACACATGGGCGTACAGAGTATACCCATTAGAAAAGCTCAGGAATTACAGTATACCCACTTAAAAGTGCCCAATGATACGTGACATATTATTGGGCATGTGTCATGGTTAACACATTTGGAACATTTTATAGACACATTGAGTTGGTTCAGCCTGTTTTTTTTTTTTTTTTTTTGTATAATTAATACTTCAGTACTTACTGCTTAATACTTGAACAGGTACAACGTTTGTTGTCCATTTATTCAAATGTAAGCATCAGAAAAATTTTGAAATGTTCAATACGCTTAAAAATAAAACTAAATTGATGATTACAGTGTACTAACCGGTGTACTTCAGTTTCTAACGACAGTATACCCACTACACAAATGTAGACTACACCACTGCTTCATTCCATGCAACTTTCTTATAACCCTGACCAATCTTTCAGTTCCTGCTGCTGAAAAACAAAACCCACCCCACAGCTTGTAGCTGCCACCACCATGCTTCACTCTTGAGATGGTATAACAGTGCCTTGTTCCCTCCAGACGTAGAGTTTAGAACTGAGGCCAAATAGTTCAGCCTTGGTTTCACGAGATATTCAAGCAGCTTTCAAGCAGTTCCTCTGAGGAGAGGTTATGGAGCATTAAAACCCAGATTTGACGGAGGCCTGCGGTTTCTTTCTCTGGATCTTAGTCCTCTCTCCACACAGGATCTCTTAAGTTCAGTGAGAGTGACCGTCAGGTACTTGGTCTCCCCTTTTACTAAGGCCCTTCTCCATCAATTGCTCAGTTTGGCCATGGGACCAGCTCTTGATACATCCTCTCTGTGTTTTGAGATGTTTGTGTCTACTCGTGATTATTTTTATTTAGTTCTCTGAGTCTGTTTTTCCTGTTCCAGCTTCTCCAGTGCTTCTCTCATCATGTTGCCAGCCCCTGCTCCCCCCACTTTAACCTGCTCCTGATTATCCTCCCCAGGTGTTTGTTATTCCCTCTCGTTAGCTTGGTCTTTAAATAATGTCTCTTTCTGTTTGTCCCACGTCCATGGATTGTGCTTCCCAGCCCACATGCTCATTTCCTCCGTGTCTACCTGTACTATTGGTTTTTGTAAGTTTTGCTGCCTCATCAACTTTTGCTTAGAGTTTTGTTAATAAATAAATTATCTTTAGTTTTACCCCTTGAGTTCCTATGTGTCTGTCTGCATCTGGGTTCAACCTTCAACACAGAGCTTGTTACTTGAAAGAGTCCTGGTTGTGCCAATCCATTTCCATTTGAGTAATATGAAGGTCACTGCAACACTTGGGAACCTTCAGTGTAGCATTCCTCAGATACATGTGTTGCAACAATCCTGTCTCTGAGTTATGTGGGCACTTCCTTTGACCTCATAGTTTGGTTTTTGATTTGATTGTCTGGTTGGAGGCTTTCTATGGAGAAGTGGTTGCCTTTTCAAATCAAGTCTATTCAATTTATTTTTACCATGAGTGGGCGTGGATCAAGCTATAGAAACATCTCAGAGGCGTTAAAGAGAAATACTCAAATACAAATACTCAAAGCGCTTTACACTACAATCTGTGTCCTCATTTACCCATTTATACAGCTCTCTACTAGATCTCTACAAAGCTAATTGAACAACTTATTCTAAAGAGACTAATCAGAGCTTTAGATCACATTCATACACTGATGGGACACACATCAGAGGCTATGAGGGGTTCAGTGTTCTGCACAGGGACACTTCAGCATGTGACTGCTGGTGGATTCGAACCACCATCTCTCACATTGGAGGACGACTGCTCTAAACACTCAGCTACAGCCGCCCCATATGTATGTGATATATCAGTTTTTTTATTTTAAATTATTCTACTTAAAAAAAAAATCAACAAAAAAAAAAAACATTCTGCTTTCAATTTATCACAGTGGAGCACTGAGTTATAGCATTAGGCTGCAATATAAAAACTGCTGAAAGTGAAGAATGTTTGAAAATGTTCTGAATCTACTGTACATTTACCAACTGTCCAACTCAGAGATGCAGAGACATTTTCAGTTCTCTCCCTACCTCCCCACAGGCTTTATAGCTGGATTGCCAAGATGCTGTTTCCATTGCCAAGAGAGTTCCTGCCCATCTGACACTCAGAACACCAAAACTAATGTAAACAGAAAACCCTGAGAAAAAAAGATTTTCTCCTTTAAATGTTGCTTTAAACTTCTTTTTGAATGCATCATATTTTTAAAAGTCTCATACTGTAGTTGTTTTTCGCGGACTCGCTCTATTGCGGTTTTTCAAAATAGGATTGGACATGACACACTGATTGATGGATGAGCCACATGATCGACATGGAATTTTTAATTTAAAATAAATTATTTAAAATTATTTAGCCCCTGCTGCACCTGTGTGCAGCTCACAGCTGCAGGAGAAGCTTCCTCCTGCAGCGTGTCATATCTCCGCTCTGCAGCGAAGAAGTGGGCGGGGCAGAGAGTGCTGGTAGATGGCAGAGAGCTGAAATCATGCCATTCTGTGCTCTTTTAGAGAGCTTAGAGTTCAGAAACGTTTAGAATATTGCAAGAGTGTGGATAGGGTTTAAAACACACACACACACACATATATATATATATATATATATATATATATATATACTGTATATATATACTAAAATAAATTACTACCTACTACTTGTATTACGATTCCTACTTCATGGTTTTTCACTTATCGTGGGGCTTCAGGGTACAGACCCCCCACGATAAACGAGTGACCACTGTACTCAGTTTAAACCACAGACTCCACAGGTGAAGAAGCTGTAAACTCATGTTTATTCATGTAACCTGAGAGCTTCTGTGACTTTAGGTGTCATTTATTACAGACCAGCTTCGCAATTAACGCATGCTTTTCTTAAATTAAAGAAACATGCTGTACTGTTGAAAGGAATGAGAAGAGGAAGAGAAATATTTTTGCTGTGTGAGTAGGTGTTCAGTATAGATGCTGCTTTTGTTTTTTTTTTTGTTTTTTTTGAGATTTGAGGATAGTACAAATGTGTAGGACTTGGCTAAAAGAATAGCAAATCCAATGTGGTGAGACTGAGAATTCAAAGAAATATGAATAAATCAAGAACCACTATTCATCAGTTGTTCATGGCCAAAGGATTACTTCGAAACAGTGTATCATTGTTTTTTTTTTTAAAAAGAAGCCATTTTCCACATTTTTTGAAATGGAAAACCTGCAGAGCTCTGTAGAAGGAAAACCAAAAAGTAATTCAGATTTAATGGGAGACTGCGACAAAGTCAAGATTCATCGCAGTCTGCTCGCTCCTTCCTTAGATAACTTTACTAACTGATATTTTATGTATATGAATGTTTTTGTTCATTGTCCTGAGATGACTTCTGTTGTGACTTGGTGCTATATAAATAAACTGAAATGAACTGAATTGAATTTGTATCCATTTTTATCTTTTGTTAAATTTTTTTATCTTAAAGCCTTTAGTTTTTGATGGTACAGTAGTTATTGCAGGGGATCTGTACCCTGAAGCCCCGCGAAAAGTGAAAAACCACAAAGTAGGAACAAGTAAGGCATTTTAAATCTTTCCCACACTCTTGTGATATTCTAAACAATGTTTCTAAACGCTAAACGCCCTAAAAGAGCACAGAATGTCATGATTTCAGCTCGCTGCCTCTTGCTGCGCTTTCGACCACGCCCACTTCTCCGCTCTGCACAGAGATCAGCTGATTAGCTGCAGGAAGAAGCTTCTCCCACAGCTGTGGGCTGCACACAGGTGCTAAATCATTTAAAATATTTTATTTTAGATTAAAAAATCCATGCTGATTGTGCGGCTCATCCATGAGTCAGCCATTGTGTGTCATTCATTCATTCATTTAACCTTTATTTAAACAGATAAATCACATTGAGCCTCGAAGACTCATTTACAAGTGAGACCTGTTTGGACAGACAAAAACAGTGGTTAACTGGACACATGTAGGAGTTGGAGGCGAAAAAAATCCTATCAGACTTTTTTCTTGGCTAACCCCTAAGATTGAAAAAACACTTCGCACAAACAAGCACATATTTACGTAGACATTCTGCAATAGAGCAGAGCAGGAAGAAGGAAGAGACGAGACCGGTCAACAACGCCTACAGATGCTCTCGAGGTCACTGTAATCAGTCAATGTCCTCCGGTGAGATCCATAAACATTCTCGAGGTACGTCGAGAAATGGCCAAGAATAACCTCTATAAGAATCCAGAGTCCTGAAATGATGACATAAAGTTTTTTCAGCGGGGTTTCATCTGGTTATCAGTTGGAAATTCCTCAGGGAGAGGATGATGAGCGTCAGATCACATGTTCTCTAGGCGACTTTAGATTAGGTGGCCTTCAAGGACAACCAAGGCGACCAAAATTTTTTGATAAACACACAGTTGTTTTGGGGACAGGCAGAACTTAATGACATCAACCTTGAGTCTGTGTCGGTCCACTCGGTTCCAAAATGTCCAAATTAACATGGCCAACACCGATGGAAACATGTCTGAGTAAAAATCCCCAAGATCTGATCCATTCAGCCCAAAGCATTTGAGTCCGGGTACTCCAAACATGAACCCAATAAAGGCAAGCAGCGTGATCAGGTCCACATTTGCTGCTGACGACTTCCTTGATTGTTGATAAAACCAGCATCAGCTGAATCCAAAAAGCAGGAACCAGTTATTGAAAATCCAATTAAATACGCGTCCTTAAAATCCACAGATGGCAGCAGAGATAGACACATCATCAAGTTTTCCAGTCGATGAGATATCCAGCTGCGTACGTGCCAACAGGGTAAATCGGCTCGCCCAAAGCCTGTCTTCTCTTGAAGAAATGTTGTAAATTGAGATGAGGAACCAATTGGTCAAAACAAGTCCATAATTATGGTTCGGAAGAAATGCAAGAGAGTCTCACAGCAATTTCACAGACAGACAGAGCAGCAAAGCAAAGCGGAGAGGGAGGGAGAGAAGCATCCGATCTCGTGGGGAGCGAGTGGTGAAGTGATGTCATGTCCTATCTTACTTTGAAAAACCGCGATAGAGCGAGTTTGTGATAAACGAACCACAAAGTAGCGAGGGACTATTGCATACTGGCAACAGCCATTTAAACGTCTGTGATTACAGCATTGTAGGAATATCTTGAAAATATAAAAACCTTTATTCATTTTGTCTTGAAAATGATCTTCTCTAGTAGAGGGTGCACAGTATGATGCTTGGTAAAAAATGGTGCACAACAGTGAAATTATGTTCAAAGTATTTAACACTAAAGCAAGAATATCTTGTTCATAATAAAACACAGGACCTCAAACGAGTGTTTGAACCTGAGCCCATTGATGTTAGTGTCAAACTTTCCTATGTTTCCTGTGCAAAACCTGTTTGTTTCATATGAGCAGCATGGAAAGCTTTTATCTTCCCAGCAGAATTTTCTTGCCCCAATTGTCGGCCATTGCTGCAGATTTCTGTATTGCTGTTTAATAGTTTTTTGATAGTTGACAAGCAGAATATAAAATATGTGCAATGTGAACCCAATCCTTTAAGTCCAGGTTGTACTGTCTCCAATACATTTTAAGAAAAAGGTAAGATGCTTTTCTTATCTGGCTTTGCTAATGAACTTGTGTTCTGTGCAGGGCAGGTCATTTATGGTGCTTAATATAGATGAAGGTGCTCCTCTTCAGCCGTCCTTTTAACTCAGGTCGTTGTGCAGCTGCCGTTCAGATTAAAATCCCTGTCGCTGGTGTTTTGTATTCAGTTAACACATCAAGAGTCAGAACCACTCAGAAACACACAGACGTGTCAGAATCAAACAAAAATAAACCGTTTATAATTTAGCTTCATTTGGCTCTCAAGAGTAAAGAGTCCGAATGTGATTTAGTTGTTTGCGTGCGAGAGCCATCTTGTGAAAATCTTGCAGATTTGATCTCTCCCAGTGAGATTATTGACTTGACAGCAAATTGGTTGGTGCCTCCAAGAGCTTGATGGAGAGCTGCAAAGTCTATTACCTCCCATGATAAAGCTGGCGGCACTCGAGACTTGGAAGAAGGACACAGCATTCATTCGACCACATTATTGAAATGATGCCTCCCATCTTTTGGTGAAGTTTTGTAAGAACAGTTCTGGTGCGATCTTCACTCTAGTTTTGTTTTCTGAATCATTACTTTCATGGCACAGAGACTCACACTGTTACATACGGAGTGTTTTGTAATATACACACTGTGGCACTGGTATTTACCAGAAGCTTGCATGATGGTGGATATATCAAACAGCATAAATTATGTGTGTATATATACACCATCACTGATTTAATACAGATACTGATACTGATTTAAACAGCTGTTACGATTCAATTTAAAGGCCTGACCCTCTTTGTTTCTGTTAAAAGCTGTGGCTAGTAACACTTGACTGTTCAGCACCAAATATACCCCCCCCCCCCCCCCCCCCCCCCCGCACACACAAACACAAACTGCAGTAAAAAGCTGCAGTCGGCAAAACTAATCATAATAAAAGGTTTATTTTTATTATAAACGGATAAACAGCTCTTACAAGCTCGATTTAATCAACTTCCTGTTTGTACCTAACCCTCTTAAGGAAGAGGATGTGTCGAAACAAATATTTGAAAAAGATAAGTAGCCTTTAAGCCTGCGTTAGTTTCACGTGGAGCTGTGGAAGTGATGCACATCTTGTCACTCTGCCGTTATGTAAACCTGAACACCTTTCAGTTTATCTAGGACATCTCTGCTTTGTGCTGTCTGTCTGGGATTCTGAAAGCCAGCCTGGTATTTATTTGTTTTTAGCTTGTTTGTTTCTCATACGGGCAGCACGGTGGTGCAGTTGGTAGAGCTGCTGCCTCTCAGCAAACAGGTTACCCTGGTTCAAAGCCCGGTTCGGGAACCTTTCTGGGTGGAGTTTGCATGTTCTCTCCGTGCATGCGTGGGTTTTCTCTGGTACTCCAGTTTCCTCCCACAGACCAAAAACATGCATGTTAGATTGATTGGTAACTCTAAATTGTCCATAGGTGTGAGTGAGAGTGAATGGTTGCTTGTCTCGTTTGTCTCTATGAGACCTGTCCAGGGTGTCCCCCACCTCTCACACAGTTATGGCTGGACATGGGCACCAGTGACCCCTGCAACCCACAAAAGGAAGAAGCGGGTTAAAGATAATGGATGGATGTTTCTCATACTTGTCACAGACAACATGAGGATTTAACTCTTTAACCGTTAAGATGGTGAAAACATGATTTACAGCTTCTTCATTTAGATAGAGAGACTTGTAGAGATTAAGAATACAAAAACAACTACTTTGTAAATATATAATTGCAAAATACCTGTTTTGTCCTAGTCAGAATCACTAGGGACCTGCAGACACTTGACAGACGAGAGACCAGGTATGTACAGTACTGGACACGTCACCAGTCCATGACAAGGTTAGACAGAGACACACAATTACACACTCACACCTTCAATCCATTTAGATCAGGGGTGTCCAATACGTGATCACAATCTGCAGGTCGATCGCAAAGGTATTATGAATAGGTTGCATGACATCATCCATCCATCCATCCATTATCTTTACCCGCTTATTCCATTCTGGGTCACGGGGGTCGCTGGTGCCCATGTCCAGCAATCACTGTGCGAGGGGCGGGGTACATCCTGGACAGGTCGCAAGTCCATCACAGGGACACATAGAGACAAACGAGACAAACAACCATTCACTCTCTCTCTCACACCTAGGGACAATTTAGAGTTACCAATCAGCCTAACATGCATGTTTTTGGTCTGTGGGAGGAAACCGGAGTACCCGGAGAAAACCCACGCATGCACGGAGAGAACATGCAAACTCCACCCAGAAGGCCCCTGGACCAGGGTTTGAACCAGGGACCTGCTCGCTGAGAGGCAGCAGCTCTACCAGTTGCGCCACTGTGCTGCCCTGCATGACATCAAAAAAATAAAAAAGATCATCCTTACTATGAAATTTGTCACTTGCTTGACATCCAGGGCAGCCAGTTTGAGGCTTCGATTATACAAGGTGAAACGTTCAGTCTCTCATTTACACAACAGCCCTCATTCTCTCTAAAATCCAAGGTTTCTGAATCCAGGTCTCGGAGTGGAGTTTTTCAGGGGAACCCTTCATGGATGTGTGAAATGATCACACATGTGCACTACAGGCGGTGCAACCCAAAGTTGTTCTGCACTAACAACAGTTTTAATAAATGGCAGAGAGCAGAGTGTTTTTGTGCTGCTCACTCTTTTTCAGCACGTAGGAGCAAAACTAATAAAATCCAGTTCCAAAGAGATGTTAGTCTATTTACCAGTTTGGACTAACTGTCATGCAGACACTGCATGCGCAATGAATGCAGCTGAGCCGGCATCAGGGTTGCCAGATAAATTTAAAATGCCATTTCCTTTTCTGTGCACATGTTCAACAAGTACAACACACACCTCATCTTCAAATATCTTTACTCAGCACATATGACAGTTTAGGTCAAAATACAATCATTTTACAGCAACAGTACTATAGTTCATAATTTCTTATCTGGCAACTTGACTGACACGGAAACTACAGTGTTTTCGTGTAAACCTGCGCATTTGTTGTTTATTACTCCCAATAAACATAAAAAAACCCACTAATGTTTCCAGATGTTGTTCTCGTGTAAACGGGGCCTTATAGTAGATCACTTTGACACGGTCATTTTAAAAGTAGCTCGCATGCTGAAAAAGTGTGGACACCCCTTATTTAGATTTTCTAATTAACCTAACATGCATGTTTTTGGGGCTGTGGAAAAACAAAACTATGAGAAGAATCTACATATGATCTTGTAGTGAGCATTGGTTAAATTGTGTCAAATACCTTGGAAAGCAAGAGACTGTGAAAATGTTTGTTGTTACCAGAAAGTGTCCGACTTCTTATCTTGGCTCTGTCTCAGCTGGCCTGCTTGTTGTCTGACCCTGTTTCGGCCTGGTTTCCTCGGTGCCTCGGCTCTGTGACAACTAAATGGACCTCTGCTGATTGTTGCTGCTCTCAGTCTGAAAGCTTACTGAAACTGTGAATTTCACAGTACTTTGTACACACACACACCCAAAGTGGCATTTTCTTCTTATCTGCCTCATGGCATGCAGCTGAAAAGTCTCAGGATCTTTTCGCAAACGCTCTATTCCTTATTTATTTTTTTGCTGCTTCACCATTTTCACATTACAAAATAAAGAAAAGAATCCAAATTGGAAAGTTAAGCTGCAACAGAAGTTAAGCTCTACATTATGGGCTTTAAATAGACTGAGCTATCACCTAAGCTCTAACTCTGAGTATATTTAAAAGATGCAGAACAGAACCGCTGATTTATGACAAACGTGAGGTATTTTCTTGCTAAATGTCTCTAAAATGAAAACGCAAACTCAATTTTAACACATTTCTTGTTTTTTTTTTAATGTTTATCTGTTTTTACTTACAGAAAATGTAATGCTTACAGATCACACAGCCACAAAATGCTAATGGAATAAAATGTTTAGCTATTACTCCTCATCTTTGAAGAGCAAAAAATCCCAAAACAAAAACAAACAATGTTTAGAAATCTGACTTTAATGGCAGCATCAGATGACACCAAACTGACAGTAATGCTTCTTTTGTGTTGATGCATTGTGCTGAAGACAGTGAAGCTAATAACACAGTGCTGCTGTTTGACTGACGGTTGCTGCCTTTGAAAACGTTGTCACACATTAAGATCTAAACTTTGAATATAAGATATTGTTATTAAAATGGTAGTTTGTAGACACAATTTTATTTAATCTTTTACAGGCAATTTTACAAACACACAAAAAAACACACCCAAATATATTCAGTGTAGAGATGCACGATATTATCGGCATGGTATCGGTATCGGCCGATATTAGTGATAAATTTAAATATCGGGCATCGGCCATTCCATCAAAAATAACTCATAACTCAATAAAGTATTGGGATCGGTTATTGGCCAAATAAGTTTTAACATATTGGCATATTAGATATCGACCAAAAATCCAATATTGTGCATCCCTAAATCAGTGCAAACACAAGTACCTTGGATCCTTCAAGTATTACCAGCACATAATCTCAATGAAGGTTAGCTGGGTGGGTGCGAGTTTGCTTGACATGACCACATCATAAGTCACTGTACGACCATATGATAGACCCTAATGACATCATTAACCATTCCAAACTGAGCTTCTCTTTGAAATGAACACATCTACAGGTCTGGCTCCCTTCAAGGAGCCATGTATCTCTCATCTGCTGTAATCTTTGTCACGCTGAATGCTCATTCCATTCTTTCTGATTTGGATATAATTATGCTCTATAAATGGGACTGGGAAGATGCTAATGTCACTCAAAAAGAGGAAATAATTGTACTGAACAGGTTGAAACTCAGAGGCTGAGACTGTGCTTACCACTGAGGCTTCCCCAAAATCCACCAATCAAAAGAGAGAAGAGGGCGGTCTTAAAGAGACAGGAGCTCGTGCTCTCGTTAACATATTTCAGTGCTGAGGCACTAATCAAAAGGCATTTTTTAGCTAAACAAATATTTATTTATTGGCCTAGAATTTATGCAAAGTGACTAAATGAATATAATAGGCCTCCCTTCGAGTGAAATGTAGCAGAAATGTCTCACACGGAGACAACCGAAAGGATAAATGCTGCACAAATAATTAGATTGGCTGTTTCTGAGCGGGTGAATGACAAAGCAATATATTGAGTTTGACATGCAGAATAACTCTTAATCAACAAAATAATGAGAACTGCAGCAACTTCATTTTCTTTCATCACTGATTGGGAAAACGGCTGATTTTCGAAGAAAGCGGGTCATCGTTTTTTGACAGGCGCAACATGATAACGGTGCTGATTTCATACCGTGAAGACAGTTTGGTAAAAGAAAACGTTTCTGACCTTTTGTTCTGAGAGGAAAAAACATTGAAATATTGAATGCAGAACATTTTGTCCCGAGGAGGTTAAATGTTGCAACATTAACCAGGGTGGCAGAACCTGAAGATAAAACGGAGAACCGCTGTTACATCTTGTGGCTGCTCAATTTTTAATCGCAGTCTTTTTATATTCTTTTCAGCCAGTGAAACGTTTCTCTTCCCTTCCTGCTGCAGTTGCAGGTGAACATACTGTATTATTGCTCACTGCATCAGCGTGGCAAAACATCTGGAGAGAAATATATTTTCTCGTGTCCCATTTCACCCGCACTTCTATAATCTATCACTGACACGAGAAACCGAGCTGGACTTTAGGATCAATGTTGCACTATTCTCCTGTGCACACAGCAACCAATGGTGTTGACATGCAGCAGATGGTTTGCTATCCAGTGATTTACAGCTCCGGAGCCGGGGGTGGGCAGTACTTTTTGTGAGCCTTACTTTTCCTGAATAATTGATAGAAAACTGTCAGTCGGCTGCAGAGAATTTTAAAATATTGCCAGCAGAGCGGAGAGATCTGCTAATGTGTTATGTGTTCCTTCAAGGCTGTCTGGGTTTTTATTTCTAAGTGCATCAGCTTTGTCCACGTTGGTTGTGATGTAGTAGGAATTACGGTTAGTTTATAGCCAGTTTTATACCCGGTTGAGTCAGGTTTAATGCATTGTAGTAATTCTCCAGCTGCTTCTGAACTTGTTAAGCGGTGATAAAGAGTTAGATAGAAGCAGGATTTTGTTATTCAATGGGAACAGCATCAAATCTAACTGCATCACACAATTTTATGCTTGTTTCTGAATGTCAGCGAGAACATTAAATACCTTATAGCTCATTTTTTTCCTCCTCCTGCTTGGAATAAATGCATTACAGGGAGCTGCAGGTTTTCTGTTTCTGAAGTGACGTTTTAAAAAGCCCCAGCTGTTTAGATTTCTGTGTAAGGTAGAACCCTGCTAGGATAATTTCATTATCTTTTTGAATAAACCCACTCTGGGGCCTGTGTGGCTGTCTTGGAGGTTTCAGTGTAGTTGTAGCATCTTCTATCAGCCAAACCTCCAAACAGTTTTTGTCATTTGACACCATTTGTCAGATTTTTTTAATCCTAATGGGTGTTTTTCTTTGTGTTGCTAACAAGTAGGTATTTAAATTACGTTCTCCCCCGGTATAAAACTGATTTCAACAAATCAAACAAGCGTCCGAACGTTTCCTCATGTTTGTCTTTTTACCAGAGACTGTCGCCTCACTCAGTTCATACATCATCTGTTTTTCTTGACATTAAATGTAAAACGTGTCCAAACATTTCCTCTTTTCTTGTTTCTCTTGTTTACATTTTCTGATTCATTTACTGGTTGAGTGCACAGAATGGTTGTATCAACTTCGACTGAAAGAGTGAACCCTCTGCTTGAAGCTGGATCCTGATTGGATGTCCATCAACTCGTCATGTTTTGTCTGATTAAATCTCATCACGCTCAGAACTTTTTGTCTCACGTTTATTTTTATTAACAAAAACGTCAGTAGCTTTTGTTATAGTTTTAGTCTGGGCAGCACGGTGGCACAGTTAGTAGAGCTGCTGCCTCTCAGCGAGCAGGTTACCCTGGTTCAAATCCCAGTCTGGGGGCTTTCTAGGTGGAGTTTGCATGTTCTCTCTGTGCATGCATGGGTTTTCTCCGGGTACTCTGGTTTCCTTCCACAGACCAAAAACATGCATGTTAGGCTGATTGGTAATTCTAAATTGTTCATTCAACCTTTATTTAGACAGATAAGTCACATTGAGCCTGAACACTCATTTACAAGTGAGACCTGTTTAGACAGACAAAAAGTAGTGAAACTGGACACATGTAGGAATTGGAGGCAAAAAAAAAATCCTATCAATCTTTTTCTTCGTGCCTGAGAAGAAAAACTATGATATTAAAAAAAACACCTCGCACAAACAAGCAGATAGTGACGTAGACATTCTACAGAGGGGGAGACGACGAGAGCGGTGGGCATGTTCATAGATGCTCTCAAAGTCACTGTAAGAGTTCTGATAAGAATGGAATAATCAGCCAGTGTCCTCCGGTGAGATCCGTTAACATTCTCGAGGTATGTCGAGGAATGGCCAAGAATAACATCTATGAGGATCCAAGAGTCCTGAAATGATGACACAAAATTTATTCAGCTGGTTTCATCTGGTTATCAGTTGAAAATTCCTCAGGGAGGGGGTGGTGAGCATCAGATCACATGTTCTCCAGGAGAATTCAGATAAGATGGCCTTCAAGGCTAGCCAAGGGAGCCACATTCAGATAAACACAGTTGCTTTGGGGACAGGCAGAACTTATCAACATCTACCTTGAGTCTGTGTTGGTCCACTCGGTTCCGAAATGTCCAAAAAACATGGCCACACCAATGGAACGTGACTGAGTAAAATCCCCAAGATCTGATCCATTCAGCCCAAAGCATTTGAGTCTGGGTACTCGAGACACGAACCAAACCATCATAAAGGCAAGCAGTGTGATCGAGTCCAAATTTGCTGCCAACAACTTCCTTGATTGTAGATAAAACCAGCAACCAGGCAAATCCAAAAAGCAGGAACCAGTTATCATAAATCCAATTAAATATGCGTCCTTAAAATCCACAGATGGCAGCAGAGATAGACACATCATCAAGTCTTCCAGTCGATGAGATATCCAGCTGCGCGTGTGCCAACAGGGCAAATCGGCTCGCCTAAAGCCTGTCTTCTCTTCAAAGAAATATTGTAAATTGAGTTGAGGGACCAACTGATCAAAACAAGTCCATAATTATGGTTTGGAAGAAATGCAAGAGAGTCTCAGCAGTTTCACAGACAGACAGAGCAGCAAAGCAAAGCGGAGAGGGAGGGGAGAAGCAGCCGATCTCGGCAAGAGCAAGTGATGAAGTGATGAAGTGATGAAGTGAAGTGTCCCTAGGTGTGAGTGACAGAATGAATGGTTGTTTGTCTCATTTGTCTCTGTATGTCCCTGTGATGGACTGGATAGCTGGACATGGGCACTGGCAACCTCTGTGACCCAAAAAGGAAGAAGCGGGTAAAGATAATAGATGGATGGATAGTTTTAGTCTTTCTGCATTGATTTTTATTTAGTTATCATCTTGTTTTAGTTTGGAAAAGGTTGGAATAACAATGCTCAACATATATATTTTTAATGAAATCACCTAGAACTCAGGAGCTTTGTGAATTCACAAATCATCATTCAAATCAATCATCTTCATTGTTCTGAACTGTGTTGATGTCACAATAATAATATACAGTAGTTCAGATGCCTGGATGTGTGTTAATTTTTACAGAAACATCAGCCGACCATGCTTGTTGCACACGGACAGCTCATGTGGTGCTATGAATCTGCACACAGTGCAAATTGTAAAAGCCTTCATGGCTGCGCATCAACGTCAACATGTTAATTCTGTGAGTCAGACCTCTTGCTATCGGCTCGTTTAAAACAAATATAAGACCCAAGATCTGACAGGATCCATGAAGCGAACTACTGAACCTCTCCACAAATACCACAACTAATTTCAGCTCAGTGTCAGCACAGCTGACTCTTATTGTGCTTCCTACTGTTGATTAGCTGTGGCAGCCATCTTGAATTGGGTGGACTCCAATAGTTAATCAATTATGAATGCACACATAACTCCATAGATATATTCATAAAAGATTTTGCTAACAGACAAGCCAAACAAACGCACAAACACATTGCCAACCTTTCATAACTGATGAATTGCTGTGGGATTTTGTTTGAGCAGGATGAAGACGAGATATCTTAACTTTAATTTTTTTGGGGAAATATTCAGCTAATTAAATTTGTGTGATGCTCTAATGTTATAATTTAGCACAATGAATAAACAACTAAATAAAAACACCCAGTGAAACATGTTGGTTAAGGACCAAAGACCTACAAACTTTATAACTGTCCCTTCTGACACTGCAATATCTGTTTGCAAGCTGACTGACTAAACCACATCAGTATAAACACACCTGTTATTATAGTTAGCATTTAGCTTAAAGCACAGCTTTTATATAGTTGCTATGAAAGTTATTCTTGTATCAAGAGTGTCTGCTTAAGTCCTGCTCATTATTATCATTCCAGTTTTACATACTTCTCCTGACCTTAATATGTTAATTAAACAGTCTTACTGTGTTTAGCGCTCAGGCTCAACTGGCTGCTACACATTGTTACACACAGAGGTTTTAGGTAAACAGCTGCTGATCACAATAATCAAATCTCACATCCAGCCCAAAGATGAATTCAATTTAGCATCTATAAACAGATGAACAGAAGTGGAACACAATGACGGCCTATCATAAATATAAAAAAATGTTAAACTGGCTTTGCATTTTGTCTTTTGGGCCTTCAACTCAGGCTCATTTCAGTTCATAGCAGTTTGCTGTTCTGGACTGATAAGTGCACAATTACCGTAGTGTTTCTAACAGGCATCGATTGGTCTTGTCTTCTCCTTCCCTCCTTCTATTGATCGTTGATGCCATTCTCAGATTACAAGGCTCTGTGAGGCCAGATAATAAAACACCACGGTTCGGCTGCGGGAGCATCCCGATACTCATATAGTTGGTTGATTGTACAGCTGTTATAATAGTGTCCACCACATTAGTGTTTGGAATATTTGAAATGTTAGATGAATGAATAAATTCAACTATAATAAAGGGTATGTCCTTGACAACAGCCTGTTGGCAATTAGGCCCTGTCTACACTACTCTGGATATTATTTTAAACAAATCTATTTTATTTTTCTTTACAGAAAAGTCTGTTCAAACAATCTAACAGAAACACAGAATGACTCAGGCTAAACAAGCATGTTGGTTTGATACGTTGTTAATGCCCACATTAATGACATCAAAATAAAAAGAGAGACATTTTCTGTCCTGGCTAAAGATCCCACAGAGACAGTCGTAATTTGTTTCCTTCTTTGACACCATTTATAATTTTATCTCAACTATTTACCATTTCAGCAGATGATGGTGACAAGAATAAAGTAAGACACATTTAAAAAAACAAGTTAAATCAAGTTTACTTTAGCTTTGTTTGATATTTCCAGACTCTCAATCCATCCATCCATCCATCCATCCACCCATCCATCCATCCATCCATCCATCCATCCATCCATCCATCCATCCATCCATCCAAA
>NC_056508.1:22510125-22534194 GCF_014905685.2 Nematolebias whitei | reverse complement strand
GATGATGGATGGATCCATCCATCCATCCATCCATCCATCCATCCATCCATCCATCCATCCATCCATCCATCCATCCATCCATCCATCCATCCATCCATCCATCCATCATCTTTTTACCCGCTTCTTCCATTTTTGGGTCACGGGGGTCGCCGGTGCCCATGTCCGTCAATCACTGTGTGAGGGGAGGGCAGGGTACACCCTGGACGGGTCGCAAGTCCATCACAGGGCCACATGGAGACAAACGAGCCAAACAACAATTCACTCTCTCACTTAGACTTAGGGACAATTTAGAGTCACCAATCAGCCTAACATGCATGTTTTTGGTCTGTGGGAGGAAACTGGAGTATCCGGAGAAAACCCACGCATACACGGAGAGAACATGCAAACTCCACCCAGAAATGCCCCCATAACATGATTTGAACCAGGGACATGCTCCCTGAGAGGCAGCAGCTCTACCACTTGTGCCATCGTGCTGCCCTTCTTTCAGTCACAACCCAAAATTCATGACCATAGGTGAAGGTAGGAACATAGACTATCGATAGAGATATTGAAGATCTTGACCTTGTAGCTCAGCTCCCTCTTTACCACACCAGGCTGGCACAAAATATGCAATACTGTGGAAACTGCACTGATCTGTTTGTCAAACTAACGTTCCATTCTTCTGTCACTCGTGAACACAACATCAAGATACCTAAACTCCTCCACTTGAGGCAGATCCTCACCCCCAACCAGGAAGGGGCAGTCCATCCTTTTCTGACTCAGGACCATGGCCTCTGGGTGCTGATCCCCAGCCTAGCTGCTTCACTCTCAGCTGCAACTGCTCCAGTGAGAGCTGAAGCCCAAGACACAGTGACTCTAACAGGACCACCTCATCCACAGATAACAGAATCTGAATCCTAAGATTGCTAAACCAAGTCAAGTCAAGTCAAGTCATATTTATTTATAGAGCACAATTTAAAACAGATAGACTGTTATCAAAGTGCTTCTTGAAGGTAACAACAAACCAGACACCTTTTTTCCCCTGCCTGCATTGAGAAATTCTGTCCATTAAAGTTATGAACAGAATCAGGGAAACATAAATAAAAATGGATAAAAAATGGTCATTTAAAAAAAAAAAAAAGCATTTGCAGTTATCTCTTGATGTTTAGCCATTTTAGCACAGAAGCTAAATTTATTGGTGACTGGACCAGGACATCAGACAATGATTACAACGACTCTCTTGTTGTTGTGGTTTCTAAGGGCAAAAAGTGATAGTGGGCATCCAAGAGTTATGCTGCTACATCCATGTTTGTTCAAAACTCCAACTTTGGAGAACTCATGGAATATATAGATTTTGAGAAGCAGTTTTTCTACGTTTTTCTCTCCAAAAACTAATTTTGTAAGGGAACCATAGGTACAAAAAAAATATAATTTTTGAAAGATATGTGTGTAGTGATCTTTAAACACTTTGAACCTTTAATTCAAACTTTTTAAATGCTAATCCACTAAACAGAAAGTTAGTTCTGCTATTAGTGGATCAGCGCAACTGTACCCACCACTGAGCTGAGCACACCCATGAGTCTGATTTGGCCCCTGGGCCACCACTTGAATAGCCCTGAAATAAACTCTTACAATCCAGACCTGAGGTTTTAATTATTTGGATGATTTAAAAGTGCACATCTGCCTTTCCCTCCACTTCCCTCTGCAACTGTGTTTCAAAGGTCAGTCCCTAATTTAGTTCTTAATAAGCACCTAATTGAAACAGAGTCTGTCTACGTTACACATGATCTCAGTTAAATATTGCAATGTTATCAGGTCACATCTTTCCATCATTTATCAGGAGGCATTTTTGCTTCTTTAAAACCAGAGAAATAGTGAACAGGAACTCATTTAGCTTTGAAATGTGAGCGTGCTCTTACACACAAGTGGCTGAACTGACAGGAGCACAAGGCTGCACCTAGCTGCTAAAACTGCACTAATCTAGTTGACTCGTGAAAGAGCTGGAAAATAAAGAAGAGTTCAGACTTTAAATGAGAGATCATCATAGTGGGAAGGTAACAACAACTTTCAGTAAGCTTACTAAAGCCCACTAAATCCTGTTGTAGCAAACCTGCATGCACACTAACAGAGAAGCACTGCACTACACTTCTTTATTAACCATACTTTATATTCGTTATAGCTTCTTGTTTAGCTTGAATGTTTGTCACAGCGGCAAAAGATTAAGACGTTTTTATGTTGTTTCATGAAATGGAAACATGCAGCAAGCTAGATATATGCTCAACGACATAATTGTGCAGCTTTAAACGATCACGAGGGGTTAGCTGTCACACTCAATCTGTGTTTGACTAATGGCACAGCAGTTTCCGAGATTTGGGCCTGACTGATAATGGTGGTTCACTGCCATAGTGAAGGTGAAGGATCCCCTTGAGCGAGTACTTGTGGCTTGTCTGTCGTTTGTCCTACAGTACCTCTGACCGCATTACACGAAGCAGAGGAGAACGTGTCCTACAAATTTTTGCAGTTTAACAACAAGGCTGTGCTCTTCTTTCCCAGTTGTCAGACTGAAAAATTAGCACCTGAAATCCAGATTTAGTATGAATACTTCTGACGTGAACTGTTGGGTTTCAGCAGCGCTCACTGCACAGCATGAGGTTTTTTTTTCTTCCTCCAGCTACAGATGGACCTTTGTAGGTAATAAAGTTTATTATGTTGAAAGGTGCTGTCTAAAAGAAATAGCTGTTTGCAGAACACATGACCAAATTCTGCTTGACATTTATTGGAGTTTGTTGGGCCCCTAGGGAGTTTGTTGTTTTTCTGGGGTCACACTGTTTTTCAGGAGCAGGAACACTGAGTTCTGGATGCTATTGTGTGGCACTCCCATCTTTCATTTCTTTTTTATTTACACCAGTTCAATTTTTAATTTGATATTAGTCAGCTCCATTAAGGTAAATAACTTGATACATCAATTAGTTTGATCTTCCCTGAAATCATGCTAAGCTATTAACATTTATTGATGTATTTTTGTGTACCACTTTACAATTAGCTCCCCTTATAGATGGCTAATAAATAGTTTATAGATACATTATCAGTTCCTCTATAAACACATTATAAATCATTAATCATTGTTTATTATGCATTAATTAAGGACGAGAAAGAGACAAAACTAAACAGTTTCTTACCAAATAATGAGACGAATCTGTTCACCTATATATTTAATCTAGAATTGTTATATTTAACATTTCAGACTAAGTTACTACCTTGTAAGCACAACAAAAATTGTAAACCTATTTTTTAGGACATAATATTAGATGTAGATACTTATAATGCAGTGATAAAGTATAATATTTTATGCTAAATAAATAGGTTTACAAATGCTTATTGTGTTTACAAGGTAGTAACATATTGTTTAATATAACAACTATGATGATGATTAATGATTTACAAAGTGTTTGTATTGTCCAATGTTCTTCAGAGAAGTCCTGATCTGGCCTCAGAGGTTTATAGGTTCAGAGGTTCCGTTTATGGAATTATTAACATATATATAAACTATTTATTACCCATAAGGGGAGCCTTAATGTAAAGTGGTACCTTTTTTTTAATTTATGACTTTTATACTCATTTAGTTTCTTGGTTGGATGTGATGTGCAGTGTTTTGTTTCATTCACTGGGCAGGTAAAAACAAATACATTACTCTGGATTGTGTGCCCTTTTGTCCTTTGTGTTGATCACATTTCTGGGACTGGATGATGAATTGTCTTATTTTTGCACATAAGCACAGGTCGTGTCTCCCAGTGACACAAACTGCCTGAGGAAAAGCAGAAACCGGGATTTGTAGACAGTAGGGCATGCAAAAAAGAATTACCTTTTTCAACAAGCAAACAAAACAAAAAAAAAAAGATAGTTTTTGTACAATCTCTGAATATTTAGAAGTAAAAAAAAAAGCACACTTTTTGTGTTTGGTGTACATGCTGTGTAGCACAGATGATTGAGCAATTAGTTTATAACTGCTGCCAGGCAGGACACGGGAATTGATCCAATGTAGCCATTTTAGATTTACCACAAATTCAACCTGTTCTTTCTAAATTGAATTTGATTTTTGTCCCCAGTCTTAATGAAGACAATATCTCACTGCTTGGGCTGTATTTTTGGAAAAAGGTCACACTTTGTTTTTTATCACTGTAATATTTTAATACAGTCTGAGCACAGGAACTTCAGCTATCCATTACATATTTAGTGTTTATGTACTGGATATTTCATAAAGTATTGAGCTTTGTGATACTTTAAGTTGTTTCGGCTGTTCCTGTTACTAGCTGAAGTTTCCTAATCATGCAGGATAAATAAACCACACAGAGCATAAAGTTAAAATGACTACAGATTTAGACTCACATAACTTTTTAATCCAGATAATCAGTAAGACAATAAAGTAATTTCTGGTCTGAAACCTGAACCAATGTTCAGATTATTGGCTAAACAATGACGTGAAGGACAACAGTGAAAAAAAACCAGGAACTCATGATGAACTGACAACCCCCCCCCCCCCCCCCCCCCCCCACACACACACACACAGGATAATTTACAGACATGTCTTCAATAAATACTGAGAGCATGTGTAACAATGCAGCTGGTAGAGCTATTGCCTCTCAGCTAGAAGGTCGTTGGTTCAAATCCTGACCCGGGGCCTTTCTGGGTGGAGTTTGCATGTTCTCTTTGTGCTGCGTGGGTTTTCTCTGGGTACTCCGGTTTCCTCCCACACACCAAAAACATTCACAATTGGTAATTCTAAAATGACTCTAGGTGTGAGTGAGAACGTGAATGGTTGTTTGTCTCGTTTGTCTCTATGTGTCCCTGTGATGGACTGGAAACATGTCCATGGTGTCCCCCGCCTCTCGCACAGTGATAGCTGGACATGGGCACCAGTGACCCCCCGTGACCCAAAAAGGAAGAAGCGAGTAAAAATAATGGGTGGATGGAAAGAAATTCTGATTTTTGGAGTATATCTGAAAACTCTCCTATCCTATTGGTCTGTTTCACAACGCACAATGTGGTTCTGCACCAGCTGCTGTAAATAATGACATTTACTTATCTGACAGATTTTTACCTACATACATGTAGTAATGTTTTTGCTAACAGACAACGTTAGTGGTCCAATCTTAAACAAATGATCCAATAAGCCATTCATACATCTGCTTATTCAAGTCAGGCTGTAGTGGGCAACAGCCTAGACAAAGGTTCTCAGAGCTCCTTCTCTCCTCATCACCTCCATTTCATATGGAGCGAATCTAAGCTGTGAAATACAACCAAACTGCTTTCTCAAAACTGTTATAAGAAATGGCTGCAAAGACCAGTCTATAATTGCTTGAGTCCTGGGTCGGCCCTGAGGTCTCCTCTCTGTAGACATGTTTATCACACCACCTTCAGAAATCATTCAAAAGACGTCTTTACAAAATGCAGAAAGAACTGAACTCTCCTCTCAAATTTCACGTTAATAAAAGTCTTTACAGTTTCCTTTCTTCACAACATCCCCTTAAAGTTTGAATTAGAAACTTATACGATTAGAATATATATATATTTTCATTTAGCATGAATAACTTCATATTTTAAAAAGTATCCTTGCTGATGAACCCTATTTCACATGTCGTAATCTCTTTTGACACCTTATTTCATTAATTTCTTATTGAAACCAAAGCCTTAGCGCTAAAGTATCTCAGTGCGTTCAAAACAGATTATCACATTAACTGAACTGAATTCACTTGATCCTGTCTGTTAGATTGTTTACTCAGTTATTTTAGATCAAATGGACTTTTGTATCATCCATGCATGTATTTGTGTTTACACGTGCTTGTGTAAAAATACAAGTCTGTTCACCAATGGCAAGTTCTTTAATGTGTGTGCCTACCTTCTGGCTCAGTGTTAAACCCCTGCATTGCAGCACTGCCAGTGGGATTTCAGTAGGCATCCTCTTCCCCTCCCCGTTTTTTCCTCTTGCTCACCCGCCATCCTCACAATAGAGAGATTAAATTTGGGCCAGATCCCTCCTGCGCGAAAAGCTCTTCGCTCACACATGCACATCTTCCAGTGTTCATATGCCACGCTCCAGAGACCTTGAACGGCTGAGAGCCCCCAAAAGTCTCCTGTAGCAACAGTCGTAGAGAGCCACGTGTCTTGGAGACAGACACGGAGAGAAAGGGAGGAAAAAAGTGCACGACTCTCAGGGGTTCAGCAATTCAAACATTGTCTGAGAAGCTGCATAGTGATTTTCTGAAATAAGGGAAAGGCTGTGTAGTTTTTGTGTAGAGATTGTCTTCCTCTTCTTTGGCTTACATGGCATACTAATTAAACTGCTCAGTCGAGGATTAAGGTAATCAGATTATTCTTGCTGTTGGGCAACGATATAATTTGATCATTTTGGGAAATCTAAAAAATATATATAATTTTGTTTGAAGGCTCTTTATATTCTGAGACAAGATGATGGCCAAAATTCAAAAAAGAAAAACATCCTGGGCATCTAAAGGAGTAATTAAATAATTCATTCATTCATTTATTTACATTCTTGTTCCTATTCTGGGTCATAGGGAGATGGTGTCTATCTCCAGTGGTCACTGGGTGAGAGATGGGGCACACACACAGGTATTTCATGGTCACACCGAGACAACCAATAACTATCTTACGTAGAACAGTTTAGAGTACCCAGTTAAGTCCGAGGCCATAGTTCTGGACCAGAAATGGGTGGAATGCTCCCTCTGGGTTGAGGTGGAGTCTTTGCTTCAGGTGGAGGAGGTGTTTTGTTCATGGTAGGATGGAGTGGGAGATGGATTGATGAATTTGAGCCTCATTATCAGTAATGAGGGCGTTGCTTCAGTCTGTCATGATGAAGAAAAGTTAAGTTGGAAGGCAAAGCTCTTGATTTACTGCTCTCAAACATTACCTATGATCATGATGTTTGAATCAGGACTAGAAGAATGAAATTCCAGATAAAAGAGGCTGAAATGAGCTTCCATCATGGGGTGTTGGGCTTAGTCTTAGAGAGAAAAGGAATCAGTTGAGGTGGTTCATTCATCTGAATAGTATGCCTCCAGGATGTCTGCCTTTGGAGGTTTTCTGGCCACGTCCTACTGATAAGCAGCCCTAAGGAAGACCCAGAACTTGCTGAAGGGGTTGTGTATGTTCTTTGGTTTTGGCATGTCATTGGATCTCATAGGATGAGCTGGAGAGTGTTGCTGGTGAGAGGGATGTCTGGGTTTCTCTCCTGGACATGGTGCTTTCACAACTCAACTGTGGATAAACGATAGAAGATTGAGTTAAGCTAACAAGCATATTTTTGAACAGTAGGAAGAAATCAAAGTACTTGGAGAAAACTCACCCATGCTCAGGGAGTTTATGCAAACTTTATGTTAAAATGCACAGGATATGATTTGAACCTGTGACCTTCCTGCTGCATGTCAATAATGTAACTGGGTACTAGACTTCTAAACAAACAGACCACAGTCAGTGAGGATCCACAACTTCTCTTCCTCCACTATAACCCTCAGCACTGGCTCCACTCAGGGATGTGTGCTGAGCCCTCTCCTGTTTACTCTGCTCACGTATGGTTGTGCACCCACTCATCCAGCTGTCATATTGTAAAGTTTGCAGATAATACAGCAGTGGTGGGATATATCACAAACATGAGTCCAGCTACAGGCAGGAGATGGAACACCTGGAAAGCTGGTGCAAATAGAATAACATTTACATCAATGTGAAGATGACAAAGGAGATGATCGTGGACTTCAGAAGGAACAAACACACCTACAACCCCTGAACATAAGAGGATCTGCAGTGAAAGTGGTCTCCAGCTACAAGTACTTGGGTGTACACCTGAATGGCAACCTCAGCTGGGGCAACAACACCACCAGCCTGATCAAGAAAGCTCATCAGAGACTCTACTTCCTCAGATGGCTGAGATGAGCTGGTCTGGGAAGCTCAGTCCTCACCTCCTTCTACAGGTGTGCAGTGGAGAGCATCCTGTGTTCCAGCATCAATGTGTGGCATGGAGGCTGCACAGCTGCAGAAAGAAAAGCTTTGCAGAGAGTGGTGAAGGCTGCACAGAAGTCTGTTGGAGTTACCCTCCCCACCATCACAGATATCTACACCTCCAGATGCAGGAAGAGGGCCACCTGCATCATGAAGGACTCCACTCACCCAGTACACACACTTTTTGCCCCCCTCCCCTGAAGGAAAGAGGCTGAGGAGCATTAAGTGTAGAACCACTAGCCTGAGGAACAGCTTCTACTCTGAGGCTATTAGACCCATGAATATCTAATCAGGATAATCACTGTGAAGAATCACATCATGTTGCTGCTGATCTGTTTCATGTTGCTGCTGATCTGTTTCATGTTGATGTGTTCTTTTGTTCTCATCTGCTCACACAGACTCATGTTCGTGCTGCTGTTTGATGTAATGTTTTTATGCTATTAGTGCTTAGTGTATATTTAGTTGATGTTTTTCTTAGTTCATATCTTAGTTCTTATTACTGTTTTTCTTTTACATTTTTATTTTTTATGTAACTGGGACCCTGTGTACATAATCTCATTCTACCACATGTACCACACGAGATGCGAATGACAAATAAATCTCTCTGACTCTCTGACTTAATATTACCACAGTAACCAGTTTTGTTATTTCGAGCTAACACAAAAAAAATCTAGCTTTTCTAGGTTGAAATATCTAAATATATCAACTCCATGTGTAGATAAAAACAATCTCAGTTATCCCAAATAGTGACATAATTAAACCATTTTCAGGACTGAACAGGCTTTTTAAAACTACAAGATATTTAGATTAATAACTCATTTTCTTGAATTGATGGTCACATTATTTTTTTTTCTAAGCATGTCCTCTCTTGGCCTCTATTACCAGATCACACAAACAAAGTTACACATTTTCCATATAAATATACCAAAAACTTCACAGGATAACAAAAATCATCTACAAATGATTTGTTGCTCCACTAATAATTCAAACAAGATACTTTGTACATGTTGGAGTGCCAAATACAGTAATTAGGCATGGTTTTTATATAATTGTGTTCTGTTGGTGACTGGGCTAAAGCTGACCTTCGGTTTTATGTCTTGTAGACATTCGGTTTGATTTGTCTCCAATGCTAGGTTGGTTCACTTCGTTGGGCTGTATTTTATTATGATCTTTTTTTCCTTTCTATGGTTTGATCTCTTGGGGACGTAAATAATAAGTCTGAAAGGATGCAATTATGTTCACCAAGAGCCAATTTCCTTTAATGTGATTTTATCTGAGAATGCGCACATTACAGTCTGCACCTCTCTCAGCTGGCAAAATTACAATTGTTCTAGATTAGATTTGCCCTTGTGGAGTAGCGTTTGCTTTTGCTGTCAGTAAGGTATTATAGGTGGGAGATTTGTAAGAAATCCCAATCTTCTAATTATGTTTGACTTCTTTTTTCCTGTGAAATATTTTTGGGTCTTATTTCGTTTTCTAAGAGAATGTCACATCTGTTCCTTAAATGTTGAAGTGTGAAACAGTTTTTAAATGCTGCTTTTCTCCTCTCCCTGTCACTGTTGCCCCTCAGCCAGCTGCAAACAGCTCACTTTGACATTTTCATCCTGTTTTCACTAAGACTGCAGGTATTTCGGTGTGAAGGCACATGAAAGGGCCTCTGTCTCCATGTACCATAAAGTTATTTTTCTATGTACTGTTGGTATTTGTCATCATGTTGTCAAAGAAGCACCTCAGGTTGGTTCTGTTGCCACTGAAAGGTTACCAGTGCACAGTATGGAGTATTGCGATTGTTTATAGCACAGACTGTGTTGGATTAATAATTCAAAATGAGGATTATGATAATGTGATGTGCACAAATAGTTTTTTTTATTGAAAAAGTGACAGTTTGAAAAAATCTACAGAATCATAAAATATTTCAAATTTACAAAGTTGCAAAGAAAATTTAGTTTTACAAATTCAACATTTTCTTGTCTCAAATGCTTTTCTTGACAAAAACCTCCAATAATATTGACTATCTCTTTATGTGGATGTATTTGATGATACAATAACACTGCTACATCCAGTGAGTCATGAAATTGATTGATTTGATAAAGAATGGGAAGTCAATTGTTCCACAGAGAAAGACATTAGAGCACAGATCTATTTTGACTAATAGTTAAAATTGGATGAAGCAAGCTTCCATCTGCAAGGGCAAATGAAAGCATGCTCTAATTCTAAACATAGAGGACCAACTATCTCAGTGTTGTGCCTTAAAAGATTAATTTTATTGATAAAGAATGTCTGAAATATCTGACATCAGGGAGGAAAACCTCAGAGCCTTCTTTTGAACAAGACAAACACAAACTTCAGAGAATGTATGTCTCTTTAGTCGACTACTCTAATGGTACCTTTGTGACAATTATTGCCTTGAAATGTGTCTTTTTACATTCTTTGTTGTAAAGTTCACCTGATTACCAAATTCCCAGAATGCATTGATGATGCGCCAAGATCTGATTGGTCAGCTCACATTCGAAAATTATCTGGGACACATTCTGTCATATCCTTTTAACTATGATAATTCCATCATGTCCCAAGTTTCATTGGATTGTCAACTGAGCTGTCCAGTGATTGGACATGAAGACCTAATCTGAATCTCCTGCAAAACTTTCTTTGCCTGGTTTGTTTTCATTTCTGTGACAACTGTAAGGGCAGTCCAAAGTCTTTTAAATCATCCTGTATTGTTTTTTATTTATTTAAAATAAAGTTTTCTCCAGGTACTCCTGTTTCCTCCCACAGACCAAAAACATGCATGTTAGGCTGATTTGTAACTCTAATTTTTTTTTTCATTTACCCTTTATTTATCCAGGTAGTCTCATTGAGCCACGAGAACTCATTTTCAAGAGAGACCTGTTTAGGGAGCAGATGATGGGGGTTAAGGGCCTTGCTCAGGGGCCCAGAGTGGGGCAAATGAGGGTGGAGGCAGGTGTGGGTGTTTCACCTTTTCCACCCACATTATGATGTTGACGGTACTGGGAGGTGAACCTGTGACTTCACGATCACAAGCCCATCTTCTAACCTCTGCGCCACCACTCCCCCAAATTGTCCCTAGGTGTGAGTGAGAGAGTGAATGGTTGTTTGTCTCAATTGTCTCTATGTGTCCCTGTGATGGACTGACTCTAAACTACACCCCCCCCCCCCCCCCCCCACCACCACCACCACTACACACACACACAAACAAACATCTCAATTATTGTCAACCTAAACCAACACTGAAAGTGTGTTCTTTTAGCTTTTCCCTCTTCAGGGGTCTCCACAGCGAGTCATACTCCTCCATCTCACTCTGTCCTCACTCCAACTACCTCCATGTCCTCTCTAACTGCATCCATATATCTCCTCTTTGTCTTTTTCCTGGCAGCTGCATTTCTAACATATTTCTACCAATATACCCATTGTTCCTCCTCTGGACATGCCCAAACCATCTCAGTCTGGTCTCTCTAACTTTATCTTCCAGTTGTTCAACCTGTGCTGTACCTCTGATGATCTCATTCCTAATCTTCTCCATCCTTGTCACTCCTAAGGAGAACCTCATCATCTTCATTTCTGACACTTCCAGTTCTTTCTCCTGTCTTTTTGTCAATGCCACTGTCTCCAGACCATACAACATAGCTGGTCTCACCACTGTCTTATAAGTGGTTCCTTTGCTGCCATTCTTTTGTCTCACTCCTGAGACTTTTCTCTATCCACTCCATCCTGCCTGGACTCTTTTTTTTCACCTCTTCATCACACTCCCCATTTTCCTTGACAGTTGAGCCTAAGCACTTTGAAGTGCTTCTTGTAGCCTCACTGTTCCACCAGCCTCCCTCTCATTTACACACATATTTTGCCTATTGGTACAAGTCCTTCTCACCCTCTTTAGTGTCCAGCCTCTATACAACTCATCTTACGCCTTCTGCTTTGCCTTTGTTACCACCCTCTTTGTTCTATGTTGCATCTCCTTATATTCCTGTCTCCTCTCTTCAGTCCTCTCAATGTCATATTTCTTCTTGGCTAACCTCTTTCTTTGAACAGTGTCCTGCACTTCACTATTCCACCACCAGGTTTCCTTATCATCCATTCTCTGTCCAGATGACAGACCGAATACCTTCTTACCGGTCTCTCTAATTACTGTTGCTGTATTAGCCCATTCATCTGGAAGCTCTTAATTCTTACCAACCAGAGCCTTTAACAGCTCCTCTCTGAATTTCTCACATCATTCTTCCTTATTCAGCTTCCACCATTTGGTTTTCTTCTCTGATTTTACTCTTTTTCTCTTCTTCACAACAGCAGTCATTCTATACGTAACAATTCGATGCTGTCTGGCCACGCCCTCTCCTGTGACAACCTTACAGTCCCCAATCTCCCTCAGGTTTCCTCTTCTACACAGAATGTAGTTGACCTGCATACTCCTTCCTCCACTCTTATAGGTCACTTTATGTTCCTCCCTCTTTTGGAAATGTGTTAACTACAGCCATTTCCATTTTCTTGGCTAAATCCACCACCATCTGTTCTTCCTGGTTTCATTCCTTGACATAAAACCTACCCATCACTTCCTCATCCCCTTTTGTTTCCTTTACCAACATGCCCATTCTGGTCTGCTCCGATCACCACTCTCTCCTCCCTCGGAACACTCTCTATCACTTCATCCAGATCTTTCCAAAATGTATCTTTCTCCTCCACATCCCATCCAACCTGTGGAGCATAACCACTGACAATGTTTAGCATCAGACCTTCTGCTTCTACCTTCAGACACATCACCCTGTCCGACACTCTTTTCACCTGTACCACATTGTTTACTTTCTCCTACTTCAGAACCACCCCTACTTCATTTCTCTTTCTATCCACACCATGGTAAAACTGTTTAAACCGTGCTCCAATGCTGCCAGCCTTGCTGCCCTTCCACTTGATCTCTTGGACGTATAAAACATCTACCTTCCTTCTCTACATCATGTCAACCAGCTCTCTACCTTTGCATGCCATTGTTCCCACATTTTGAGTTGCCACCCTCAGTCCTACATTCTTGACTTTCCTCTTTTTCTACTGTCTCATTCTGTCGCCACCCTATCTGTCAACAGCATTGGTGGCGGCCATTGTTAAGCCGGGCCTTAACCGGTCTGGTATGATGCCGCTTAGATGAACTCGCATATTAGTTTTGGCAGTAAGTGTTTTATGTCAGATGCCCTTCCTGACACAACTCACACCATTTATCCAAGCTTGGGACTGCCACAAGCAACACACTGGCTTGTGTTCCATAGTGGCTGGTTTTAAAAGAGAAAGTGTCTAACTCTAACATATCTCTGGTGGATTTCAAGTCAATAGCAAAAAGCAAACCATTTCTCTGTGGATTCACTGACGCAATTATACTCAAGACCTAAGAACTAGTTTACTTCTGACCCAATAAATACGCAAGGAGCATTGCATTACTTTGAAGCCCGTATCTTACTGGGCTGCCACTAGTGATGTCAAATAATTAACGGCTTTTGTGAGAGAGTACAAATCATCTCTAAATTTTTGCGAGAGGTCTTAATTTTAACTGCATTTTTACTGTAGTTTTTACTGTCGTTTACTGTAGTTTATTGTTATTATTGCTATTGTTGTCTGTATGTTCGGTCTGGAACAGGTCGCTCTTGTAAATGAGTCCTCATGGCTCAATGAGACTAACCTGTATAAATAAAGGTTGAATGAAAAAAAAATGTACTCTGAGTTGCAAAACCATGCTATCACGTCCCAAGAGTTTTGAACGTTTGAAAGATTTGCGTGTCAAATTCATTCTTAAAATTGTCACAGTTGTAGCAGACATCTGGAACCTGTCGTAAAAGTTTCTCAATTTTGTTTTTGTGAATCATAAAGTGTGTGAAATGAGACAACTATGAGATGATTTGTCAACTTAGGAAACCAAATTATGACTAATTAAAAAATAAAATACGAGAACAAATCGCAATTAAACTTAAACATGCTGAGTATTAAAAAAACAACAATTTGCACATCATTTGCAGGAACATTTCTCTTAAGTTATGTGCATATGTAAACATTAAAATTTACGTGAATAAAGTAAACATTTCAGAGTGAGAGTCAGAGTCAGAGTTTCTTTATTGTCATTCGCACCTCATGTGGTACATGTGGTGGAACGAAATTATGTACACAAGGTCCCAGTTACATCCAACAATAAAATGTATAAGAAAAACAGTAATAACATCTAAGATATGAACTAAGAAAAACATCAACTAAATATACACTAAGCACTCATAACATAAAACATTGAACATCAGCACAAACATGAACATGACTCTGTGAGCAGATGTGCACGCATGAACACATCAACATTGAAACAGATCAGCAGCAACATGAAACAGATCAGCAGCAACATGATATGGTTTTTCACAGTGATTATTCTAGTTAGAGATTCATGAGTCTAATTGCCTCAGGGTAGAAGCTGTTCCTCAGTCTAGTGGTTCTACACTTAACGCTCCTTAACCTCCTTCCTGAGGGGAGTGGGGCAAAAAGTGTGTGTGCTGGGTGAGTGGGGTCCTTCATGTATCATCTGCAAACTTTACAATGTGACAGCCTGGATGGGTAGCTGCACAATCATACGTGAGCAGAGTAAACAGGAGGGGGCTCAACACACATCCCTGAGGAGAGCCAGTGCTGAGGGTTATGGTGGAGGAGGAGAGGTTGTGGATCCTCATTAACTGTGGTCTGTTTGTTAAAAGTAAACATTTGCTAGTTTTCTCAGAATTTTGCATCTCCAACAGTCACATTCTGGTGAGATAATAGTTCAAACCTGATGCACTGATCACTGACTGAACACCAAGCATTATTTTCAAGGTGACATCTGAACCTCACCCATCAAACAGCCTACACAATCGTTCTGAATGGTCCCTCATGCTGTGCACCTGTTTGAACTAACAGAACGTCCATCCATGTTGGAGCTTCACTACTCATCACAAGATTTGTTAGATCTGATTCTTCAGCAGATAGTTTAGCATCATCTAACCTTACGCTGCCATATTCCACCTTAGAACTTTTGGAAGGTTTCATATAATCTCATATAATATTAATAACATCTTTGAGAATTATTCTGCTTGTACAAATGGCAGATCACTTTATCTGCCCAGAGGTCAAATTGTAGCTATTTGCATTTATGCTCTGCAGCCCTGAAATCTTCCAGAGATGTTCTAGAGAGGCTACATTTGACATGACCAGACAATTAAAGGGACTTTCCAACCAGCTCTTTAGTAATATCTGAAGAAGCCTGCAGGAATAAAACAGTGAATGCTGATGATTTTCTGCAGCCTTTACTGTGTGTGAGTAAGGCGTTCTATAAGTTGCCATTCCTAATTTCATAAAGGGGAGGTTTGAGTCAGTTATGGAGTATGCTAATAATTGCACACTGTATCAATCACCATCTTTTACCATCATTGATTTGTTTTTCAAACACATGATTTTGATTAATGCTTATTACATAGAGTATGCGGTGCAGCATTATCGTTAGTGCTTAAATTGCTTTTGTTCAGGAGACAGGTGGTCATGGAAGTAAAATTTTTTTGTATGTATACTATTAATTATTGTTTGCAAAACTATGAAAGGGTGACATGTGGGTTGTGGAGCGTTTGGTGTTGCAGTGATGTTCAGATCCGGCCCTCAAAGGCCACTATCCTGCATTTTTAGATGGTTTCCTGCTTTATCACATCTGATTTTAATGAATGGATGATGAACAGGTTTCTGTCAAACTTGGTGATATGTTGTGGAGATTGCTTAAAGCTTGAATCTGTTGCTTTGGAGCAGGAAAACAGCTAAAACATGCAAGGTTACTACTGGTACCAGAATTGGGAGCCAAAAAGATAGCAATGCAAAAAAGGACAGTAAACACAGATCACAAACATCCAGTTCTGGAGTAGAGAAGAGGCACAATCCACAGAAAAATACCACAAATTAAATGATATTCGTTAATGGCATGCATAGTTGGTGAGAGAGAAGAAAGTGATGCATTGTGGGATAACATTTTTTGAGATGCAAAACATAAATCACCGACATGTCATCACAGAAATGATGTGAGATCCTTGGCATACAGGCTGAGTTTTGAGAACAAATTTGTTTGTTCTCAGTTTATATTTTTCTAAATATTTGGATGTGATATTTAACCATTTTCTTAAAATTTTAAAAAAGACAGTAAATTGTTTAGGACTGCCATCAGTGAATTGACATGTGTCAGTACGCAGCTGTTGATTTTTGCTGGTAAATGTTGAAATATGAGTCTATGGTTATCGTGTTAGAGGACGTGTGTTTTGAACTGCTGTTTTTCAGTTCTGTGTTTTCAAACAGTGATTAGAGCACAATGACAGTAATAGCAGTGAATTAATTCAATAATTGCTGAGCAGTGGTGTGCAGCTGATAGCTGTCAGTGATAATTTATTTGTCTTCTAGTTTCGTGAATCAAAACCGATCCAGGCATCAGTTTTTATTGGTACCTGGAGACAGTTATCAATATTAATCTATCTGCAGAAGATCAAGGTTTTGTAATGTGTGGTTATGTTAAAAAATACTGTTGTCTTCAGAATATTGGAAGAATTTTTTTTTTTTTTTAAATTTCTTTTATCTCAAGCAGTGGAAATGTCTCTTTAAGTTCATGTTGTTTTTCTCTTGCAGGATTTTGGACTGACGACACCCTCACTGTGATTACTTCCAGCTACTTCCCACAAGCCAAGGTTTTGGCTGTAAGTATCCAACAAGCAGATTCTGTGTGCTTGACTGCAGAAGTGAGATTTTTAAGTGAAAGGAAGCAGCAGAATATGATTCACCCCATCAGAATGGTTCAGAATCATTGCAGGGACTGTCCTTTTATTTAAATAAAAATAAATCAGGAACAGATCACTGCACATTGTTGCACGCCTCCATCCTCTGCAGCACCCCCTTTTAGAAATACAGCCTACATTTTGCCCTCACTGTCCACTGAAGACATGGCCCAGTTGGCACTGTCCATGGCTGAATGCTTTCTGAAACCATCCAACAATATAAGACTCTGATGAGCCGTGAGGTGAAACATGAGCTGACCTGAAAGCAAAAGTCCTCTTGCTTATCATTTTAAAATAATTCTTTACGAGAATTCTTTTGGAAGAATGAAGTTTTCATAATTCACGACAAATTATTTCAGAGGAACATTTCTTGGCTTTTTTTTTTTTTAATATATAAATAACGAGCATATCAGACTAACACGGCTGAATATGCAAAAAGGATTTGAGTCACATGTTTTGGACTCCACTAGGTGTCAGCATGAAACATGTGTTGGGTTTTCCCATCTGTTCTTGAAAAAGCTCAGCGTGTGCCAGGAAGAGGGAAGCCAACCGCAGTGTGAGCCGGGCAGGATGGGCTTGGTGAGGATGAAGGTGCGGCTCGCTGTGAATGAGCATGATTTACTATTGACTTTGCTTTTTGTGTGCTGGTCTCCAGCATCCCCCTGCACACTCCAGCACTCAGCTGATTAATCTGTCATTTCCATGAGTGAAGTAAGCCGAGTCCTGCAGGGGCTGCAGAAAGCTAATAAAACCCAGCGGGAAACAACAGCGTCTTGAAGGAAACATCATGGTCTGCTGCTTTTATACCATTTTTATTCTGCTCTCTGCCCTCTGAGAGCCTCATTCTTAACACTGGTGAGGTCAAAATCTACTAGAGGAGATACAGATTGATGGTAAATGAATATGATGACTAAATGTGCAACACTACTATATAGATGACTGCATATAAAGTTGTAAGATTTATATTTCTTACAATTCAAATAAAACTTGGGTTTAGTAGTAGTAAATATCTGCATGACTTTTACAACATCTGTTTACTTTTTAAGGAATAGTCTGCTCAAACAGCAAGGTTATTAGTTATTTTTTCTCCTATGGCCAAAAGGCAAAATGCAGGCAATAATGTACTTTCCTGTGTCATGTTAACAAAATATTCTATGAACCAGTTAATGGATGTTATTCAGTCTCTCGGAAAGTAACTGCTATGCTGGTTTTTGGTATCAACTCAAATTAAGATGGCTGCCACAGCTAATCAGATTTAGAAAACACAAAAATTGTTTCTATCTCAGTCACTGTTGTAGATGCTGAGCTAAAATTCAGTGTGGTAGTAGCTGAGCACCATCGATGTAGATCAGTAAATACCACCAGCTGTAAAAGTTATTGATGACAGAAGTAATCAGTATAGGCAACAAAGTCCATGCTCAACAATCCAGGTATACAATCCAACATTTTTTCAGTCAGGTCATCTGGACAGTTTATTTTTTTGTGCTGAAACGTTTCGCCTTCGATCCGGAAGGCTTCATCAGTCAAGGAAACACACAACAAAACTGATTCTTCCTCCAACAGCTTACTCCAAAGTGGAACAACCCAGTTCTGCTTGTGATAAGATGGTCGCTTTGGTACGCCCCTACTTTATTGCCGGCCCTCTTCCTTGTTGACAGTCTTGTCAAACTGGTTGAAAACAACCAAGTCCACGCTCAATAATCCAGGTATACAATCCAACAATTTTCAGTCAGGTCATCTGGACAGTTTCTTTTTTTGTGCTGAAACATTTCGCCTCATTGTAGGGTTTTGATTAAATTATTTTTCAAGATTTTTTTTTAATGCATAAAGTAAATAGCCCTTTTGGAACCAAAGCTTTCATTTGTTACACAAACACAAGTACTATTTTGTCTGCAGGTGCTCATTAGTTTTGCAGTTGGCACATTTCAGATGAATCAGGGATTTAAGTTGTGCTGTTAGCATTGCTTTCAATGAATCAAACATAAGCCAAGGGCCATTGTTATTGCCCACTGGCCAAAGGCAAACTGTTTTCCCAGTTTTGTAAGTGTATTTATTTGACCATTATTTTACTTGAATATTTTATAAACCACGGAACTAACTACCTCCTGGAGTTAACCCAATTTCATATGGTCACCAAAACTATTCAAACCTCAACAATAACAAATGCTTTAAACCTAGTCAGTTTTTGGATTTTGAGTTAAAACCTATTGTGGAAGGAGCAAACAGTCGTAATCTGAGTGTTAACAGTTTGAGCAAGACTTTTGCTAATCACAATCATTAGATGCTTTTTTAAGAGATTAACTTTGGGAAATTAACCTATTAGGTATAACTGCTGTTAAGCCAAAATAATAAGGGAGACAAGAGCATCCATATACTGTAGTTAATTTCTATCATTTTTTATGAAAGAAATGTCAAGCAGAACATCCCAGGAATTACACAGCCCCAAGCTGCAGTATCTGTCCTCCCAAGACTGTAAAACGATGCATTTTAAACAAGCTTATAAGAAAGGAAGAACAAAGCCACCAGATGTGTCAAAAGTGGAGGACCAAATCACTTCAGGAGCGGTATGACATCAGACTGTGAACACATATGCATCACACTTGACTGTTACACCTATTGAGACAAGTTGGGGCCCTATCAGTAACTTATCAGTGAATTGTACAACTGCCATAGCCATCTAGCTTTGGAAAACACAACAGTGACAATAATGGTCTTTTTAAAGATGTTGAGCTAAATTTGGTGAGCCATTCCCACAGCATACTCCAACTTTGACCTTAATTGCTGAGGTCAACTTTGTTAACAAATTATGGAGCGGTTTAAATATATAAGACTTGACAGAAACAACTCTGACTCTGAGTAATGACATTTCTCAGCGTAAGGTTTTTTTTTTTTTCTTTATTTGGACACGGGTATGAAAAAACAAAGAAGAAAACAAAGCAGAAAAGTGGGAGAAGGGTTAAAAAGGAAACAAGGGGATAAGAATAGAGGAGAGAGAGAGAGAGAGAGGTATAAAGAGAACACAAATCAACATCATTGAAGTCTGCCTCTAGACCTGTGGAAAGAAAAGACAAAACCGAGAAACCACAACAACAAAACAACATATATAATGATACTTATAACATCATTAGAAAGTATTTTATACGGTACATGGTAATACAAGATGTATTTAGTGGTCTCCACAACCCAACTGAGTGTGTATCTGATAAACACCTGGATCTAAACACCTGTGTGAGCATGCTTGTCACTATAAGGTTTCTCCATAAAAATGTTCAATAGTGGATGTGGGGACCCATAAACCCGTCCCCACAGGACACGATGGTAACACAGGGAAGACCAGAGCTACAGACACACAAACAGCGGCCTCCAAGCCCGGAGCTCAGGCAGTCCCCCAACAGGGACACCTGCACCCCCCAGAGAGAGAAGCAAAGGGAAGACCCGGGCGATCTCCAGCAACCACAATGCAGAAACCCCAGGAGGCTTCAACGATGAGTCCACAGGCCCCGCCGGCAACCCACCCCTCCAGAGTAGATCTGGCCACGGACATTGAGCCCCGAGTCCCGAGGTCATACCACCGCCCCCCCAACAGAGGCCCGACAGAGCCAGGGCACCCAGGCCCCGGCAGGCAGCCACCAAGGCGGGCTGGCCCACACCCCACCACCCAGCCCCAGATGCTGAGAGCTGCCACTGCACTGGCGGCAGGGGGGCCTGCCACGGGAGGGGAGAACGACAGGGGGAAGTAGACCCCACATTAAATTAAATTCAAATTAAATTAAATTAAATTCTCAGCATAAGTTGATCAAAACTGTGGCATGAAAGTCAACAAGTAACAAGCATTTCTTCAAGAAATGCTATGTCTTAAATACTTGTGAAGGCTTTATTTTCAGGGTCTTTTATAGATGTACAATTTGGATAAAAAGGGAAAAAATATGAGAAAATATAAAAATAGGATTACTGTACACAAAGAAGAGTGTCTGTTGCTGCACGTGAGCACAAGCCAGGAAAGAACTTACTGGTTTATTTTCTTATTATGAGTATTCCTAAAATGTGTCTTCTATAAGGAATTAAAATGAAACCGCTGCAGCACCATCTCTAAATCTCTTTACACTTTGGTGTGGTGGCAGTTGAGCAACAGCTCTGATTCCGTGCTGGGTTGCGGCAGACATGGAGTGATGCAACAGTGCAATCTGATCCATTTCATTGTGTTGAATCATTTTATCAGAGTGACAGAGAAACCTCACCACAAGTGTTGCACTTCCTTAATGAGCCTCCAGGCTTCAGTTCAGAACGGCCAGAAAGATCCTCTGAAGGTGATTCAACTGCCTGCGGAAATATTAATGTAAAGACTAAATGGCACACTTTGAAATACTGTTTAAGACACATGGACTTATAAGAGATGTTGTGCATTTTAATGACTTCACACTGTGATTGAGCTGACTTATTGGCAGCCTTTTGTATGTGGCTGTAAGCTCCATGCAGTAACTCTCCACACACACTCCTTATTAAATATGCATTCTAACTTGCACCAAATCTCTCTGGAGACTTGGCCTGTTTAGTTCAAAGTAAGATCTGATGGAGTTTCTTTCCCCTTTCTTAGTTCTTAATCAATGAAATTGTGCTGATAATTACAGTATTACCTGAATCTACCAGAGAGCAGCAATAAACTTAGGATAAGAACTACAAGTCCGTGCCTTCGTGCTTCCTGCCTCATAAAATTGGTTTCAGCGCTGGTCACGATAGGTTTACCCAGCGTGCTATGAATCTCAGATGGATCAATACTCTGTTCCCACTCAGACACTGAATATAACCTGCTGGGGGTTCAGGGCTCTTGGCTGCGAGAAATATCTAATAGTGCAGAAAAGCCTGCACATGGAATACAAGGGGGACAAGCTATGCTAGAATTAGCTGTAATCTCTGCTTGATGTAATTTTAAAGAAGTAACACATCCTGGGCAGCTGAGAATCAGCACCAGCTTATTGCTTGACAGGCCTTTTTTTATTGTTATTGCTGGTTCTTATGGCAGTAAGAAATCAGTTATCTACTTTAGCAGTCATCAATGGAAGGTGATGAGAAAAGTAAATACAGGGAGAAAGTTTATGCACATATGTACATATGTCTCAGCTGTACTTCTCTTCATATGTAGTTCTAGTCAGGCATTTACATTCACTCATCATGGGCGTCAATGTCAAAGTAATTCTAAGATATTATGATTTACTTGAAGAAAAAAAAAATCAAAATAAAGCCCCTGCTGTAAAAGCAACACCTTCGATCTTGGCTGCAACTGGCCACATGGATGAGCTCTGGACAAGACAAAGGTTGAGTTATTTGGCCAAAGTGACAAGAAGTATGTTTGGAAGAGTCATGGTGAAGCGTTCAAACCTTAGGATAATGTGCCAACTCTCAAGCATGGTGGTGGTTGCAGCATCATACTGTGATACTAGTAGAATGTGCAAAGTGAATGGAGTAATGAAGGAGAGTCAGAGTCAGAGAGGTTTATTTGTCATTTGCATCTCATGAATTTTAGAATTGCGCCACTCAAGGTGGCTGCATGTTGGAGCAGCTCTGTTTCTTTCATTCTGAGATTTTGCTTTTGGAAACTTTAATTCCTGTTTTTCTGGATGTAAAACACATTTTTTTGGATGATTGTTTCCTCTGGTATCGGATGCTGTGCAGCTGGAAGGATTTTTACTGAAACTTTTTTAGTTGTGGACATTTGTTATGATGCATAACCATGACAACAAGGCTGTTTTCTACAACCAGGAGCAGCTGATTAACATCTCAAATGCTCAAATAATATCTCAACTACAGCCCCAAATCTCAGAGGAGTTGAAAAGGATGCTCTGTGGATGCATTCTCATCTATCAGCCGGCTGTGCCCGAGTGCCTGATCACTGAGATCCTGGAACTAGCAGGAAACACGGCTCATGACAGTGGAAGGACCGGGATCGTCCCTTGGCACCTACAGTTGTCTGTCCGCAGCGACGAGGAGCTCAGCAGACTGCTGAGAGGAGTGGCCATCGCTCTGGGAGGAGTTCTGCCCGGCTTTCGGGCGGTCCTACAGTCCGGGGGAACCGAGAGGTCAGCTGAATCTGGATGGACGGATCGGACGGCATCTTCAGCCAGTTTCTTAGGATCCACTGTGGGATGGACCTTTACAAGAGATCCTTCCTGTCTACAGCCATCAGTATCTATAACATCTCTTAATGAAATGAGGATAATGAATTACAACAACAAATAATTTCCCTTTGGGATTAATAAAGTATTTTTTTTACTGAATTGAATGCGGTACATGTGATGGAATGAGATTATGTACACAGGGTCCCAGTTACATCCAACAATAAAATGTAAAAGAAAAACAGTAATAAGATCTATGATATGAACTAAGAAAAACATCAGCTAAATAATACACTAAGCACAGATAGCATAACATTACATCGAACAGCAGCACGAACTTGAGTCTGTGTGAGCAGATGAGAACGAATCAACACAGCAACATGAAACAGATCAGCAGCAACATGAAACAGATCAGCAGCAACATGATGTGATTTTTCACAGTGATTATCCGGGTTAGAGATTCACGAGCCTAACAGCCTCAGGGTAAAACAGCCTCAGGAGGACTACCTCTAAATTCTACAACCTCACCTCAAACACATCCCATAAAAGTTTGGTGCTTCAGTAATATAATCCCAAATGAATAAAAAACAGGCAGACATCAAGCGCTTGGAAAGACTTTCACAAAGCACCGACCTCAACTCTAGAAAATTGGTCGACTGTCATTCCAAAGTGTTTTTGCAACATTTTTTTAACTATGTTGACTCAAAGATACAAGCAAGCTTTCAGCTGTATTGGGAACATGCCCTGTTTGGGTTTAAATAGTGGCAAAATGAATCTGAAGGTTTTCTTAATTAATCTATTAATCATTAAAGCTAAATTTCACATTCACAAATGCACATTTTTGAAGAGCAAACCTGATGTCTCTGGGTTTTTTTGCTTGAGTTTAAACAATATTTGCTAACAATTAGACCTTCAACTAATCTAAAGGCAAAAACGCCAACATGGGCTTGCTCCCAACTTGTGATTGTGGACTTTTTTTTTTTACATGAGGCTCCTTGGCTTACATATTGTACAATTGATTTCTACCTGCAAGAACTGTAATTTTCTGTTTATTATTTTTGTTCAATTTATGCTCCCTCTGGCCATTATTCTCTTCTTTTCATTGTTCAATTATTCTGTGATTATGTAAATAAAGTTTGTTGTTTTTGTTTTTATTTTTTTTT
>NC_056508.1:22438506-22485125 GCF_014905685.2 Nematolebias whitei | reverse complement strand
ATGAATCATGTATTTTCAAGGTTTGGACTTCCCCTTAGGGTGAACTCGGACCAAGGTACACACTTCACAGGTGAAGTAATGAAGGAACTGTGGAAGACGCTAGGCGTCAAAGCCAACTTCCATATTGGCTACCACCCACAGGCTTCAGGCCAGGTTGAGAGAGCAAACAGGACGGTGGTGAGTATTTTGAAAAAATACGTAGCCGCAAACCACAAGGACTGGGACGTGAAACTCCCTCTGGTCCTCATGGCCATAAGGGCCACTCCACACACGTCGACTGGCATCGCTCCTTTCGAGATGATGACGGGTCGACAAATGACTCTCCCTCTGCACCTGCTGTACCAACCAGGCGATGCTGCCATGGCAACAGCCTACACCACACAACAATACATGAAAGACTTGGAAAGACATCTTAAGAACACTTTTGCTTTCACACAGAAAAACCTGGAAAAATCAGCTGAAGGACGCAAAGCGTACTACGACCAAAAGGCCTCTTACGAGGAACTCCAAGTGGGAGACAGGGTCTGGTACTACACGTTTGCACCCAAAACTGGGAGAGTAGAGTCCGGGACCGGAACTCTCGCCCGTAAGCTGATGCCCAGATGGACTGGACCCCATCTGATAACCGACAAAGTGTCTCCAATTATCTACCAGATAAAAATCAGTAAAGGCCAAAAAGAGCCAACTGTTAAATGGGTACACCGTAACCAGGTTAAACAACACAAGGCATGCAATAACTCCTTAGGAGACAAAGACATCACAAAATCTGACCTCGTGGGAACAAGGGTCATCCAAGTAGAAGATAACTAATGGATAATAAAATTAACCATAGTTTAAACTCGCAGGACCTACCCTTGATAAAACGGGACAGCGTGACTGAAATCTGGCAACCAGGGTGAGGAGAAGCAGTGAAACGATGTTTCTAGATGCTTAGTCACTACTCTTGTCGGTGTTGAAACGTTGTTTAGTTGATTTTGGTTGTTTCTGAGGTAAGAATGAATCTTGTGTGTAGTTAAGTTAGAGACTAAGAAGCCTTTAACCATGCCAACATGCAGTTCATTCACTAAATTGCAATCTTTGCGGAGTCAATGTATATTATTGCTACTTCGAGTACCATAATCTACATTGATCTCACAACGCTTAAGCCGAACCTACTCGAACAATTCTATTCGGGGGGATAGCTAATTCTTTTTGATAAGTCTCGCCATAGACTTCCAAAACATTTATGGGAAAACCAAACACCCAATCTCAAGTCGTTCGTCTAAAAGACAACAGACAATTACACCAAACTATATTTTACCATGTAAAGCTAACTTAAACCAAGTTAGAAATGGAAAAATAGTTTGGAACACTTTTCTATAGGCATAAACCCCTGTAGTACCCCTTTTCAGCATTCTCCACCCCTTAACTGGTAGTTGTAGCTGTTCCCAACCATAATAGCTTACACACCAGGTGCATATAGTTTAAGGCCTTATGTAAAATCCCCTTCATAAGCCCACCTTAAACCACATAATTGCATGACACATTGAACCAGAACGGCACAGGCTGGACGTCGCTGGAGACAACCTTCGCTGGAGGCGACCTGCAATCCTGACGTTGGTCTCAACTCTTCATCCAGTGGCCGCTTCTTCAGTTCAATCCAAGGGTACCCCTCTGTATGCTGATTAATCAACACTTCCAATCGCTGTGGATTTACCGTTGTGGATTATATGACTTTTTCCAATGGATTACAGACTCTGTTTCCAAGGGGTTAAAGCATTGCTACAATGGAATTATCGAGACGATATGGGATTATAATCAACACAATGGAATACCAAGAACATTGTGGAATTACCTTGACTTTGTTTCCTTGCATGGATTACTTCTGACTTTGGTCTTCCTTGCTGGATTACATCAAGCTCAAGGACATTTGAAGGTCTAAGTTCACGGTTGGAATTCATCCCCATGGACAGGTGATGATTTCCAAAGGGGGGACTGTAGTGAACCAGATGACCTCAAATATACCAGATGGACAGAGACTGTTATTTTCATTGATCTGAATAAGTCTGAACCATCTGATGAACTTTCTTTCTTGAATTAATCAAGCAGAAAAGACAATTCTTTATAATCATTACTGTCTTACAAATGTTTTGATAATCAAATTGTGTTAGTTCACTCAATGCTTTACAGGTTGAAAAGAACTACTAATTTTGCTTTTACATAAACAGTAAGTAATGATTTTTGTTCCTCATTCAGAGAAGAAATCACCTGAATATGCCTTTCTTGATTTTCTGTCTGAAATGAGCAAGCTGTCGTAAGTATGTGAAAGGTTGGTCTTCGGTCAACTAAAATGTTTACTGAAGAAGAAATGTCATGTTTAAACTTTTTCAGAAGATTACCAAGAGTAGACTCCAGAAAGTCTGCTGCTTCTGCAATAATCTTTTCTGTATGTTAAACAAGTTTCATTCTCTGACCTCGACTGTTGATAAACACCTTACGTCAAAAACACACCTCTTTCTGGTCCTTCCACGAATCAGAAAGCTCTAAACTGAACAGGAAGTAAACTCATTTAAAATGTGACAACTGCCCAGTTCAAGTGAGAATGAGAGCTGACAAGAGAATGAGAGTTCTGAGAGAAGAGAGAATAGAGAATTATGAATTCCAGAATTCCAAGAGAATGAGAGTTCTGAGAGATGCAACCGGTTATGAAGAGTTTGGAGTTATGAAGAACCAGGGACGTTTGGGATTATAATTCTGTTTTGAACTAACCACGCACGACTCTCCGAGGATTTCTAGCTGTTCTGAACGGAGGCGCTGAAACAGTCTGAAGGACTCTTACTGAGCTGATCTATCGTCAAACCAGGTAAAGATTTCCTCTTCGACTCAAGTGTACCGTGGACGGGCTGAGGATCTGACGAAGCGTGCAATTTCTGGTTAAACAGATTAAACTTCCCTCACACAGTTCTCTGTAAGATAATCTCCTTTCACTCTAAAACCCACCTCTCTCTCATAAATCAGTACAGATATTTTAGAAATATCTTAAGCAAAGTCCTCAAATCACCGCCGAGTGATTTGAAGTTCATTTTCTGTGAAACTGTCTGTTATTATTTTCATATTTTGCCAAATTAATGTAAATGTTTGATGTTAAACTTTGATTCTGAAAATAAATGATTCCATTCATTTGATGGGTCAAAGATAAATAACGTCTCTCGTTACATTTCTGTTAAATTCAATGCACGGCATTTACAGTCAGAAAAATGAAGAACTCGTGAATATTGTATGCATATATAATTCATATATTTGTCATACAACAAGTGACACGTACCTCACGTGACTCACTACATTGCTCATCTGCAGTTTGCTAAAGATCACGTGGACAAACAAGAAGACTGTTGGAAGAATGTTTTGTGGACAGATGAGACATAAATAGAACTTTTTGGTTTAAATGAAAAGTACTCTGTTCAGAGAAATACAAACTCTGCATTCCTGCATAAAAGCCTTATCCCATCTGTGAAACACAGTGGTGGTAGTATCATGGTTTGGGCCTGTTTTGATGCATCTGGGCCAGGACAGCTTGCCGTCATTGATGGAACAATGAATTCTGAATTATATCAGAGAATTCTAAAGGAAAATGTCAGGACACCTGGCCATGAACTGAATCTCAACACAAGGTGGGTCGTGCAAACAATGACTCTAAACACACAAGTCATTCTACCAAAGAATGGTTCAAGAAGAATAAAGTTCATGTTTTGGAATGGCCAAGTCAAAGTCCTGACCTTAATCTGATCCAGATGTTGTGGAAGGACCTGAAGCAAAATGTCACACCAGGTACTTAAAGCAGAGGTTCACTTTTTTTTTTTTCATTTACACTATATTTTTCCAGGTAGTCTCATTGAGCCACGAGAACTCATTTTCAAGAGTGACCTGTTTAGGGAGCAGATGGGAGTTAAGGGCCTTGCTCATGGGCCCAGAGTGGGGCGAATGAGGGTGGGGGCAGGTGTCGGTGCTTCACCTACCCCACCCACATTTTTGATATTGTCGGTACCGGGGCTTGAACTGGCGATCTTCCCATCACAGGCCCACCATCTCTAACCTCTGCGCCACCACTCCCCATACTTTTACCACTAACAAATATGCAATATTGGGTCAATTTCCTCAATTAATAAATTACCAAGTATAACATTTCTGTCTCATTTGTTTAACTGGGTTCTCTTTGTCTACTTTTAGAACGTATGTGAAAATCTGATGATGTTTTTGGTCATATTTATGCAAAAATATAGAATATTCTAAAGGCTTCACAAACATTCAAGCACCACTGGAAATAGATATCACAAGACGTCAAGTTACTCTTTATTTTGCTTATAACACAATGGTAGTTCCAAAAAGATTTCCCCTATGCTCTTGAAATGTCTTCTATACGTTGCCTAACTGCTGTGTTGCAGAGGCCCTCTGTCACATTTTCTCTACGCTGCCTTACATGCAGATTGGGTCACCGTTTCTGTGACAGAATGATTAATTGGCCTATCAGGAGACAAGGGTAGGGGCTGTGCTGAGGGGAAGATGGAAGGATGTTTGGCAATTGGCCGTAAATGATTCTGACTGAGGCTCCTTGCTCGGCATTCAAACTCTGGCGCCTCCCACCTCCATCTCAAGGATCCCTCTCGATAAAAACTGAGCCACGTTCAGCTGCATGTGCATTTCATGTACGCAGGGGCAGGTTTGTAAATGAGCCTGTACGTACTGCCCTTTTGGGTCAGAGCTCAATGAGATTGGATGTATGTGAGGTTTTTCTGTAACTGTCTTTAGGGAGACGATGTGTGAAGCACCTTTTCGACATCCTTATCTTGGCCACTGTCCTCTGATCAGCAGTGCCATCAGCAGGACATCTTGATGCACTTGCATTTTGTGGACATGGACTTTTAATTGCCTTGATGGCATCTCTGATGGATGGTCAGCTTGTCCTCAAGGATGTTTATGGCGTTTATGCTTGCATGAAGAACATTTTGTACTGCCCTGAGGTAAAAAACACAAGGGGCTCAGTAAATGTCCCATATTATAAAGGCACCATGCACTATTTTTTGCTGAATGAGCTAAGCTTCAGATGCTGAGTTTGTAAATGTCATTCACTCAGTTGTTTGCTACTGCATATTTATGTATTTTTAAGTATTCCTTTAAAATTGGATTCCTGTTAACAGCAAAACTACTGTATAGTCTGACCAATGTTCTTTTTCGATAGATCTAAAACCAGATGCAACCAAGGTTTATGACAAACACTGGTCATAAATCACCTTTGCTGGACAAACAGGGCCCACACACCTTAATGGATGGAAGGTTTTTGCTTTATGTTGTAGAATACTGTTAGTTAAATCCAATGTTTCCATATTACGTTTGAATTACTCCATCTGGCAGATGCTTGGTGCTCTCTCATCTGTGCATTGAGGCCGGAGACGTGAAGGTTTTTTGATAGGGAATGCCAGTATGTGGTTCTGGCTCATAGTTTAGGACCATACGCTGCGTTTTCAGGTCTGCCAGGGCTTTTGTCACTTTCCTGGCTCGCTACCACAAAATGACAAAAAAGGACTATGTAACTACAACAAGCTACCTTGCAGAAATCTGTCTCTGTCATACACTTAGCAGTTGTCTAACTGTACACTGAGGCAGAAATCTGCTTTGTGAACTATTTGTGTATAAATGATGGATTGATTCATTGAATTGAGTAGTTGGTTGAACAACAGGGAATTACTGTGTGTAAAACAGTAATAAATAAATAAGTTAAGGCCAAGTTTCACACATTTTCCTCTCTAATTGGGGTTTTAACAAAACAACACAGCCATAGATATCCATCTTCTACTCCTATTAAAACTTGGCCAAAATGAGACCAGTATGACAGAGTCCCAAGCCCATTTCACCTGGGGGGAATTACCATAAAGTAGCAAGAGTTCAGGAGTAATGCTGCACTTTATCTTTAACTGAAACAATTCCACTGTTTGGGCTCAGACTTCTGACTGCAGAAATGCCCTCTCTGCTGGATCCTATGCATGTTAGGCTGATTGGTAACTCTAAATTGTCCCTAGGTGTGAGTGAGAGAGTGAATGGTTGTTTGTCTCGTTTATCTCTATGTGTCCCTGTGATGGACTTGCGACCCATCCAGGGTGTACCCCGCCCCTCGCACAGTGATTGCTGGACATGGGCACCGGTGACCCCCGTGACCCAAAATGGAATAAGCGGGTAAAGATAATGGATGGATGGATGGATAGATCAGAGTTCAGCTGTGACTCAGTGCTAGTAGAGCCATTGTTCTTCTAGTATCATCAAATGCTTTTATCATAAATTTCAGATTCTTATTGTGTCTTTGATCTAAATATCCCCCAATATATTAAGCAACTTGTCTCATAATTGAAAGTAGATCTTTGGTATCCAGGTTAAAGTCACATAATATAAAAAGTCTGAATATAAAATAAGAGTCTATGCTGACATGGAAAGACAATTTGTTAAAGAATAGTTGATGGTTTGCTCAACCTGAAGTCAAGAGTCTCCCCATTATATAAAACATGCAAGAATCAGCCCCATCTTACTGTTACAATCACATCAGTATGACTTGGAGGAAATGAAGCTGCACAGGATGCACAGCTAGTTCAGCTGGAGGCCAAACACTCCACCCACCCACATATTACCCGTAATGTCACAGATGGCAGGGGCCTCAGTGGGGGGGATGAATTATTTCTCTGGGGCTGCATTGTTCTGCTTTCTTTCCATCTCTTAGAACCCATGCCATCTCATGGTTGCTGACAACCGAGCAGCCACTGCTGCTGTTTCTTTTTGAGTGCAGCAACCTTTTCACAGTGCCTAATATTCAATACTTAATTTGCCGCCACACTGCCCTTGACTGTTGCCCCGAGGTGGGGCCATGTGACCTCGATACTGGTTTTCTATCCCTTTTCAGAAGCCATTTTGAAAGTAGAAGCCAAGATGTCTGTAGACAATGAACTACATTCTGCCCAAGTTCAGAATTAAAATATGAGTTAGGTCCTACAGATTGGCTGCTGGCTAAAAGCCATTATAGCGACAAGTTCTCTTTGCTGAAGGAGAACAAACTTGGCCGTCTGACTGCAGTTTGTTAATTAGTTGCTGTTCAGGGTACTTGTTGTTCTGTCAAACAGCTGCATGACTTTAGCTCACACTCCTTGGGTTGTTTTCTCTTAGAGTTGACGTGGGTGTTAATAAGCTCCCTATTAACAACTTACTGAGATGGCTTATATGCAATCTGGGGTTTCTCAATGCAAAGGATGAGTCACTGAACCCAATAAATAAAATATAGGTATTGGTGGAGCATTTCCAAGTCATTTGTTTATTCTGTATTTCATACTGACAGGGCATAACAGAGTATTATGTTAGCAATGTGCTGTGGAGTACTTTTACTGTAGTTTTTATGCAAGATTTTAAGCTGTGCAAGAAACAAACAAGCATAATGCACAACTTTCTTTTATGGACTATGAGATAAAATGAAAAAGGGTTAAAAAAAAAAAAACAGACAAAAACCCAAAGTAAAATAAGCTATAGACATAAATTTTGAAGACAATAAATAAACAAGTTTACATTTCCACCAGCAAATACCTTTAATCCATCCAATAAGATGCAAATTATGACTTCATAGTTCTCCTTTTAGTTGTATCGTATATTGTTCATTTTTTCCCCATTTTTGCACAGTCATTCATTCTTACTCTAAGAAAGAAAAATATTGTTCACATTACATCTAAATCTTTCACAATATCTAACATCTGCTGAATGGAGATCATTCTTGTACCAGTTTCTTGTTATTGCCTTTTTACATGCCACCAGTACAATTCCTGTAAAGTGTACATCAGTATTAGTATTTTATGTCTTCAAGGTGCAGCTTTATTCATGTATTGTATACCTATGTGGGGTTTTAATAATAGAGTGGACATTTGACCAAAAAGACCAATGTACACTCACAGGCCTTTTGATTAGGGACACTTTGCTAGTAACGGGTTGAACCCTCTGCCTTCAGAACTGCCTTCATTTTTTTTTAGCATGGGTTCAATAAGATGTTGGAATCATTCCTCAGACATTGTGGTTCATGTTTACATGCTAGCATCACACAGTCAGCTGCACATCCTTGACGTGAATCTACTCTTCCACCACATCCCAAAGGGGCTCAACTGGATTGAGATCTGGTGACTGTGGACACCATTGAAGTCCTGGGAATCCAGAGCCATCAGACAGGCAACATGATTCACTTATTGTTTGATTTGGGCGAGTCTTTGTGAACTCCAGCCTTTGTTTCTTGTTCTTTGCTGACAGGACTAGCACCTGGTGTGGTCTTCTGCTGCTAAAGTCCTTCTGCTTTAAGGTTGGACTTGTGTGTTCAGAAATGGAATTCTGCAGCTTGATTGGGAGACTGTGAGGCAAGCTATGATGTAATCTGCTGGCTTCCTTAGATAGATAACTTTTATTAATTGGCTTTTTATGAATGCTTTTTGTACAGTGCCCTGAGACGACATCAAGTTCAATTTCAAGCCAATTTTATTGTCATTTCCATCACATGTGGTACATGAGGTGGAACGAAATTTTGTACACAGGGTGCATACAGACACGGTACAACAGGCTTCTGTTGTGACTCGGCACTATATAAATAAATTGAATTGAATCTGTTGATCTATGTTTGGAACAACAGTTTTTTTTTGAGCTACTGTTGCCTATCTGTCATCTCAAACCACTCTGCTCATTCTTCTCTGATATCTAATGTCACCATGGCTGTTTTGTTCACACAAACGCTGCTCATGTGTTCTTTTTATTTGAACCGTTCTCTTTAAACCCCACATATGGCCATGTGTAAAAATCCCCATACATCAGCAGTTTCTGAAATTCTCAGAAAAGCTCATCTGATACCAACAACCACATCACATTAAAATAACTTAAACATCCTTTCTTCCACATTTTGATTTGAACTTCAGCAAGTTGTCTTCCCCACATTAAGATGCCTATATGCATTGAGTTGCTGCCATGTGATTGGCTAATTAGCTATGTGCGATAACAAGCAATCGAATAAGTGTACCAAAGTGGTCAATGAGCGTATGACATTTTTATTATATATGTGTGTGGTTTGCTTCTTCAACTCCACATCCACATGGTGTAGTTGTATTAGTGCTTTGGTCTTTTGATCAGAAAATCTGATATTTACATAAAACCAAAGATGTGCATGAATGAATCACAATTGAATGACAAGTTCACGTTGAAATGCAACACTTTTGTACTATTTTTGTCTCAGTGTCTTTTTTCTAACCACTATCTGCTGCAGCATTTTTGCAGTACAGAAACCACAGTACTAAAGTTACAACATTTCTAGAGATGTTTTTTTTTAAAGGGCTAAAATTTGAAGAAACATCCGTTTTCCTCTATGAAACCAGAACTAACTTTTTTTTTTTAGAGCCAGACATTCTTTATCCTTTATAAAGCCACTGTCAGTGGCTCATTAGGCGGCTGTGGCTGAGTGGTTAGAGCAGTCGTCCTCCAATGCGAGAGTTGGGGGTTCAAATCCACTAGCAGTCACATGCTGAAGTGTCCCTGGGCAAGACACTGAACCCCTCACAGCCTCTGATGTGTGTCCCATCAGTGTATGAATGCAATAAAGCACTGATTAGTCTCTTTAGAATGATTTATTCAATTAGCTTTGTAGAGATCTAGTAGAGTGCTGTATGAATGGCTAAATGAGGCACAGATTGTGGTGTAAAGCACTTTGAGTATCTTGAAATAAGATAGACAGGTGCTTTATAAGTACAGTCCATTTACCATTTACCATAGTAACCAGACACTTGTTTTTGTCACTCCTTGTATGACAGTAGCAGACAGAAACACAGACTAGAGAGTAAGCCTAAAACAGTCATTGTGTGAAGTTTTACTAAAAATATTACAAGTAATCAAAAACATTTACTTCTAGTTTTGAAGAGGCAAATTCTGACCTTAGATCAAATTGAAGTTAAGGACAGTTTGGTTGAATGTGCTCTGCATTCTAAACAAATATGCCTATGTATGTATAAGAAGCATAAATACTGTTAAAATACGAATACAAAAACTTGGGAAAGTTCAGACAGATCAAAACGTGACATCCTCACTAAGTTGAAAATTTTGTTGTAAAATCTTCAAAATCCCCAAAAGCGTATGTGTAATTGTGAAAAAGTAAAATACATCAATATGCCAGTTCAGTCGTAAAGTTCAACTTTATGTGACCCATTAAAACTTTGAATGGTGTTTCTGCTGTGAAGGATACCTGAGCTGTTGAAAAAAGGACCAGGTTTCTTTACTGTTTTGCCAAAGTCCCATTGTTGTGTTTGTGGAAATATTTAGCTTTTTCCAGATTTCATTAATGCCATATCTTTTACCTTCTTCTAGTATACATAAAAAAAAAAAAATCAAACTATGTTAATATGCCACAAATCAAAAAGCACAGTTAAAGTTGAGACATTTTTTCTCCAAGTTTAGTGGACATTCTTTGTCAGTCAACTTGCTTTAGCTTCATATTTGTTCCATCCGTGGGAGTTCATGAGGTGCAGTATGTTAAAGTCACTTGTTTGGTTCTGCAGAAAAGACAAAAGTCCTTCATCCACATCCAGTCAATGTATTTAGTGATAAGGGCCAGATCAGGCTCAGCACCCCTGTGGACTGTGCAGCCAAGCAGTTTGTTTTAATGCATTATGATGAGTCATTCTCCAACAAAACAAGGTGCACACTAAAATATGGAGATTCAGTTCAAGTTCAAGCTCAAGAATCTTTAGTATCCCCAAGGGGCAATTTGTTTCAGAGTCAGTAGGCACACAAATCACCCATACTAGACAAGGCATTGAGACATTAAAATAAAAGTACAGAAATCATCACTGTTCATTGAGAAGCCTGATCACTAAAGGGATGAATGAGTTTTTCAGTCTGTTCGTCCTAAATCAGGTCAGCAGATACCTGCGTCCAGATGGAAGCAAGTCAAGTCAAGTCAAGTCAGATTTATTTATAGAGCACATTTAAATCAGAAACTGTTACCAAAGTGCTTAACAAAAATATCACAACATCAAATGAAAAGTAGCAAGATATATTTACAGCACATGGAATAAAAATATAAAACCGAAAACATAATTAGAAACAATGAAATACTACAGCAACCTGAACTCACCATGGAGTGGGCGATCAGGATCTGCCAGAATCAGCTTTGCCTTGTTCACTAACCACACCTTGTGTAGGTCAGTGAGGTTCTGTAGGAATATGCCAGCAGTTTTGCTGCACATCCTGACAATCCCCGAGTTTGTTCCTGTTTTTACATGTCAAAAGTCCAAACCAACAGATGAAGGTGAAAAATGAGGATCAATAAAACATGAATAAAATATTCTCATAAAAGTCGAATTAACATTAAAACCACAGAGCTTCCAATAAAAATACATTCTCTGATGGGCCTTCTTACAAAGTGAGTTCACATGGGGGTCAAAGGTCAGTTTGTCATTGAGAACAATTCCCAGATATTTATATTATGGCACCACCTCGACAGCCTCACCGTTAATGACCACAGGAGTGGTCACACACACACAAATCCCAGTAACTAGGTCTTATGTAAAGTTTTGCTTACGGCTTCACGGGTAACAATATATTTTGAACCTGTTTCTGTGCAGTGTTCATATGTTTGTATGTGTGGTTTATGTCATGTTGTAGCATGGCTCTCATAAAAACATAGTAAAGTTCTTTGGTACTCTACTTTTGGCGAGAATAAAATCCATCCATCCATTCGTTATTTTACCCGCTTCTTCCTTTTCGAGTCATGGGGGTCACTGGTGCCCTAATCATTTTTTAACAACTTCTTCTTGGATTGCTCTGAAGTTTGGTATATAAACCCATCTTCCCTTAAACATAAATTCTTATGACTTTGTTGATCCCATGGTTGTTCTTCTGACATCACTAGTAACCTAGAGTTTTCTCTTGTTTAGTGACATTTTTAGAAAACACAAAGTATTGTTATATTATTCAGTCATGACTCTAAGCAGTTTTTCTTAAAAAGCAAAACATGCAGCACAATATTTACTTTTACGTTCACGATTTTAGCCAAATTTGTACTAAAAAGTTTGAAAAAATGCTTTCAGATACCATTGGCAAACCTGATATATCAAAAACAAAGGTAAAATAAAATGTTAATGAGTTGCAGAAAAAAACAAAAACAGATGCAAACCTCTTCTGATTTAAAAAACAACTGTACCCTTGGGCTCAGGAGGTATTATTGCCAACTTTTTGCAGAATGACATTTTACACATTTATTCTGCAGCTTCTTTTTCTTGCAGTCTCCTACACAAAGTATTCATTTTGATGATATTTGTTATTTTGTCCTTCCCAGAGTGTACGAGACAGAGAATGCGATAATTTAATTGGTCTGGCTTGGCCTTGTGTGAGGGACAGTCAGGACAAAATGGGCATTTGCTCTGACGTAAGCCATTGTCACAGCAGAGAAAAAGAAGCGTGCGTGTCTGTTTAACTAAACCAAGTCACATCTAAGTGTGCGATGAGTCAACGTTCCTAGAAATAATTTTCTAAATTAAAAAAAATGTAAAACTGTGCCTTGTTTTTCATCATATCTACACATGGCATTTGATGCTTCTAACATCAGCAGCACGAGTTATTTTAGTGTCACATTCGAAACTGAATAAACCAGTCCTGGGCTCCCCTGAATAATATAAGCCTGCTGTCAGCCTCATTTTGAATTATTTATAAGCAGCAATAAATAGAAACAGAATCTCTGGCAGCTACTTGGAGAACTGGCGCTTGAGAAATGGGAAATCCCCCCCACCAACACCACCACCACTACCCTTACCGCCATGACTAAAATCAAATCAAGAGCACAAGTCCTCTTGTGTTATGCTTGTCATATGTCTCTGCTTTCTGAATCGAGGTCCCGTTCAATCACTCATCAATCTGACGGCAGGCTGCTCTCAGCTGCACTTGTTACACTGTGATTTCTGGAACCAATAAGACATTTGTTTGGCCTGCTGGAAACACTACTGGGATGGTTTGCAGTTGTTCACTTTTTTCTTTCTATGGCTAAACACCTCCTGGTTCAGGCACTAGCAGCTGGAACACAGAATCAGATCAAAGTGATGCATTTCAATTAAATTCAAAATTCAAAAAACATTTTATTAATCCCAAAGAGAAATTAAATGTTGTAACTCATTATCCTCGTTTCATCAAGAGATGTTATAGATGCCGATGGCTGTAGGCAGGAAGGATCTCATGTAAAGGTCTGTCCCACAGCGGATCTGAAGAAAATGCCCGCAGATGCCATCCGATCCATCCACCCAGACTCAGCTGGCCTCTAGGTTCCCCCAGGCTGCAGGATTGCCCGAATACCAGGCAGAACTCCTCCCAGAGCAATGGCCACTCCTCACAGCAGCCCGCTAAGCTCCTTGTCGCTGCGGACAGCCAGCTGTAGGTGCCGGGGGACAATCTCTGTCCTTTTGCTGTCACGAACCACGTTTCCTGCCAGTTCCAGGATCTCAGCAGTCAGGCACTTGAGCACAGCCGGCAGGGAGACGGGAATGCATCTACAGTGCCTCCTTTTCAACCCATTTGAAATTTGGGGCTCTGGTTGAGATATTATTTGAGCTTTGAAATGTTAATTAGCAACTCCCGGTTGTAAAAAACCACCTTGCTGTCATGGTTACGCATCATAACAAATGTCCAAAAGTAAAGCAAAAATCCCTCCAGCGGCACAGCATCCAACACCAGAGGAAACAATCTTCCATAAATGCGACCTACCTCCAGAAAAAGAGGAATTAAAGTTTCCAAAAGCAACATCTCAGAATGATTGTAACAGAGATACTTCAACATTGTAGATGAACATATACTGTGATATATTCATAAATTAAACGGATTCATTCATTTTTCTGGACTGAATAATATCATGTGTTGAATTATTAAATGTGGACGGAAACGTGTTTATCTTTGACTCACCAACAACAGTGGGTCATTTATTTAAAAACGATTTAAACACATCACACATTTACATTAATTTGGCAAAATGATTTCAACAACAACATGGCTTAATTAGCGAGTTTACAATTAGAAAACCATACGGCGATGGTTTTCTCACTTCAAGCTTCACAACAGACATTTCTGAAAATATCTGGAATGATTTCTAGCAGGATAGAAGAGTTTAAAGATGGAAAATGAGGTTTATCTTGAGAGAGATGGGTGAGGGAATTTGTCTGTTATAACCAGAACAACACGCTCCTTCTGGACCCAGCTTAACCAAAGGTACACTTTGCGGTTGAAGATTGACTCTTTACCTTGGCAGAGATAATTCCGACTTCGGTGTAGAGTTGCCTTCAAACGCTCTCCAGCGTCTCCGTAAGGATAGTAGGGAACCGTTCGGAGTCGTGAGATCATCCTAGAACAGACTTCTTCATAATTCCTCTGAACTTCTCTTGTTCAGCTTAGTCGCAGATGTCCTGAGCATTCTGAACTCTGCTGCTCTCGGAACTAACTCACAGCATTCTCTCAGCGTTCTTCTCAGCGTTCTTCTCAGCGTTCTTCTCAGAACTTCTCAGAACTGCTCAGAACTGCCGTGAACTAGGAAGTGTTGCACCTTTTAAAAGAGGTCACTTCCGGTTCATTTGAGAACTTTCTGATTGGTCGATGGACCAAACAGAGGTGTGTTTTTGTGATGTAAGAGGTTATTAAAAGTCAAGGAAAAAGATTAAGTTTGTTTAAGAACAGACAGAAAATGTTTTTGAAGATTCCAGACTTCGTGGAGTCAACTCTCTCATATCTGCCTGAAAAAGTTAAACATGACATTTCTTTTTCAGTAAACTTGCAGTTGACCGAAACTTGACCTTTGACCAACTTCACAATTTGCTCATTGAAGACATAAAATCAGACAATGCATCATTAACCTGATTTCTACTTTGAATGAGGATAAAAATCACTAATACTGTTTCACAGTTGATTTAAATTGAGTAGTTCACTTCAACATTTAAAAATGGTTTGAACTAAACACAATTTGATTATCAAAACATTTGTAAAATAGTAATGATAATAGAAAAGAGAGTGTTCTTTCAATTGATCAGTGCAGGACACTTTAGAAAGTCTCTGGGTGAACTTAATCTTGTGTTTCTGGACTCAAATCAATGAAATACAGTTCTTGTCCCAGGAAGGCCCCTTAAGGCCAGGACTTGACCTGAGGCTTAGTTCACTACAACATGCAGCCACCCTGAGCGGCGCAATTCCAGAAAAACTTTGGGACAGCAATTTGGGACTGAGAATTATTTACTTGATAGCTTAGTAACTCATCTAAAATTTTCAACATGACACACAGTGGTGTGGTGTTAAAGATACAAATAATCAGATCACAAAATATATTAAAGTTTTAAGCCTACCACATTACAAAACAGAAATATAAAACATGTAAAAATCCCAAACTAGCAACATGCAGCTTTAATGAATTTACCTCTCAAACCTAACAAAACTCAAAATAAAAGTAACAACAGCAAAGAAAGCAGAGTAAGGCTGAATTTATACTCTGAAAAGTGACGAAATCTGCTGTTTCTGAGGCAGCTGCAAGACCAAAATGATGTCATTTGTTCTAGGAGCTCCCCAGGGTTTGCAACAACTTTTATGTGATTGGTCTGTAATGTGAGGAGGAGGGGGTTAATGCATCCATGCTGTTCTGTGAGTTGCTCAGGGCTCAGTGTGGCTGTAGTTACTCTGAGAGCATCAGCTGCTGAGAGCTAACATTAGCTTCTTGGAACCAATATTTGCTAATCTCTCATTAGTTGTCTCTCGTTAGTCATCAAAATGATGGTCAGCATCCTGAAATAAGATGTTTTTCCTTCAATAACTCAGAAACTTCCATATTTGACGTAGTGTTGCAACATCACAAACCAAATGGATTTCCATGCCATGTGGTTGCTGTGTTTCTCTCGGCGTCCCACAATGACGCACTGCGGGGGTAGTGGCCTCTGGGAGATTGGCACTGAGGTTTCTCTTGGAGTATAAAATTTTCATGCAAAAAAGAAAATTTCTTTGCTATGTCAGAGAGAGTAGTTTCCTACTTTATCGTGGATAATAAATCCAGTTTAACATCCCCTCATGGTTATCCAAAGCTATATTATACAGTTTCATCCATCCATCCCATCCATTATCTTTTACCCGCGTCTTCCATTTTGGGTCATGGGGGTCGCCGGTGCCCGAGTCCAGCAATCACTGTGCGAGGGGCGGGGTACACCCTGGACAGGTCGCAAGTCTATCACAGGGACACATAGAAACAAACGAGACAAACAACCATTCATTCTCTCACTCACATCTAGAGACAATTTAGAGTTACCAATCAGCCTATCATGCATGTTTTTGGTCTGTGGGAGGAAACCGGAGCACCCGGAGAAAACCCACGCATGCACAGAGAGAACATGCAAACTCCACCCAGAAAGGCCCACGGACCGGGATTTGAACCAGGGACCTGCTCGCTGAGAGGCAGCAGCTGTACCAGTTGCGCCACTGTGCTGCTACAGTTTCATAATATTTATTTTTTTAATTACTTGTCAATGCTTTTAACACAATTGCTTCATAATTAACTCATTGTTTGAGGGTTAATATAATTTAAACTCATCAGAGCTTTTTGAACAAGTTGCATTTGAAAACCTCACCTTTGTTCACAACTCGGTAATCATTAGTTCAGAATATTTGAGTCCAGCTCATTTGCAAATGATCTTGTCCCTAACTTTTGCTTTAACATTGCCCACCACTTGATTTCCACCCAGAGAGTGACTCCTTCTGTTGACTCTTTCAGCGTTTAACAGACGTTCCTTTTCAGAAGAAGGGAGTACTTTACCTTTGTGCTTTCGACCTGCCATCTAATTCCATTGTTCTCTCTCAAATTCTGCGCCCATGCAGGAATTATTTCATTGACTTGATGATGGATTGTATTGTGTACCAAGACTGTCCAAAGTGTGTTCAATATTCGAATGCAAACAATCAATTTTATTATTGGCAACACAGCGTGATGCTGCTGACGTTGCTCTTTTATTACAAATGATGCAGCACACTGGTGAATGATGCATATTTAAAGATTATATTTATAATAGATTATACCCCCTCTCCCACATACAGTACACACAGAAATCAGATAAAACGATTGGAAAATGGCGTATTTTGACAGCTTTTATGGCTTTGTTAGGACAAAGACCCTGATTAAATTTCCAATGCTGTTTAAAGTGCATGCAACATCCACTCTTGCAGGGTTAAAATGTTATTTCAGGTAAATCAGTGAGAACAGGTTTACCTGACAGTCCCCCCAAAAAGACTGCCTTTTAAGTCAAATGTTTAAATAAAGATAATTTTAAGGTTAAAAAGTGATGGAGTTCTAACCATTTTGGCCCAAACTTGTGAATTATATCATGCCCACAGTCACACAGTGTCACAAGATCGTGTGAGATCTGTTAGCACTAAAGGAACATTTTAAGGATGGCTCTGAGTTACTATAAGATCAAACTTCCGTTCAATTTATGTAACTTATGTAACTTTTTAATATATGTAACTTTTAGTAAAATGTAGGCATTTTTGTTTTGGATATATGTAATTAGATGTGGGTGCCATTTTGAATTATGTTGAGTCTAAAACATAAATCAATTTTAGATGTACATTCAGCGATTATTTCCTGAAACTTTCATTAAAATATGTCCAGTGGTTCATGAGATGTTTTGTCAAACTGCTAGCAAAACCATTTTTGTCCCCTTAGGTAGTAGGAGATAAATAACCCGTTTACCTTTTTTCAGTTTTTATTTGGCTGAGTTCTGAACAAACATTTGCTGGTATGTCAAACGAGTGTTTTTAGCTCTTCTGGCAACACTCCAAATCTGGGAATTTAGTTTGTTGAACATTTATTTTCTTATCTGGACATAGAAAGGGTTCAGTAAAGAGATTTGTTAAAAAGAAGAACTACATATGTGTTGAGGTGGGCAACTCAAGAGCAACTATTCTTTGAGTTTGTCAATATTCATTATCTTTTGAATATTTTGTCCTTAGTCGATCCTACTCACAATACATATCCACTCTCCAAGTAACAGGTATTCAGGCATTTCTCAGTGTCGTTTTCATCCTTTACAGCACAAATGTCAGCACAACGGCCAAACCACTTGGTTGGGCTGAGCAGAACAAATATAATGTGAGACAAAGCAACGCTGATCTAAATATCGATTTCTCATGCCATAAAAGTAACACCTCATCTGGAAAAACACTGTGATGTTTAGGAATCAACTTGGTGCATTGCAGCTACCGTACTGTTGGCATTGTGTTACTACCAGGTGCTAATATAAGGACTCTCTGTTAATTAAAACAATAGTCACATTAAATATTATAATTTTCACTTTTAAATGATTTTTTTTTGCATATTGAAAAAAATCACTTCTCATTCCTATTGTTGTCCAGCACTTTGGTTGGCTGTTGCAGTTTTTGAGTTTGCTGTTTACATTTTTTTTTTTTTTTTACAGGTCTCTCTTGTAAATGAGTCCTTGTGGCTCAGTGAGACTAGCCTGTATATGGAAAATAAAGTGCTTTATAAATAAAGTGGTATGGTATTGTTGAGTAGTTATGAGCAGTCAGTATCCTACAGTGGTCAGAGAGATCTCAGGTTGAAGATTTAGCAAAAAGTTCTCATGGGGGAAATCAACCTAATCGGTGCTCAGAGCACACTATTCAAGAGCAAATACTGTCTCCTAAGAAATTTAATTAAAAAAATTCCCTATACCCTTTGAGTTGTAAATGCAGCATTAGGTATTTTATAGATCATGTAAATGTTTGTGTCCGGACACTGTTAAATGTATCAGTACGCCGGTGGTTGAGTAAATGTTTGGACTGGTGCTGATATGTTTGCAGCCTCAGCACCATCAGCATGTACACACAGTCGATGCTCAGCACACAAACATGCACAATTGGTAGATCTGTTGCTTCTCAGTGGGAACGTTGCCAGATCAAATCCCAGCCGGGGTTCTTTCTGGGTGGAGTTTGCATGTTCTCCCCGTGCATGTGTGGGTTTTCTCCGGGTACTCCAGTTTCCTCCACAGACCAAAAACATGCATGTTAGACTGATCGGTAACTCTAAATTGTCTCTAGGTGTGAGTGAGAGAGCAAATTACTGTTTGTCTCTATGTGTCCCTGTGATGGACTTGCAACCCGTCCAGGGTGTCCTTCGCCTCTCACACAGTGACTGCTGGATATGGGCACCAGTGACTCCCATGACCCAAAAAGGAAGAAGCGGATAAAGATAATGGATGGATGGATAACACAAGCATTGCTGGGTTGCAAAAACAGTGACAAACTTAACAAATGGTGTCATGCAAAGGTGGAGAGATTTAATATGAGGTACTGTAGAGTTTGTTCACATCGGCATGTTGTTTCCTGATGAGTTTTTATAGACTTGCCTGCAAAACTATAAAAATTAGCCCCCCTTGGCTAGCCTTTAGCCTAGCCTCTACAAAGACTTCTATCCTTTGATCTAGACTCAGAGCTAAATGGCTCTCATGGCTCTTAAGGTACTAATTATCATTATCATCTGAAAGAGCATAACTTGAAAAGTGACTCAAGTAGCCCTTTAAAAAGCATTTGTTCCAACAGCAGAAGGTTGTAAAATTTGAGTTGTAGATGGTGGAATTCTTTTTTTCATAAATAGCATCTACGTATATGTAGCTACTGTATTAGTTTGACTTCCTCATGAGATCCTTTTCAACCACAGATGGCTCAGACTGACTTCTGCCTACTGCAGGTAAAATACTGACTACTCTTAAGTATTCTGTCACTTCCAATAACAGAATCTCTTTAAGTGTGCTTGGTAACAGGACCCTCCTGTTTATTGATTCTGCAATCGTAGCAACACATATTGTAGACTGTCAGGTGGAGAGAAGCTGAGCTTTTAATCTGATCACCTGGTGTTGAGTTACGTCCGACAGCAGAGGAGGATGCTGGACTTGCGTTGTGCTCCTAGATATTTTATGTGGGTTTGCCAAAGTGTTCAGATGCATTTGTTATAAAGGTTATTTGTCATTTTAAGTGAGGAAAGCCACAATATTTCCAAATGGACACTGTTGTCTACCCATAGTACTGAAGCAGCTGAACAAAACTGCCTTTGTAAGTTTGTGGCTGCTTGTTGCTGTGGCAATCAACCCCTCAAATCAGTGGCCGACGACTAGGGTGAAAGTGCTATCAAGGTGAAGAGGGGTTTCTACTGATCGTTTTCAGATTGGGGGTAAACTGAGCAAGGCAGAGCTGGAGTAGCGGCAGAAGCAAAAGCTGGTAGATGAGAGTTTAACTCACCTCAGGAAGTGGAAAAAGATTCATTTTGTGAATAGATAAGATACTTATTTCCTGTTTGTTGTAGTCGACATGTTATACCAAATCTTGTTCATTTATTTTCTTCTAACAAACTATGACTGATATGACAAACATGTAAAACCTTACTAAACCAGCATAGATTATCTAAAATGTCTTGGAAATAAAACCCTTTCATTTGCACATTTACACTTTCTTTAGAGCTGTACTGTCCTTAAAATGTGCAGAGTTTTGGTACACAAGTATGTCTTTGATTGGTCAGGACTTTTCTAATTTATGTGTTCTTTTTTTTTAGAAATTGTGCCAACTGTCCAAGTGATGAAGTTTAACTTGTTCAAACACCAGACGACGCCCATGGTTGCTGCGAAGCCGACGGGTGCCAGCGAGTTAAGCGTCACTCCGGCCCCCGTCGCATTAGTCTCTGCCGAGAACACCACTGAACCAGCCAACAAGAACGATGCCTTCGACGAAATCAAAAACAAGTTCCTGAACGAGATCGACAAGATCCCATGTGAGTGCCAGGAAAAAAACAAAAACTGTTTCGATCCACCGTCTCTTATTGACGTGACTCTGAAGAATTATTTGGGAATTAGATTTTCTTTTTTGCTGCAGGCATTGTCAGCCCTATAACGTCTTTATTTAGTATTGATCACTGGATGCTCTTTCTAATGGTGGGAAAATCTAATTATCATCTAGCCTAATGGCTAACCTGCCACCTCTCACTAAATACATGTGGCATAGGGCACAGCATGAAGCAGACTAAATGATGGTTTGGTTTGACATTCAAGTATTTGCTTCCTACTTCTCCTGAGAGTATATGAGCCATCTTTGTCCTGGTTTGTCTCCTCTCCTCAGTGCCATCCTGGGCCATCATTGCCATTGCCGTGGTCGCAGCTTTACTGATTCTAACGTGTTGCTTCTGCATAATCAAGAAATGCTGCTGCAAGAAAAAGAAGAACAAGAAGGGAAAGAAGGGCAAAGGTGACATGGGAATGAAGAACTTGAAAGGAGGAGAGGTACGTTTTACTGTGCGAGGTCGTGTCGACGCTGTGAAAACCTGCAGTGCATATAAGCAAAGCACTTTGAACTACGACCTATTCTTTAACCTGTTAGTTAATGTTCTCAAGTTTTATGTGAAGATGGGCTAAACTAGGAGTCATACATTTCATTCATCCATTATCCTTTCTCGCGTCTTCCTTTTTGGGTCACAGGGGTCACTGATGCCAGTATCCAGCAGTCCCAGTGTGAGAGGCAGGGGACACTCTGGACAGATCTCCAGTCCATCACAGGGACACATGAGACAAACAAGACAAACAATCATTCACTCTCTCACTCACATCTAGGGACAAGAGTTACCAATTAGCCTAAAATGCGTGTTTTTGGTCTGTGGGAGGAAACCAGAGTACCCGAAGAAAACCCTCACATGCACGGAGAGAACATGCAAACTCCACCTAGAAAAGCCTCCGGCCGGGATTTGAACCAGGGTGACCTTGCTGAGAGGCAACAGCTCTACCAACTAAGCCACCATGCCCGCATCATACATTTCACTTAGCTAATTTATCTTAATCTTAAAACAACTCCAATTAAAAAAAAACATTTCAGAAAGTAAGAAACACCACAGAACAAGCCTGTACACTGCTGTCAGGCTCCCATGTCACTGTTAGTCTAACAATCACAGGTTTCCTGCTGGAAGTGTCCCAGGCTGCTCTGACAGCTACAGCTACTCACACGATCAGCACAAATGACCACAGAACTCTGTGTAATGAACAGTGCAATGCAATCTAGAGGTGACATAAAGCTTTATAAAATAGTATTTGCAGCAACAGCTGTGAAATCTGTGAGACTGGAGTTGTTTTAAGATGGCAGCAATCTGCCCTTTTTACAAGCTGCTAGCATCTGTATGTAGTCAAAACTAGCCTGTTTCTTTAAACTGAGTATGAATATTAATCTTTCCAGAGAACCCCACTTTAAAAAGTCACTTTATTTTTTTTTATGTATGTGATAGCTTTTTTAGAAGCTAACAATTGTTGTTTGCTGTTTTGATGTATTTCTAACCCAGTAAAGATGATTTTTTCCCCCCACAGATGTTATTCACTTTATAATTCCACCATGTTTATTGTTTATTTGAATTAATTTTTTTTGTATTTTTGTGATTTAATGTTTTCGTCATGAGTGTTACTGTTGCTCTTTCTGTCACTTGTTCTTTGGGGTTCGAGTGCAAAATGACAGTGCTCTTATTTATTCAGTCCCATTTAATGACTGCTTCAAAAACGATAGATTTCCACAAAGATGTTATCATATTTTTTATTAAGTTAGCATTGGACAAGCACGGTAAAAATAAATACATTATTTTAAAACTTAGTGGTCGTGCTGCACAAGTTGCAGTTCTTGTCTGTCATTTGCCTCACCCCTCACAGTGCAGCTTTTTGCATTTGCTGTGATTACCTTCCTTTGGTGTCTGCTGTGAGTTCAATCTCTTCCTTTGTCTCTGCTCTCCTCCTTCCTGCTTTGTGTCTTATGTGTGCTCCGTGTATCTTGACTGTGGTGGACTTCTCTGTCTACGGTAGGTCTGACAGCACGCGGCACCCCTCTCTAGCCGTTCTGTGTAAGTGCAGACCAGGGCTGGTCAGGGGAGCAGCCATGGGAATGGGGTGGGCTGGGAAGGGTTGGATTGCAGTGATGATGATGATGACAATGAGTGTTATGGCTATTTTTTTTTTTTCATTATTATTTTTGCAAGCTTAGGTGCTGCAGGTGCTTGAGGACTCAGTGGGAGCAATTAAGCTGCTTCGCAAAAAACCACTAAACTGATATGCCGCACCAACTGCTATGTCTTGAATATACAGAAATTGCTATTGTTTTGTGTGAAAAACAACCCCCCCCACCCAAAAAAAAAAAAAAAGTCTGTTAAAATGTCTATGGTTTGAAATGAACATGAAACTCATCCTATGGTTGAGCCTTTGAATGTGGAGTGCACTGAGCAGCTCACTAGAAATCACTAACATGCATGTGCAAGGGGTAAGCTGGGTGTTTGTCAAACAGTAGCTAAAGTTTTACAGAACCGAGAGCTTAAAGTGTATTTCCACCATGACAAGCATTGATCCAAGACCATCAACCAAAATACTGATAACATACTAACAATTCTTTGAGAGATTGACTCAGGTATAAAATTCATACACCAGTTCCTGTTTGTGCAAACATGCTCCTTGTTCCATATAAGATTAAGCTTTCTGTATCTCTTGACAAAGACCAGCATATGCCCTTGCAGTAGGTACCATTGAATGGCCACAACTTGACTTGAGAGTAACATTCCTGGATGACCCATGCTGCTGACATACTAGGTGACAGTCATTGATGCCCTTTTCTCTCCCTGAAGCTCTTGGGTCTCACCGTAGAGACATGGTGGGCCCGAATGTTTGCCTAAACCCATCGACAGGCCTGACTTAACTTGGTCCAAACCTATGGCCAAGATCAACTGTCTCTTCGACAGACCCTGTTTTTGTTAAAACCTAAGAACTGAACGTTCATTTAACTCACCAAAAATAACCAAAGGGCATTCATTCAGACCAACTATATCTTTATTTATGAGCATTGCGGGCCATTTTGTTAAGCTGGAAACCTTCGGTTTAGCATGATCCCTCTATGGATTTGCGCATTTCACTTCTATGTATAGAAATTTTTGAGCCAAACAAAAATTTGTCACACCTTTGAGATTTGTAAAAACAACAAAAAACAAACAAACAAAAAAATCTAGTACATGTACCTCTTTTCAGATATTACATGGTAATCCCATTTCCATTTGCCATCAGAAAGAAAACTTAGATCCTGCATTGTGCGGCCTGGCATGCTTGAATGAAAAGTATTTAGCACAACAAAAGCTAAAGAAACAAATATTAAAAAGTCTGCTGTATGGCAATGTGTGTGAGAGTGAAAGAGTGGGCGTTTGAGCATGCAAGAGAGTGCATTTAATCAAATGTGTTTGTTTGTGTATGTAAGGAAGTGTGTGTGTCTGTGTGTGTGTGTTATATGCATGTGTTTCCTGTTCCTTTTTCAGCTCATCAGTGGGTAGCTGGACCCTCCAGCCATACTAAGACAAAGCCATACGAGCACAGGTCATACTAAGATTTAATCCTGCCTTCAAAATAAGTTTACTTAAACTGGAACAGATTTTTGTTCACCCTGTTTGTATCAAGTGGTGCTGCAGAGCTGAAACACAGAGGAGTCACTTGATGAAAGAAACATGTACAATAACATAAACCGTCTTCTTCATCATGCCCTTCTCTGGAGGTGAACTGTTATTTAACTGCTATATTTTGTTTTAGATAACGATTAGAAAAGGCACAATAATTTATGTCAACTTAAAAAAAAGGTGCATTTGGTTTGAAAGACATTTGTAAGCTAGCTTTATAAATCACTGAGCCACAGGAGTGGGGGCAGAAACACAGCTTTAGCACTAAAGTTTTAATGATAATAGTTTAAAAAACATTCATGATCATGCAGGACTTGAGGAAATGTAGAAATGAGTTATTGCACAAATTGAAGTTCAACTGGTCGTAGAACAACTTACTACTAAGTTCCCAATATTTTTTCTCCTTGATACCAATTAGAGTCATGTATTAAGTATCGTCCGATGCCTAATCTTAAATCAATACTTGCATTATTTTGCCTTTACTTTTATAAAACACTGAAGTTATTAAAATCAATGCATGAGCCTGACTCCTCCTGGCTATACAGAAAACGTGTGTTTATGTTGTTTCTTAAGTTGTTTTATATTTTTAAGGACATTTTAAAAAATGGCCAGAGGACAGGTGAGACCTTGGACGTTGCTTTTAAAGGAGGCACACACATGTTGTTATCTAGATTATTATTTACTTTATTATCTTAATATTATTTAATGCCTGTACAGATTTTTTGTCATCTTTTGCTTGCCTTTATTTTTCCTTTCTCATCTGGCCTGCAGCACTTGTCTTGGATAGACTAAACAGCTCCCATTCTCACACACACTGGCGCCATTTTCACACAGACACACACACAAGCTGCCATTCTTATCTCTGCTCCGCTCATCTCACAGAAAGCAACCGTTTAATCTAACTTCATGCTCATCTTCCATCTATTTCCCTTTTTTCTAAAATCATCTGGGTTTATTTTATTTACTTTTTATTTTTTTCCTAATAGTCAGCAGTAAAAAAAAAAAGTCCCCAACTGTAACTGCGGTACAAACTCTGTACAGTCCCTGACAAAATGCAGCAGCGTTCCACAAACTCCCTTTTGCTAAGGACAACCCCCGGCTGCCAGGTTCCCCGAACCTTCTCATTTACACTGCATGTCTAAGACAAAAATCAGTGGAGTTCTGCAAACTCTTACGTTTCTTTATTTTTATTGTAATTGTAATTTATTTATTTTTTATTATTTGTTTTTCTTCCGTTCTGCAGCAAAGTTCCGTGAACTTTATTTTTGTCTGATAACCCCCAGCTGTACACTGCAGTAACATAGACAAACAAAATCTTCTCCCCTCCTCCGTGCACAGCTTCCTTCGTCCATTCCCCGTCACTGTGCTCTGAACCACCAGCAAGCTGGCCTCCAAAATGCAGCAATTCAAACTGGAGGTCTTTCAACAAGGAGACCTGATTTCCACCCATGCATGGTTCAGATCAAACCTGGTGGATCCGAGTCCAGATGAAGGGGTCGGCTTTCGAAGGACCAAAAATGTTGGATAAATGAATTACCTTTTCATCATCTCATTAGTCAAATAAGCCACACCGAGGATACGAGAAGATCTTTCAACCCATTTTTTTTTAACTTGCAAGGGGGAAGAGTCAGAACAGGCTAACACGAATGTTACACTGAAGCTCTGGTTGTGAGAATCTGCCCACGGACAGTATAAAGAAGTGCATTTTTATAATGCTTTTCAGACAGAGATGAGGCCAAGATGCCCTTTACTTTCCAGCTTACAGCCTTGGAGTGTATCATGTCTGCAGGCTCTGTGCTTCTGCAGACACATAAGCAACTCTCTAACTCACACACATTTGTGCAACGCTAGTTACTATTAAACATCCATAACCTTTACCTAATTTCTGCAAACAAGATCAGTTTAAAAAATATGCAACATGGTGTTGGTAATACTTATACCTACAATAAGAAAAAAATACATAGGGTAAAGCACGTTACTTGTTTGAGCAATTTATGTCTAAATGTTGTAAAGCAAACTGGCGAACAAGAAACTCATTAGTTTAGGTCTTCAGTGCTCATGTGTTGTACAAGTTTACACTATCAACCATTGAAACAATAGTGCATACACCAAAGTTCATGCTCATTAATCCAGGTATAAATCCAACAATGTTCAGTCAGGTCATCTGGACGGTTTATTTTGTTGCTGAGATGTTTCATCCTTCATCCGAAGGACTTCTTCAGTCTGAGGAGCCACCAAGCCAAACTGAATCCCACAAACAGCTCACTCCCAGAGTGAGGAAAAAACAGTTCTGTTACAATTTGTATTGTGCATACAGAAAGCAGATTACAGTTAATTGAGACTTTACTGTTTTAAATAATGTGTAGCAAAAGTTAGGTTAGCAGCCAAATATTTTTTTAAATCTTTTCATTTAGCCTTTATTTATCCAGGTAGTCTCATTGAGCCACGTGAACTCATTTTCAAGAGAGACCTGTTTAGGGAACAGATGGGGGTTAAGGGCCTTGCTCATGATCTTATCAGGAGTGGGATGGTAATATCATGCTGTTTTGTAATTTGTCACACATTCTGGCATACGTTTAACTTATGCATTTTAACACAAAAAATAAAATACGATATTGAGCATAAGTTACAAGTAAAATTTTAGTCTTGTGACATACAATATGTAATAAATATTTATGATTTGTTTTCAACATGTGTAATTCATATGTAATAGATAGAAGAGTTGTGAAGTTACACCATACTACAGTCTAAGCATTATATCAATCAATCAATCAATCAACCAATCAATCAATCAATCAATCAATCAATCAATCAATCAATTTATTCACTCGATTAAAAAAAAAGATAATCAGTTTACAAACTATACACAAACAAATATGTTACATTACTGTGGCAGACTGATTCATGCTCAATAATCCAGGTACAACAATCCAGCAAAGTTGTCAGGTCCTCTGGGCGTTTTTTTTTTTTTCGTTAAAATGTTTCGTTTCATCTTTCAACCAGAAGTCTTCATCAGGCCGAGGAGCCAAAAAAAAAGAAAAAAATAATAAATAAAATCAGTCTTATCTTTTGTTTCGGCTCCTCAGACAGATGAAGACTTCTGGTTGAAAGACGAAACATTCCAACAAAATGAAACTGTCCAGAGGACCTGACTTAACTTTGCTGGATTACTGTGGCATGATCATCTCAATATTTTCATTGGTGTGGTATTTTGTTCTTTTTCTTATTAAGTCTGGCAATTAGATTTCCCTTTTTGTCTTCAATTAAGTCCAAACCAAACCCCAACAGCAATATGCTAATCAGTTTATGACAGGTTCACGATCGTGGAATGAAAGAAAAATACAAAAGTTTGGTCTTATTCAGCATCATTCAACCAGAGAGAGAACCAAAACTGTAAAAATCCTGCATAACTTTTCTAATATCACCTTTCCTTCAACAATCCAATATGTACACAAAAAAACAACCACATAAATGATATATTTATGGGGCACAAATGCCAAGTATACAAAAGAATTAGCCACTAATACACAGCTCTAATGAGACAAATAAAAATTCAATCAATGGCAGCACCTATTTCACTTAAAGGTGCCACAATACTGTGGCAGTGAATGGTCTGTACTGGACTTACATAGCACCTTTCTATCCTATCAAGACACTCAAAGCTCTTTACACTACAATCTGTTCCCTCATTTACCCATTCATACAGCACTCTACTAGATCTATACAAAGAATAATCAGAGCTTTATCACATTCATACACCGATGGCAATGAGGGGTTCAGTGTCTTGCCCAGGGACACTTCAGCACGTGACTGCTGGTGGAACTGAACCCCCAACTCTTGAATTGGAGGACAACTGCTCTAACCACTCAGCCACAGTCGCCCCAGTGCAGACAAGGAGTTGTGTAACAATTATTGACTTGTTGCTATGTAACTTTCAGTTGTATGGTCTATAAGGGAAGAATAAGTATTGTTTTAAAGTTGCTACATTCACTCTAGAAGATTTTTGTAGAGGATCAATAATAATCTGGTGACCTGATGTTGAGGCAGCTCACATTGTACATGACAGAGTGTCAGCTTTGTAAAGAGACAAAGTGATCCAAAAAAGTTCAATCTGGTCCTCTGGACATTCAAAAAAAAAAAAAAAAAAAAAAAGCAAAAAAATATAGAAACGTTTCGTCTCTCATCCAAGAGACTTCCTCAGTCTGAGGTGCTATTTTCAGCTCAGTCTCTTAAATAGCACCTTCTCAGAGAGACAAAGTGATGTTACGTCCTTACAGCCATGTAGCTCAGTACACCATAAAAAACACAAAACACACAAAAACGTTCAATAAGGGTCTAGCCTTGCCATGTGGCTTGTTGAATCAAAGAAGCAGGAAATGCTTCTTTATCTCACCTGGTGGATCTGTGTGACCACAGCTGCACAGATGTAGTCCATACTAAAACGTATTGTACAACCTGCTCAGACAATGGCACCAGTTCAACTCTTCTGATATGACTTTTATCAGACTCTCATTACACCATCACAAAATTTAAGACTCTGACACACTCAGTGGGTCATTTGGGATGAGTTGTGTGTGTCACTCTGTAGCTGCTGCCTCAGAACATTTTTTTAATCAGATACTTTATTGTATTGATTTCCTACAATAGCAGTTTTGCCAACTCCTAAAATTAGAAAATGATGGTAAATTGGCGCTTCACAGTTACTGATTTTAAAAATGAGAGATAATTTCATAAATATTTTATTGCGCCTAGTTGTAGTGTAAGGTATTTTTCTTTTCTCTTAACTCCCTCCTATTGAGTGTTATACAGTCCTTCACAGAGAGCTACATCCCATTGACATATTTACAAGTATTTTCTATTTGGGATAAAATTTTCTTCCTCTGATTTTGAATTAGATTTAACATTCATGCAATACTCATAAGAAACAGAAAATAGCAAATGGTGTCACCCAAGAAATTGTGAAATCAAGTCAGGTTGCATCCTTGGCCTTCGATGAACAGATTACACTTGTAAGACTGGGGGTAAGTGGAAGGTAGGTGATGAGACTAACCTAACTGCTGATACCTGAGATTTGCTGCTCAGCTCAGCTGCCACCTCAAGGCCATCCTCTCATTACTTTCTTTGGTGCCTGTCCAACTTCTGTCATTGCAGAAACCACAGGATGAGGACGATGAGGAGGACGATGTGGAGCCAGGGCTAACCGGAGATGAAAAAGAGGAAGAAGTGAAGGAGAAAGAAAAGCTTGGAAAGCTGCAATACTCCATTGATTATGACTTCCAAGAGAACAAGGCAAGCAAATACTGCATTTGAGCATTGACCTGGTACTAGTGTGTGCACTATCTACAAAATAATGTATTTTAGGTGAAGCCTCAAAAATTCTGTCGTTCAAACTTTGCAGCTAACAGTGGGAATTTTGCAAGCTGCTGATCTCCTCTCCATGGACAGCGGAGGCACTTCAGATCCTTATGTCCGGGTCTACGTCCTGCCTGACAAGAAGAAAAAGTTTGACACAAAGGTTCACAAGAAAACACTCAATCCTGTCTTCAATGAGACTTTTACTTTTAAGGTAAGCTGCAACTGATTTGTGGTCACCTTTCATTCATTTCTGATGAAAAGGCTTATTTGATATGTTCTATTCGTTTATGAATAGAATCGAGAATCCATTTAATGCCCATTTCTTCTGTGTTTTGTTGAGCTACCAGTTACTTAAAAATACTACTACGTACATTCTTGACTCCCGTTCAACATTAATAAAAAGAAGCAGACATACTGATGGTGTCAGACGAAGGAGAGTGTGATAAATAATCATATAAAAACAGAGAGCCACCTCTGGTTCATCTTGTTTGCTGACACAGCTCTGTTAAAAAAAAAAAATCAAATCACATCAACAGCTTTACTGTCAATGTCAAGTGTTTGTGCTGAATCTGCAAGTTAGGAAGCCAAACACATAAACAGCAACCAAAAGTCTAATATCGCTCCGATGGAGCAGGTTTTTCACATATTTTTTCCAGAAACTGATAAAAACGTGACATGTGTGCAACTATATTTCATTTACTTTACAGTGAGAACCATTGGTGTAACTGTTAAATATTAATATCATGAGTGTAGGAGGACAGCAGCAGCAGCTCTGATGTCTGCTCCTTACAAATGACCAAGATGGAACTTCCTGCTGCCTTACAGATACCATTCCAAGAGATGGGAGGGAAGACTCTGGTAATGTCTGTCTTCGACTTTGATCGCTTCTCAAAACATGACATCATCGGAGAGATCAAGACACCCATGAACACCCTGGACTTGGCAAAGCCAATTGAAGAGTGGAGAGACCTTGACAGCGCAGATCAAGAAGAGGTGCAACATTTTCTTCCGCTAAGCCGCCAAACAGAGTTTCTCCGAAACTTGCTGCTTTTTCAGCATCGCATAATTTGCATGCACATGTACAGACATACACTCAGTATATCAAATGTATGTTTTCTTCCACGCTTTCCTCAGTTTGATGAAAAGATAGCTTATAAAGGAGTTTCACTTCTTTAAATAAATGGAAATGGTAAATGGACTGCACTTACATAGCACCTTTCTATCTTATCGAGATACTCACAGCTCTTTACAACATAATCTGTTCCCTCATTTATCCATTCATACAGCACTCTACTAGATCTGTACAAAGACTATCAGTGTTTTATCACATTCATACACCAATGGGACACATAGGATGCAATGAGGGGTTCAGTGTCTTGCCCAGGGACACTTCAACATGTGACTGCTAGTGGAATTGAAACTCCAACTCTTGAATGGAGCACGGCTGCTCTAACCAATCTGTTTCTTTCAAAAACAGGTTGATATTCCAAATGAGTGATACAATTGCTACGCAATGCCACTTATTCAGCAGCTTTTCAACTTTTTATGTGGTATTTTCATTGTTATGCTGCACTGAAAAAGTTTAATCAATGAAACTGCCTCCCAAGAGTAACCTTGAGAAGACAGCTTCTCTCTACAATTGATTCAGCCTCAAATCATTTCACCAATCAATTAAAAACAACTAGATGAAGTTGTAAATGAGTCCTATGGACAAAACTGCTGGCAGAAGTTATTGATAATTATTGCACAGGAAAGTCTTCTCCTAACTTTCTTCCTTCTTCCCACCCGATCTCAGCCGGAGAAGCTGGGTGACATTTGTATCTCCCTACGTTACGTCCCCACTGCTGGCAAACTCACCATCTGTATTCTGGAGGCGAAGAACCTGAAGAAAATGGACGTGGGTGGACTATCAGGTGAGCTCATTTATGAGCATCATTTTATTGTTCTAACGCTATCTTGGTGCTGAGACCTGGCAAAAATAGTCCTGTTTGCAGAGACTATTGATTGTGTGTATATGTGAGGCTATCCATCAGTTTGATTCTGCTCTGCTCACGTGCTGACACTGCGGTGCTCACCATGAAGCGGCCAACACACCTTCTAGCTTTAACAGTGGCCCCATCTGTTGGTGCCTTACAGCTCTGCAACCCAGATTTTTACACACTGCTCATAATTTTGCCATTTCTGTTTTCAGATCCCTACGTGAAGATTAACCTGCTGCAGAATGGAAAGAGGCTGAAGAAGAAGAAGACAACAGTGAAGAAGAACACTTTGAATCCATACTACAATGAGTCTTTCAGCTTTGAGATTCCTCTTGAGCAAATGCAGGTGAGATGGTGTTTCTATAAAATAAAACTTAAAATGTATTGTCACTAGAGTTACTGGAACAGACTGGAAATAAAACGGATATCTATATAGATCATCAGTCATAGACTCACTGTCGTAATTTATCTAGATGATGATGAACACCAAACAATATATAAATAGTAGCATTGTATTTGGTTTGTTTTCAGGTTTTGCTATATTAATCTTTTTGTGTAGTTGTTTACCATTAAAAACAAGGCCGATCATGTTTCAGGGGAAAAGAAAATAAAGGTTAAAAACCATAGAGAGTTTTGCTGCCACAGATCTGTTTAATAGTATCTGTCTTTTTTCTGCTGCTGGTTTAAGTATTCTGATTGGCTTATCATAAAAACAAAAAAACAATAAAACAATTAAAAAAAAATAAGCTCATGGAAACATTAACCCCCTCCACCCCATGATGGAGTAGCAATCTCAGTTCCCAAAATGGCAACATTTGTAAAAAAGTTTACTCCAGGTTCTGTTTTTCCATTTAATAATCATTTATCAAGCTCTACTAAAACTTTTAACACTTATGGTGGTACAAGGCTTGTATTTTCCTATTACTTCAACAAATTCCTCCCTGTTAGGTATAACCGTTAGTACAGAGACAGTTTTCAAACCTCTTCCATGTTTTTGCCCTTATGATTTAGCTGAATAATTGTAGTTTTAATAGTTTTGCTGAATATGTTTATTTTTTTGACACTCATCAGATTACAAGATTAACAGCAGCCTTATCTTCCTGATTAAAAAAAGATGCTGCCAGCAGCTGGCCAGCTAAATATAATTTTGATTTTCATGATGTAGCTCAGTAGATAGAGGTTATCTCTGTCGCCTCACAGAAGGAAGTTCGTAGGTTTGCCTCCCCGTCTTGCTGCATGTTTAAATGTTTTTTTCTGTGCACTTGTGTGTTTTTTTCTTTTCTTTGTTTACCTGCTGTTTTTACACAAATTAAAAAAAGCTAGTTATAAAATTCAGATTCAGATATGCTTTATTGTTGTTCACGGTGGAATGAAATTATGTACACAGGGTCCCAGTTACATCCAACATCCATCCATCCATCCATTATCTTTACCCGTTTATTCCATTTTGGGTCACGGGGGTCGCCGGTGCCCATGTCCAGCAGTCACTGTGCCAGGGGCGGGGTACACCCTGGACGGGTCGCAAGTCCATCACAGGGCCACATAGAGACAAACAACACAAACAACCATTCACTCTCTCACTCACACCTAGGGACAATTTAGAGTTACCAATCAGTCTAACATGCATGTTTTTGGTCTGTGGGAGGAAACCGGAGTACCCAGAGAAAACCCACGCATGCACGGAGAGAACATGCAAACTCTACAAAGAAAGGCCCCTGGACCGGGATTTAAACCAGAGACCTGCTTGCTGAGAGGCAGCAGCTCTACCAGTTGTGCCACCGTTCTGCCCCCTCATCTACCAATCATCCATAAAAGAAAGGAGTCTAAAATGTCCAACTTATTCCTATTCCTATTCATACATTCCCATTGTGACCATGTTTGAGAAAGAAGACAGATGAGTAACACAACAGACATTTACACTTGACATTTTATCTGTGCTGCTGATTATCCATGCTGCTGATTTCTTACACAAAAGCTGCTATATTTATACCCATCTGCCCACAACAGACTCATGCTCAGGCTGCTGTTACCTCATTATTTTATATTATTATTTTTTAGTGTATATCTTAGATCCTTGTGTACGGTTTCTTTTCTACAGTTTATATTTTTGCTATTTTTGGGTATAACTGGGACCTTGAATACAGAGTTTTGTTCCACCTTATGTACCACATGTGATGTGAATGACAATAACCTTGATTTAATCATTTTGTGTTCTACATAAAAATCAGCAAGTCTCAGTCATTAAACCCAAAGCATGTAAAGAAAAGAATACTCATAGAGGAACTGCCAAATGAGACCTGACCCAAAAAAACTGGGCACAGTCTTTGGGGCTGGTCCAAACCCAGCCCATGACTTGGGTTTGAATTTCATGAGCGTCACTCCAGCCCAGGCCAGCCTCTAATCTTCTCAGCATATTGAACCATGTTGTAATGCTTTCTCCCTGTTCTCACAGAAAATCCAAGCTGTGATCACAGTGCTGGATTACGACAAGATTGGCAAGAACGACGCCATTGGGAAGATCTGGGTGGGAAGCAAGTCTACGGGGGCCGGGCTGAAACACTGGTCTGACATGCTGGCCAACCCCCGTCGCCCCATTGCCCAGTGGCATCCGCTGCAACCAGAGGAGGAGGTGGATGCCGCCCTCGCAGCCCTGACTGCCAAGAAGTAATACTTCCACTCTCTCCACACACCCACCTACCATTTCCCACCTTTTCCCCAAGTCCCCCGTATCAACGTATAATCCAGAAGAGCACTCCATCTGCTCCTTTCACCATCTGCCAACGCCACCTTTCAAAAGATCCATAGAAACTATTCGACCTGATGGGAAATGTAGTTAAAATATATCATGTTCTATTACCATCACTGAGAAAAGAAGATGAGTCACAGGATGGACAGACGGTTCAGTTCTTTTAGATCTATTTTTGTACTGGGGTAGTGGTTCCATTATTAACAACAAAGAGTAGATTGCTATAATACGAGTGCTATATGGGAATATTATGAGATGAAACATACATTCACTCATGTTGTACTTCTCTCCCTTTAGTGACACAGTTTGCTTAGAATAGTGCTTGATAATAAAATGCTTTATACTGCCATAAGATAGAGAAACAACACAAGCAGGTCCATTCCGTGGGTGTATCGTGCACCATGCCCCATGCCTGCCAGTTATCATCCTAGATGATTTTCTTAGTTTGAAGTACATTCCTAGAAATGGGTAGCAAACGTAGGGGTAGGCACATATCCAGTTACCCACAAACACTGCCTTTTTTTGATTAGTTAACCTTCTGCCCATCGTCTCAGGAAAACTGAGAGGAAACAGAAACTCCATGCCTTTTTTTTTCTAAACGGGTCGTTATTATTCAAATACTTGACGAGAAAGAAGTGTTGCATTCAAAATGTAAGAAATAATGAGTCGGGGGGGGGGGGGGGGGGGGGGACACAATATGTATTTTCAATTGTGAAAAAAGAAAATGCAGCATTTGTCATCAAGAACAAAAAAACGTGTGGAAATATCAGAACGGGTGCAACAGAGACTGATCCCAACCACCACTGACGTGATCTTTACAAAGTGTTGATTACTGCCTACAGTCAAGACCCCCCCCCCCTCCCCCCACGGCCTCCCCTCCCCACGCCTCTGATTCTGTATTTCACTTGTTCAGTGCTACTGCCATTCGTCACGGACCTGATACAAGGGTTTTACTTCAAAGGAATCCCTATAACTGTCTTACAGTCATAAAGGAGACAAGCCTTCCAAATAACAAAATAAGCAATTTTCAACTACCAGGGACGCCTTCCAGTTAAAGGTGTTGTTCTTTTCATCTATTTTCTCCTTCTGTTTTTAGTTTAGTTAATCTTCAAACACTTTCATTCTTAAGCACTTTATCTTCCAATGTTTTGTGTAAGAAGTCCGAGCTTTAATTCTTTAGGAGGTTCTTTTTAATTATTATTATTTTTGCTCCTGCCTATTATGGTGTGTGTTTGAATTGTTTGGATATTCCATTTCTCACTTGATTGCAAGTATATGATGTGGAGCAAGGCACTGATCCATGTGTATTATACACAGCTTACCAAACTGGTTATTATAATTGCACTACTGGGTAATGTTCTGTTTTGTGGTAATAGACATTGTTCTTTGATCTGTTTGTTTTTGTTTCTTTATGCTTTTTGATAAAACTTGGTGAAACTGAACATTTCTGCGGCAAACGCAGATCATTCTTATGAATATGAAAATGAATACATTTGGGTTCAGTGCTGCTTCCTGCATCAGGTTCAGTATAGAGAGCCAAAGACACGTCAGCCCAAGTTGGTGTTCAACCAACTCAATAAAATCAAAATCAAATTAAAGCTGCTGGACGAAACGGAGCCTCTTTAGTTTCAATAAAATAAAACAAAAATAAAAAAAACCAGTTGTTTTATGAGCAAAGATGAAATTACAACTCCTTATGAATAATAACGAAGGTTGTACATAATTGTAATTTATTCTTCCTACATCTGAGCATAATTAATCTTTATGGAATCATGAATTGAACTTGTTACCCACTGATCTTGTCTGAGGCCCGTAAACAAATAATAGCATCAGAATATTTCCATAAGGTATGACTTTCTATTTACAATGAACATAAAGTGTCATAAGGTGTCAATGGTTTCTTTGGCTCTCTATAATTGCAAATTAATATTTTGTCCTGAGCTCATTCTCTCAATCATCTCATTCCATCCTGCTCAGTCTGATACACAGTGTGAGTGAACCCCGGTATGCTTCCTTACATGTTTTAGCTGTTACTCACAAAGATTTGACTTAAAGCATCAACAGCAAAAACAATTGTGTTCAATGTAAAGCAAATGCAGTAAACTCTTTTTCCGTATTTACATAGCTTTTAGGAGAAATTTATTGAATGTTGTCTCTTGTATTTCCTTTATTGCTATATTTAAAACAAATCAATCAAGACCAAGCTTCTGTTTGTCACTTTGCATCGACTTTTTTCCCTTCGGTTGATGAAACAACACTAAAGAAAAGGCGACATGGAAGCAATCAAGCAACTCATCGTGTGTAGTTTTGCCTATATGCATAGTTCCTACACGTTGATACTGCATGTTTCTACAAAAATACTGTACATAAGAGCATGTTTTAGAGACGAAGCAAAAATATCTTGTGTATGTAAATGGGTGTCATTTTGCCATTTTAATACCACAACAAATGGAAAAAAGATGCACTGTATATTTTCTAAATAGAGCAAAGTGTGCATTTATTTTCCCCGAGGGTCATTGGAGAGAATGTCATACAAATATTAGAGTACTGTTGCTAAATAAGAACCTTTCCACGCCTGAAATTCTTAAGCAAGTGTGTTGTCCAGTGCTGTGCGTGAGTTCGTGTAGGAAAAAAACAATTTAGCCGCATGCTTGCTATCCGGATTTCATGTGCTAAATCTTTCTTTTTATTAATTTTAAATTTTTTATTTTTGTAACCATTAATTTTGTTCAGTCATCTCAAAGTCTTACTGTTCAATTATTTTCATTATTTGCATTTGCATTTGTTTTATTATTAATTTATTTAGAGAAAAATCAATTTATTTTAGGTTTGGAATTGGGGGTTCTCCAAGTCATTTAGAAGAACATAGTGTAAAAGCAGATATGATAGTTAAATCTGACAAGGTTGAGTCAGGTCCTCTGGACGAATTCTTCTTATTGAAGCGTTTTGTCTTTTATCCAAAATTCTTCTTCAGTCTGAGGGGCTGCAACAAACTCAGTCTTATAAAGAAAACCTTCTCATAGTGGATCAAGCAGTTTGCTGCTGACAGCCAGAACTAGCTGTTCACATGCAGAAGGAGGACCATCAGCCTAACAATCGATCGTTTGTGCCCTGATGTCCACTTGCTATTTGCAGGGGGCTGAGTGGTACTAGCAGTAACAACATTGTAAGACGGGGGCAGTTGGACACGGAGGCCTCCACCCCTGTTTAATGATGAACGATTGAATGGATTAATAATAACTATGAATTAGTAAATACATTTCCTAAAAAAAAAAAAACAACTTTTTATTGAAGAGATCTTTTGATGTGGGGCTTTATGACTAAGCCTTGAACAATAAATATCTTGTTGTAGATTACTGATTTGAACGATCTCAGTTTGGAGAAAGTTTAATTCTCATTGGATTTATGAGCTAACAGTTAGCCCAAGACATAAGTTGTTCACTGCCATCTTTTAAAAAAAAACCTCCAAAATTAAACAAATCATTGCAGTAAATGTAAACACAGTTTTGTAAATATTTACATCCCAGTTGATTTTGGAGTTCAATTTTTTTTTTTTGCAATATGTATTGTTATAATCTTGCTGTGAGCACCCCAGACTGCTACAGCTAGCTGCTTCTGCTATTTGCATTCACAAATAACCACTGACCTCAACATAAATAAATGTGTAAATATAATGCAAAATTGGCAAAAGTGTCAAGGTTTTTAAAATAATGTATACACAAACTGCTGTAAAAGTTTTAAAATTAGAATGGCTTCAATCCACTTTGGGTGTCAACTTGCTCAGATTAGCCATTAACTAATTAATTCATTGTTAGCTTGTCGGTTACTTAAACTGTCTTTTTTCCAAACTGAGGTTGTTTTAAATGTCTGTCTACAACAGTCAGACATTAATTATTCAGTAAACCTTGCTTCAGCATCATTGTTTTTATAATTCGTAGTTATGCTAAACTTAATTCAGTTTGCCCAAAAAAAGGAATAACAAGACTTGGAATCCCTCCATCACTCCATTTATTTTCTTTATCTCTTTATTTACAGTAAAAAAAATAATAATTTTTTATTTGACTGACCTAAAACACTTCACAGCCGTCTCACTTTTACTCCGTTTATTATCCAATAAGTGTATGTGTAAACAAAATAAATTAATAAGATTAAACTAAAAGCCATAAAACTCAAGCACTAACTCTTTAGAGCTCAGCTGAATAGCTCAAGTATATTTATGAGTGATAAAAAAAAAAAAAAAATCTGACGTCTTCATTTTCTGTGGCATATGTATCTCCTACATTCCTTTCCGAGGTCTTTGTTCGTCAAGAGGGTGAAATTGATTCTGCTGTGTGCGAGCGCTGAAAACAGCTGTGCGTTTAGAGTGAGTGGTTTCTACTTTCTGACCTTTTCACGTCACTGTTTCCTGTTTTCATAGTGAAAATGATTGATATACTATAAGTTTCATAATAATGCTACATATATATCAAATGAGAGGATGTTTTGTTTTAGGGCAGAGTGCAATTTATGAACCAAACTGGGTCAGTCTTCTCGTTTCTCCTCTCCCAGTTTAAGTGTACAATCAAAAACGCAGGTGGTTTTATGCCTGTTCTGGTGTTTTCTTTTTACTTTTTTGGACCGACTGCTCAAACAATATGAATCATATTGAAATTTGAACCACTGCAACCCAAGTTTAAAACCTGAATCGCTGCCATTAAACTATGCATAATCTGTGATTTTCACACTCATAAGTAATGTTCAAATTTGCTTTCTTGCAAGGAGTTACTTACTCGACTCATTCGTACTAAGGAAGTTTTGCAGCCATGTCATGTCAGTAAGGTTAGTAAATGGCATGATGGATGCTGCCATCTTTGGATATTAAACTTCACATGTTTTTTTAGCTGAAGATGGCCTCTTCTGAGATAAAGCAAGCAGTTAACTGGCTTGTTGTGTTGCTGTAGGATGCTCTAATGGCACACTTTTCCAAAAGTTCCCAATTCATGAAATAACTGAATTGCTGCTGTAAGAAGGAAAGACTGAAATCCCACAGTGTACTTCAGAATCCAGATTTCATATCAGGTCTTAGTGTATTTTGTATCATTGTAGCTATGAACATAAATTCCCGTGTTTACTTTGCTACAAAGAGTCAGAGTCAGAAATTCACACCACATGTGGTACATGTGGTGGAATGAAATTATGTACACAGGGTCCCAGTTACATCCAACAATAAAATGTAAAAGAAAAACAGTAATAACATCTAAGATATGAACTAAGAAAAACATTAACTAAAAATACGCTAAGCACTAATAGCATAAAAACATAGAAGCTGTTCCTCAGTCTAGTGGTTCTACACCTCCTTCCTGAGTGGAGCAGGGCAAAAAGTGTGTGTGCTGGGTGAGTGGAGTCCTTCATGATGCAGGTAGTCCTCTTCCTGCATCTGGAGGTGTAGATGTCCTTGGTGGGGAGGCTGACTCCAACAGTTTTATGACTACTATGGTCACACTAAGATCCTCGAGTTAATTAGTAAAATTACAAGCGGTAATGAATGCTGATAGCAAAATGTTATAACTTTCATTTGTCTCATAATTTCTCCCATCTTTTCATGAAGTTATAGTTCCATGTAGTTTCTACGGTTAACGTTGTTAGTTAGGACATTTCTATTACCAACTAATTTGCATAAAAATTGCCAGCAGAGAAGCATTAAAGACACATCTGTGGGAAAAAAGTCAGTTTGCAAAAGAGAACATGTAAAAACATTGACTCCGCTTGTTTTATAAAATATACCTGATATGCTGATGAAGTAGTAATATATATCAGGTAACTAGAGTCTGGCAGCTTTCTAATCAGCAGCAGAAATGGAAATCTACATTGTAGCACCATAGACACCTGGTATCATGGTGTAGGTCTGAATTTTAACGTGATACTCTTGGGAATGCTTTTTGCACATGGTATGCTCTGCTTTGCAGATTGGAGTGATAGCTGAAATGGAGATGTAAATAACTTATATATAGTGAGTAAAAGCATGTCATTACAGACAGATACAAACTTTTTCAACCACAAGCCAACTAAAAAGAAGAACGTCAAAAAAGTTAAAATAAAAACTTCACCCTCAAGTCATCTCTCATAAGTTAAAAAAAAACTGTTCATCCTAACAATCAAATCAACGTTTTTCAAGTCAGTAAATACAAATATATGGATGAGACTGTTTTTTGTCACCTTTTTAATTCAAGAGCTTTCATGTGATGTTGTGGGGATTTCTTTGTAAAGCCGGCTGATCATTTAACTCCTGGCAGGAAGGCAAATCTGTCATTGCTTTCCTCTAGAGTCCGTTTCATCAAACTGACCTCAGACACTGAACCTTTACGCAGCAAACTGCCACCTCTGTTCTGGCAACAGCCCTCAATGTGTTGCAGAAGCTCCACATTGTCTAATGCAATATTATAATAACCACTGTCTCATTCATGCTATTGACTGTGACCAAACAATGCACTGAAACACAAAGTAAAACATAAGACAGCAGTTTGAAGAAACACTGCCACCATCTGATTAGGGTTGCCAACATTTGTCACCTCTGCTTGATTCTGCCAAGACAACAATTCATGCAGAGAGAGAATGCATCAGAAAAAGGCACACGTTAACACAGGTTAACTCACAGCACACTCGAGGAGTTTATTTTTGTTTATTTTTATTGCTGGGGTCACCACGATCACATGGCCACTGAGCAAGTTTTATAGAGGACTGTGTCTGTGTTATTATGGGTGACATGGTCCAAAAACATGTATTGGGTAATGCAACTTACATTACAGTTCTGCATGTATGGGACACATAACTCATTCCTAAATGTATATTAGTTTCTGTACAATAATACTCTCAAGTTTAAAAAAAAATAACAATCTCAAGTCTGGTTTATAAATATGGCTATATGTCTGTTTTATTGCTGCCTGTAGACGTATATTACCTTCTGCACACATGCATCTGAAGCTGTTTCAGCTGTGCAAAGACAGTTTTGGAGCACCGTTCACACAGATGTGGTTTGGCTTTGTTTTATTTGTGAACAAACGCTGGAATTTAAAAAGGGAACCTGTGCAAAGTTCAGTCCGTTAACCACCCTGTCAAAGGCTCTCAGCGGGTAGAGACATCACTTTGAAACATCTTTTCTCGTCTCCTTTCTTACTCTTTGTATTTCTTCTTTGTATTTTTGTGCATATATGTGTAATCACGTCTGCTTTTTGATTTCTTTCGGTTTCACCATGTATACCTCCAATGTAGAGTGAAGGACTATGTTTGAGACACTGTGTATCCATTGGCATTTGCTTTCTGTTGCTGTCTTCGTGCTGTTTCTGTGTTTAAAGCTGCCAGTATCATTAACAGGAATTTGACTCTTCATAAAGAATGTCGGCCTTCATGTTTACAACATGGACATATTGTATACTGCCGAACATGCAGGGTCGTACCGAACTCCCCTCTTGAGCTCTGAGTCCTCCACCCCTCATCCCTGACACAGCTGTATTTCCAAGACTCCTTTCTTTTCCCTGCTTCACCTCTTTTTCTCCATCATTTTTCAGCTCATCAGAGGACAGTCAGGTTGTGTCCCCTAGCTGTGTTTCTTCGTGTCTAGTGTTGTGGTGCGCGTGTTCATGTCAGTACTTGTGCCTACTGTGGATCGCATGCTTTAGCCTTTGACTGGACACAAATGTTGCTCACAAACTCCTCTCGACCCTTATGTGGACATCTGTTGGGGAACCTTATAAAGTTATCAAAGGGAACCAAATAACTTATTACAAATTTATCATATGTGTTACCAGTTCTGTAAAAAAAAAACAAAAAAAAATAAACAAATAGGAAATAAAGGCCTTTTAATTACCATGAGTTGTTTGTGTTTAATGTCACAAAAACACTTTGTCCTTTTACACTTTATTAGGCAAAGTCAATGATCTGAATACAATAGATGCTGTTTTGTGTAACATCCTGCAAAGTGGAGGAACATTCTATAATGTGACCAGAGAGAACTCATAACAGGACTTTGGAAATGGTGCTTTTTGGATTTTTCTCTTTAAATAAGGAAGTCTTGTTTATTGTGCATTTTAAATATCTGCAGAGAAACAAGTATATATATATATATATATATATATATATATAATTTTCCTTTGGGCCACTTCAAAGCAAAGCACTAAAAGCTCATGCCACACTAGTATAAATATACCATCACATGAACAGGTGCACCTCAAAAAATTAGAGTATCGTGAAAAAGTTATTTTTGTTGTCAATCATTTCAGAAAGTTAAACTCATATTATATAGATTCCTTACACATAGATTACATATTTCTAGCTTTTATTTGTTGTAATTTTGATGATTATGACTTACAAATAATGATAAAACAAAATCCAGTCTAAGCAAATTACAATATTGTGAAGAGGTTCAATACTGACCACACCCTGATCAGCTGATTAACTCCTGGACTCGAGCTACAAACGTCTCAGTCCTCAAGTCCAGCCACTCAGGAACCAAAGACATCAAAATAGTCTTACCTGCTGAAGAGACAAAGAACTGGACTGTTGCTCAATGGTCCAATGTCCTATTTTCAGATTAAAGCAATTTCTGCATGTAATTTGTAAATCAAGGTCCCAGAGTCTGGAGGAAGAGTGGAGAGGTCCAGAATCCACTTTGCTTAAAGTCCAGAGTGAAGTTTCCACAGTCAGTGATCCATCCATCCATTATCTTTACCCGTTTGTTCCATTTTGGGTCATGGGGTTGCCGGTGCCCATGTCCAGCAATCACTGTGTGAGGGGCGGGGTACACCCTGGACAGGTCTCCAGTCCATCACAGGGCCACATAGAGACAAACAAGACAAACAACCATTCACTCTCTCACTCACACCTAGGGACAATTTAGAATTACCAATGCATGCATGCCTGTTTTTGGTCTGTGGGAGGAAACCGGAGTACCCGGAGAAAACCCACGCATGCACAGAGAGAACATGCAAACTCCACCCAGAAAGGCCCCTGGACCGGGGTTTGAACCAAGGACCTGCTCGCTGAGAGGCAGCAGCTCTACCAGTTGCGCCACCGTGCTGCTTACAGTCAGTGATGGTTTTAATTAAAATTAATTTATTTCAAAATACTGTATTAATCCCAAAGGAAAATTAAATGTTGTTGTAGTCTAACTCATTATCCTGGTTTCATTAAAGAGTTTTTATAGATGCAGATGGTCATGGGGAGAAAATATCTCATTTAGGATCTGGGGCTGTAGTTGTATTATTTGAGCTTTTGAGATGTTAATCAACTGCTCCCAGTTGTAGAAAACCACCTTGTTGTTATGGTTACGCATCAAAACAAATGTCCAAATATAAAAAGGTTTCCGTAAAAATCCTTCCAGCTGCACAGCATCCAATACCAGAGGAAATAATCAAATAAATAAACAAAATGATTTAAATCTAAAAAAAGAGGAATTAAAATTTTCAAAGCGTCCTGGAGACAGGGTCCTGGAGAATCTTTATGTCTGCTTGGATGACAGCTGGATATATCTCTGGGGAAGTGGAATGTGATGTGTCCACCTCTGCTCTCTATCGAAGACACCAAAATTGCATATAATTGGATTTATGATATCAGGTTTTCTGGTTTTGGAATAGTCTAGTTCCTGGTTTATCAACAAACAAAGAAGACAGCCACAGCTAATCTGGCCTGGTCAAGCTGCTATCTATGTGAAGGTTGGTTCGTGCTTTGAGGACTCCAAATCAGTTGATTTACGAGCTAAACTGTAAGATGGAAGTGATTTGAATCGCAGGCCACTTGCGGCTTTGGGACACGTTAACATGAAACGACCTTGAAGAGGCTCGTAAGCACGGACCAGTAGAGTTAACCCTAATCTGGACATTTCGGATCTTGGAAGTATTAGTAAAGACTCCCCTGGTTACCTCGAAACAGGCCGATATATAAACTTCTTCAATTTCTCCTGGGAAATGTGTAAACCAAGGAAAATATTTGTTCCCCCCCCCCAACTTCTGTGGAGGCTTATCAGAACTGTGTCCGCTTACCATCATCTTATCAGGACAATGGACTATCTGTTAGTGCTTCATGGACCGCCTCGTACTCAAATGCATATGCAACTTGTTCATAAATGTGCTGCTGGCAGAGTTTTTTTATGTCTGAAATTGTGTCCTGTTAGGACAAGGTGTGAAAATATATTTTTTGTAATGCCACTATCCTCTCCTCGTGGCTTTGTCCTTTTTCTATCTAAAAAATGTATTCTGAAAATGATAAGAGGCTGTGCTATCATAGCAGCAGCCACGTGCGCTCTGACCAGATTTCGGACGACTGTACGGACACATTCTCCTTGTATCTCGGTGTAATGATAATAAAGCTTATTCTGGTTCTGACTCTTGATTCTGAAAAGCAACATCCCATAATGAATGTAACAGAGCCAGCCACCTTGAACAGCACAATTCTAGAATTCAGGGACACCAAATTGGGTCCATGTCCTCTGCTGGTGTTGGTCCACTGTATTTTCTGAAGTCCAGTCAACACAGCACCTACCAGAACATTTTAGAGACTTCATGCTTCCTTCTGCTGACGAGCTTTATGGAGATGCTGGTTTCATTTTCCAGCAGGACTTGGCTCTTGCCCACACTGACAAAGGTACCAAAAGTTGATTGTGAAATATTCTAATTTTCTGAGATGCTGAATTTTGTTTTTTCATTATTTATAAACCAAAATCATCAAAATGAAAATGAATAAAGGTTTGAAATGTTTCGCTCTATGTAACATATGTTTCACTTTCTGAAATGATTGACAAAAATTTGAACTTTTATTTTATTGAACTACAATGTACCTATAATGTATATAATTATAATGTATCTGTTTCGATTTGTTTTTTAATATAATTTTCTTTGATTTATTTTTAAATTTATATGCTTTCTTTTATGATTGTCTACTGTTGTCATCATTCTTTGTTTAAAACAGGTCTCTCTTGAAAATGAGCCCTCGAGGCTCAATGAGACTAACCTGTATAAATAAAGGTTGACTGAATGAAAACTATTCTATTTTTAGATGTAAATGTGATACCAGCACATTCAGAATTTGGCCAGTTCTGCTTCAAAGTTTTCATAAACAAGCCACGATGTGCACCAGTCCCACATCATAGATACACTGCCACCATGCTCTCACATGCTCCAACCAGAACCTAAAAAAATAAAGCACCACAACCTCGCTATAGATTACATTAACTTTCTCATAAACCTCTACCACCTATCATACTCTGACTCTGTGTGCATAACTGGGATCCCACTGCATTCTCTATATGCACCAAAAGCCGTCTCCAAGACCCTGTAAAGACCACCCACAGTCCGGATATTATTTTACACATGTGGAGTGGTTGTTATTCAATTTGAAGTGGGCCTTATTTAAAATGTTATCACATATAGATCTTGATGCCTTACTGACTACTACTACTCTGAGCCAACAGTGCAGATTGGAATAAGACAAATGCTAAAGCAGATTATTTTTCACATGTACTGATACGTTGAAAGTTATCAGTTTCAACATATATTTTGAAACTATGAAAATGCTTACTATGGATTCTTAAAATATTCACCCCTTTAGTCATTTTACTGATAAAATGAGAGCGCATGTGCCCAAATCTGCTAGCATATTTAATTGTAAAGCTTAGAACAACATTACCATGGCAGCCAGGTGTGTGGTTATGTGCAAAATTATTAGTTTGTTTTTCTTAAATAAATACATATTTTGAACAAACTACAGTTATTTTAAGTTAATTTGATATGTCTACTTCCAGTAATATTTTGAGATAAGCCACATGCAAATGATGAAATTTTATTATTACCATAACGGTAACATCATATGTTCATAATGGCTCCCTCCACTGTAAAACTTTATTTAACAAGAGATTGTAATGGAAAATCACCATCGGCACTGCAGAAGGTTCAGCATTACACATGTGACACAAACACATTGCTGTTAATGTGAAACAGCAGAAGAACCATTTTATATTATATATATATATATATATATATATATA